>NC_068975.1:320454-640909 GCF_016808095.1 Vigna angularis
TGAATCAATGTTTGAGCATGTCACTAAAGGTCAGAGTGGTAATAAAATTCTAGCAAAACTTATAAACAATTATAAGCAGCATGCCAGCATGTACAAGGTGTGCACATAGTTTGTGTCAGTGTCAAGACTTAAAAAAAACATGTATGCCTTTTGTACAATTCATACACATAACTTAAAATAAAGAATCTTAATCACTGTGTAATTACCATGAGAAAAATAAGAATTACAATATTAACTTACTCTGTAACCAACAGTAAAATAATCCTTATGTTCAACAATTACAATCAGCTGGATGACATTGTATCCAGCTTCCTTAATGTAAGGAAGAACCTGCATTGTTTATTGAGAATATTTTGCAACAATAAAAAATCAACAGAACCAATTACAAATATAGACATGGAAGATATGTATAATGGAATAATTATAAATTCCAACCAAAAGAAATGGGGGAAACCTTGTCTGTGAAATCATTGAATGAGGATATTTTGGGTTTAGAACCACTAATTTCAACATGAGCATCGTATATTTGCAGGGATTTTGGTACTTTGGGACTTCTATTTTTCCACCTTTATGCTTGCTCAGGGGTGGTTCCAAGTGAATTGCATAAGCTTGCTTCCCATCAACCTCTGCAATGCATTAAATCAGCATCATTGATAACACAAATCAAAGGACCTCCATCTCCATCCTCCAAAAACAGAGTGACCAAAGGTCCAGACGAATTTTTCCATAAGCACTTTAAGGAAAAACTATAAAAAAAAGTTACAAATAAAAATTTAACATATCTTCTTATTTTAACATATTCCAAGTCCAAGATGCATTATAGTTAATATGTAAGAAACAATCATAAGAATCCATATAAGATTGAATAACTTTCAAGAATCCATATAAGATTTACCTGGCTGCACATATGTACCCCAAGCAGGCACCCTCTCCAATGGTCCATTAGGAGTGTTTTCTGACAGTGGATAGTGACAAAGAAAACTCAAACCATCTGTAATGTGCCTTGTGACTAGGGGTAAATGCAGATCCAAGAGATATTTGAAGTAATTAAGAATACTGGTCTTAGATTTCCGTGACAAAAAAAGGAAGACATTCTTTCAAGACATCAAGAATATAGAGGGTTTGTTTAGCTTCCTCAGTTCCTTCACCAGTACTTGCATTTGCTCCACCAACAAGCAATATAAACCAATCGCGACTTCACCCAACATTTTCACCACTACAAGCCACCGCGAGACAAAATTAGAACTTGCGAAAATCCCCAAATCAAAGACCAGAAAAATCCCTAATCACGATAATCCTAACTCAGGCAGATGTTCAACCCCAAATTCGCGGACCTTAATCGCGAGTTTCTCCACGTCGCCGGACCACTACAACTCTTCCATGTAATCCACCGCAAACAGCGCCTCTCGCGCCTTCATCTTCTTCGAGCTTCTATGGAAACCTGCAAAATCAGAAACCCAAGGCAGACCTACAGATGCATAAGGAAATGGTAAGTGTGAAGACAATGGAGAGGGAAATAGAAAATGGAAAAAAGGAAACAGATGAAAGTCGTGCAAATTCTTTTTTTAACAATTAAGCCGAAAATTACTCGAGGTTCTCAAAACCGCAGGAGATAAACCCCTATTATAATACATTATTTTTGTAGTGAAAGGATTAAACACTACAAGTGTTTAATTAGGAAATTCTAAGAAGACTACTCCGCAACATCAGTAACCTCCAGCTCTTACTCCAAGGGAATCTCCGCGACAACATCTGCTCCCATCCAAGTGGATGATCATCGCCAAAGAAACATACCCAAACAACACATAACACAAACAATGCAAGGGTGAGCTAGATATAAAAAGCATGTTATACATATAGCATAGTTAATTCATGTTATCATACTTAGATACAATTAGAGCATACTTATTAAACCACAATTCACCCACTCACACGACATGCAAAAGTCATCCAAACATGGTAAACTGACATCACAAGACCTGTTACTTTATAGACCGACTCATCCGGACCAGAATGATTGCCGAGCTATGGCAGGTCTTGCACTCGTGGTGGCTTTATGAAACTTGGGCACTACCGCCCTGGCACTACCGCCTTGTGAAACTTGGGCACTACCGCCCGGTGGAACTTTGGGCACTACCGCCCGGCCACAGTCACGAGGTTAATCCGTTATCACTCACCTTGGATCATATGGAAGCACCCAAGATTGGGACCTCCTGCTACTCCTCACCACATGGTTCAATCCTCTCTACATGAGAAGAAAGACCATTGGAGTTTCAGGATGACCCCCAAAACTGAGCTACCATGTAATCATTTTATACAACCCCAAAACACCACCATGTATCCTCTCCTTGAGGATCATGGAATTACGTCCATGAATCATACTGTCACTTTGAACCTTGACCCAAGTCATGAATAACCAAATACCACCATATTATCACAGTAAATCCAACATATCTCGTATATTTACATATTTCCCACATAAATCACATCATACTATGCATTCCAAACATTCCACATGCATAAAAATATGTTAAGCAAACAACATTAATCAATCCAATACACATTACTAAACAGTAACAGTCTCAAGAGAACCACTAAACAACACAAATCCCCGTAACTCATACTTAGACAAAGAAAATGGCTTTGAAACCATCACCAACAGTCCCGGAAGGGTCCAAAACCTCCAAAACGACTTAAGAAACGTTCGAAACGGACACCCGGAACCCCAAAAACTATCAAAAACAAAGACCAAGCCACTTTCTGCGAACAACTCGCGCCCGGGCGCCAGATGAGGGGCGCTGGGCGCGACTTTTCCCGAGAGTCTCGCGCCTGGGCGCCACCGGGGGGCGCCGGGCGCGAACCAGAAGTCGTCCAGCCCCATACCAGTTGACAACAATCATTTTGCACCTGTTTTGATCAGTTTGATGACTTTAACAAGTCACAAATGACTTACCTAAGATATCCCAATAGCCCAAATGTACTCAAAATCCTTACTTCCCAAAATCACTACCTCACTTCCTCTCAAAGTGACCCAAAACTCTATCATCTTGTTCAAAACAATGTATACTTTCCTTACCTTTCAGTTGATCACCCCTCAAACAAAATACATACATCAACATAACAATCTCAAATATCATCTCAGTCCAACCACATCCACAGTCACAAATTTCCAGCATACAGTTCATTTAAAAATCAACACATGTATTGTTCATACAACCCATAGAAAGATCTAGCTCCCCTTACCTCTTGAAGACTTCCTTTGTAGACCTTGAATCAATCTTCACAAGACTTGCAGCACCTTGGCCTCCTTGCAACTCCAGAAACTCTCAACTTCACCTCTCTCACGGATTTTCCAGCAAAGACTTCACTCCCACAAGTGCAGAACCCCTTTCTCCTTCTCCCCACATTTCCAAATCTGCCCCCTAGAGATATCATGCCCCTTAATCCACTAAGAAGCACTAATCATTGGAAAGGAGGTATGCCCATGCTCCCCTCTGACCCAAGGAACCAATCATTTTCAGTCTGGAGCATATTCCCCCAACTTTCCACGCAATCCCCACTTATATCAGATAAGAAACGTGAAAACCGACAACACTCGCGCTCGGGCGCCCCTAGAATAGGGCGACGGGCGCAAGTCTCCCAACAGCACAACAGTTGCAACTTTGACAGCCCGGTTGACCCCCTTCCCGAAGCCAAAATACGCGTATGAGTACTCAAATCGAAGCTCTTTGAGTCTACTATCCAATAAAAGAAGAATCAACTCAATTGATATTTTCTACAAAACGTTATAATTAAAATAGTAAACCATGTCAAACTTTGACACCATTCTATTTTACATTATAACTTGAACTTTTTACAACTCGGTAAATTCATGAAATTCTAGGGTCTTACATATGCGCTTACACACATTTTAATATCATTAAAAGTTTTTTTAACATATTTTTACATATTTAATAATATGTTAAAGAATATAATATATTTAAAGTATTAGTTTTTTTATATAGTCTTTTTTTTATGATTTATATTACTTAATCATTTAATAAAATTAAATTTAAAAAAATATATTTTACTTTTATTACTTAAAATAATATTATTTAAAAAGTAATATATGTTTATTGATAAAAAAATATAAAAATTTGTGATAAAAAAATTTTGTCTTAAAAAATTCATTAATAATTTTTTATTTGAACGGTTTCTTTTATTAATATTTTATTATTAAATAACGTTTTCTTAGCAAGATTGAGCAATTGAACGCGAACTAGAGAAGAGAAAAGAGTAGATACAGTTCTCATAGTTAACTGAACCAAAACTGTTATAAGTTTAGTTTTTAAAAACTAGACCATAAAATAGTATATTGAACTTTTAGTAAAAGTGGATCAGTTTTTTTAAGTATAATATAGTATAGTTAACTATCGTACAGTACAAATCAGTTATTTTTGCCCAGCCCTACTTATTAGGAGAAGAATGATGGTATGCATTTTAAGAAGGAAAATGCTCTGTTGACAGCATGAAAGATGAAAACCCTTGGCAACAGCGAGTTGGGAACGACCATTTGAAGGTGTCGAAACCTTGACAGCGACGTTAAAAAACCCTAATATCATAAATACATTTTTAAAAAAACATAATTTCACCTCACTATGCCTTAGAGTGTCCACATCAACAGTTAAATGACATGTCATTCACCGATTGCACAGTTGGACATTGTGTCGTTATCGATTTAAATGTCGTTTGCAAACTTGACGAAAATAGAGATCATCAGTACTATTTAGCCTATATATATATATATATATATATATATATATATATATATATATATATATATATATATATATATATATATATATATATATATATATATATATATATATATATATATAAAAGCTTCTTTATCTTAATAAAAATTTCATATTTGAGAAAATACATACTCTTTTCATTCCTATAATGCTTCATTGATGGATCTAAGTTTTGTTTTTAACATATTACAAACTCGATTGAACTTAAAATTTCAATTTTTTTCACACTATTAGTTAAATATGAAAAAAAATAACAGATTGGACTAATACAAGAGAATAATATAAAATCTTCCAAATACAAGATACCATTATTTTTCCAATGAAAACACTTACATTCAATTGAAAGTACATAATCACACAATAATATAAATAGCAGAAACAATCATCAAATACATAAATACAAATCCTTATTCATGAATATTATTTGTAACAATGACCAATACTATTGTTTTCCATCAAATGGCAGAGCTTCCTTGGAAACATTGTCCAAATGTCCAACCTATTGAAACACTCAAATAGCAGCATGGTGAACTTCCTTGAGTAACCGATAGAAATCATTATAAGATGATCCTCCCAAACCAGTGGCTTGTATTGCTTTCTTTTTCCATTCTACACACTTTTGCCTCATCTTGTTCCCCTTTTCTCCCATTATCATTTCTTTCACAAGTGTTGTCACCTCCTCTCTTTTCACATCATCTTTAAGATCCATTCCTATTCCCCAATCTGTGCATATGTACCTGCAATTTGTTTGTTGTTCAGCAAAGAATGGCCAACCGATCATAGGCACACCCCCACATATGCCTTCAACTGTAGAATTCCAGCCACAATGAGTTAGAAAAACCCCAACTGATGGATGAGAAAGCACTTCATCTTGTGCGCACCAACTTGTTATGTATACTCTACCCTTCACCTCATCTAACAAATCTTGTGGCAAAGGTGTAGACTCACCCATTACAAGATCTGGTCTTTTGATCCACAAAACTGGTAGATTACTATTTGCTAATCCCCAAGCAAATTCTTTCAGGTGATTCTCTGACATTACAGTGATACTTCCATAATTCACATAAATCACTGATGAAGGCTGCCATTGATCCAACCATTTGATACATTCTAAGTCGTGTTTCCACAGATTTGACCCACTGGCCGTAAAGCCATTATCTTTATCAGGAAAATGCCTTCCTAACAACTGAAGTGGACCAATGTTGTATATGTTTGGGTTAATGGCCATTAGAGCATTAAGGACTTCGTCTTCCAATTCTTGGAATGTGTTAATTATGATTGAAGATGACCTCATACATGTTTTTGCCTCTAAACCAAAGCAAACGAAATTGGTTTCATCAAGAGTTGTAGTTCTCACAAAACTTGGAAGATCTCTTATTCTCATATTTTTCATTCCACCTATCCAATCTAGATTTTTCTCCAAAGACCCATCCGTCGTGAAACTTTCGTCTGAAACATTCATAAGAGAATTAGCTTTCGTCTCAAACATTTTAACTCTTTACAATTCACTTTTTTCTTTTTTGGGAAATATTTTTTTATACTAGATAGACCATTCACAATTTACTGTTGAAAAAGTGTGACATTATATTTTTTTTTAACTTTAATATATTTTTGTTGCTTTGAAAATCATTTTCTTTTTTGTATCCTTATTTGATAAAGACAGATATGCTTTCCAATGTCTGTATGTCATTACAAATATATCACTGTCAAAAACTCATAATAAAAGATTTTATTTCTAAGAAAATAAATACCGAGTACATAAGAGAACATGTCTTAAAGTACAACTATAATGAAAATTATATATTTCTCATGTTTTAAACATGCTAGAACCAGTTGGACAAATAGCTTATTTAATTATTTAAAAATATCATATTTTTATCTAAATATTGTTGCTATAGTTTATGTGTATAAATATATTTATATTTAAACATTAAGATAATTTAATTAAGTTTATCCAATATTATTTTATATGTTTTTCTTTTGTTAAGAAAATGTTATACTCTTGCTAAGAGTTGAAAAAAAACACATAAAATAAAAATATTTGAATTTTAATTTTTCAATTTTCCCTATTCTCACACTACATAAAAAAATAATAGAAACTCGATATTATGTAAAAACAAATATAGTATTCGAATGATATACTTATAAAATATACATAGAAGATATATGTTATCAAATATTTTTTTAAATCTTTAATTAAATTTTATTTATTCATCAAATCATATTTTTAAATCCTTAATTAATTTTTATTTGAATAAATGATATTTGCTGACTACACAGAGTTTCACATTAAAAACATTTTATACAAAATATCTTAAATCTTTTATTTTTTAATTATATCATATTATTTATTATTGAGCTGAATAAAGTATGGTGCCCATTAAATCTACTTTTATCACTAATTTTATATTAATTGCAATTTATAATTAATTCTGAAAAAAATACGATTTGAAAATCGATGCAAAATTAATTAATAAATATTCAAGTTACCGAAAAAGAATTTAAATTCCAATTTAAATATTTTGATTTGAATATATAAAATTTTGATTTTTTTATCTAAAATTAATTATAATTTTAATTATCTAAATTTATAATGCCTTTTAATTGATTCCATCATTCCAATTTTATAGATTTGCTCATTTTTTGGCAAGATGGGACAATTACTAATATGGAGGGAAAAATCCATCAATTTCAATGGATTTTCATTATCTATGTTAAAAAGATATATCACTATATGAATAAAACATAAATGAATAACCAAATACAATTTGTAAGAACAAAAGTAATTATTAAAAACAGCATACAAAATTTATAAAAATAAATTAGAATTAAGGAACGTGTATTGATGTATATATTTTAAATCTAGAAATAAATATGGTAAGAATGTAATTATTAAAAACAAAATACAAATATAATTTTTTTAAGAATTAAGAAACATATTTGTCGTGTATATTTTACATATCTAGGATAGAATAGCACGTGATAAAAGAGTTAGTTTGTTTGTTAGTCAAAAGAGGAAAAGAAAGAGACAGAATGACCTTGGAAGGGAATGATGCCTCTCTTGACAACCTCATCAAACTGCAAGTAGCCAAGTAAGCCACAAGCTGAGGCTGTCCAAAACTGTTGCTCAGCGATGTTGAGTTCCTTTGCCACCTTCCCAGCAAACCCCATCAGTCCATCATACATAATAGAGGTAACCAAGGGCACTTCATGTGAAGCATTGAGTCTCTTCACAAGCTCTTTCAGAGGCTCAAAACAATGTTTAGCAGTTGAATCACACAGTGCTGCGATGCTTTGTGTTGCATCTTTCTCAGATGGGGACAAGCCATCTGGTATTGTCTCAAATTGAAAACCAGGTTGTCCCTTCACAAATTCTTCTCCAAGAGACTTTACCAAACGCTTGTGATTGAACTCGGTGTTCACAAAGGTTATGTGAAAACCAGAGCAAAGAAGAAGTTTGCTTAGTTGCATGAAAGGGATCACGTGGCCCTGTGCTGGGAACGGCACGCATACCACATGACCCTTTTCAGAATTTGAAATGCTCATTTTTTCCTTCTCTTTTCTAAGCTCAAAAGTAGAGAAGATGAGACTTGGCTGTGCTGATCACTCCTTCAGCTACCTTATTTATAAGTGAGGAAACTGTATGAATTGTTAAATTAAACTTTAAAATTTATTTAAGAAAACTTTAATTTGTATCAGTGTAGCTTTGTCCAAGTACTTTCTAACTATCCTAACAATCCTACCTATTTATAATTATAATGATGTCAATAACTAACTATTACACACCTTTTCTCAATTATTTGAGTGGGACATTCTCCAAACAGTAACAGAAAAGGTTCTTTCAATTATTGATTCCAATATCATGTGATGTTTATCAATGCAAAATTTGTAGCTTAGTGGTAGAAGTGTGAGATTTTAAGTTAAAAGCCTGGGGTTTGATCGAGTGGGGGCACATGGAGTTAAGCATGTTTTTATTTTATTTATTAATTGAACGGGTAGGGCCCATAGGGTTTAAGTTTTTTTTACCCACGGTGTAAATGAGTCCAGAGAAGTGTTATTTAAAAGCTAGACAAACGTAAATTGGGTCTTAAGAAAAAAAGGAGAGTGGCTTACAAAAAGGTATGTAGTAGGCAGTATGGTTAAACATGAAAACAAAAAACGAAAAACAAAAGTGAGTCTAAATCTACATATGTAACAGGTTTTTTTAAAGACAAAGGAGCAGAGACTATTGTTGAAGTATCTGAAAAACTCTAGAAGGGAGGATTCAATAGTGTTAATAGAAAACGTTTTTGCAATCCTTTTTATGTAGCACGCTGATGAGTTCTTGAAATATTCTTTTTAAAAGCTTACATGCTTGACTTGAGATATATGTATAAAATAAGTTTGTCGTATTATTCAGAAATATCTATTGTAATGTTTTGTAAGAACTTCCTTAAGAAAAATAATCGTTTAGCTTGGAAATTCTTATATTTAAAATATAAAACTCAATTGTAAGTTTTTCAAGAGGATCGTTTAGTTAAAAGAAGAGAAAATAACATAAGATATTTTATACTAATTGGCTCCATCTAAGCTACGTCTAGTCCCCTCCACAAAGGGTTTCACTATAATCTTCGTACGATTACAAATGAGTATTAGCGCCACTTTTAGTACTCAACACCCTGACGAGATTTCTTTTGAATATTTGCATCAATCTTGGTACTAGACTACCGCACCTAGATTCCTCAACTCAAACAAAGTTCAGTTGTGAGTGTTTTAATTCACTTCAGAATTGCAATCAACAATTGCTTACAAGTAGTTCAAACTATATCTCTCAACGAGAGGATATGAATACAATACAATGAATACTCGTAGGTGTTTCTCTCTTCTCTTTTACAGTAGTAAGCAATTTGACAATGAAGCTTGAGAGTATTTCTTTCTCTTTTTCTCTTCTCTTCTCTTTTCTTTAGCTCAGATGTATTATTTTTCTTGAGCTCTTTCTATTTTTCTCTTCAGGCTGGATATGTCGTTGTAAGCTCTTATTTCTTAAGATTTCCTCTTAAGTTACTCTCTTCTTGAGAGATCTTCTATTTATAGGCTTGATGAATATTTTTTTGTTAGACTGAGTTTGTAGTTTATACCCTTGATACTTGTGTTTTCTCTTATTTCTTTTCACAGTAGTCGTTGTATAAGTCAACTTTGTCAAAGCATACATGTTTTTTCAGTCCTTTGCTTGAAGTAGGTTGTACGATCATTTTAGATTTTGCTTCAAGTGAGGAACATTCTGTGAATATCTCTTTTGTCTCTAACGTTTTGATATTTGAACTGTAGCACTGTGGATGTGTGTAGAATAACTTATCTACAAAATTAGAGTAAACTATGCACAACAGATATGACTTTTCTTAGCGAGCCTGGTGTTTCGCGGTGTGGCGGTCTTCAATTTTCACCGTTCTCGCGACCACAGGGGTAGTGTATCACCCTAGGTATTGGATTTTCCGATTCTGGTTTGTAGGTGGATGGCTGCGTTTTGGTGGTTCTAAATTCTCTTTCTGAGTTGTTTGGAGATGGCGTTTTTGGTCTTGTGAACTAGAATTAGGTGTTGAATTGGAAATTTTGGACCTCTATGTTGTGTACATGAATTTAGAGTTTGAGTGTAGGGTGTTTTAGTTTATTTTTTCTAGGTTCTCTATTCTCTGCGATTGCGAATCTTGATGATGGTTGTGGTGGATGGTTGTGGTGGACTTGGTTTGGCAATGAAGGTTTGGGCAAATTTTGGCCTGTGCATCTGCGAGGTCTGCTTCTTTGAAGAAAAGGAAATAAAGAAAAAAGTCTAAATAAAAATATTAAAAACAAAAAACATAAAATAAGAATTTAATTGGGTTTGTTGGGCTTGTGTAAGAATTGAGAATTTATAAAGAAAATTGGAGAAAGTCAGGTGAAGGCACTGGATTGGACCGTTCGGTTTTCAGAAGTGGTACATAAAGGAAAGTTTCAAATTTTGTTCCATTCTCTGCATGCACCCTCTCTCTCCAAAATTATGATCTCCTCTTTTCTCCTCCTTCTCTCTAAAAATCTCTCATCTTACTTCATCTACTTTCCAATCAGACCAAGCTTAGGTAATCTTGAAGTCAAAAACATCTTTTTCCACCGATCAAAGCCTTGTTTAGAGCTGGTAAGTCTCGATTTCTTGAGCTCTTGAGAGATTCCAAAACTTTTTGACACATGCAAGTCAAGTGTTTGGTTGCATGTGTTCATCAACTTCCTCTCCCCATTTCTGATCATATATCTGGTCTTTTGGTGGGTTTATTCTTTTCAATCGGTGAATTTTAGGTTCTTAGGAATTTCTGCTGGTGAGCGACTTTTGTAGTTCTTGAGCTTTCGGTCGGTCAAAGAGGTAAGGGAAGCTAGTTAATTTAATTGTGATTTTCTATGTATGAAATTACTGTTTGGATGTTGCATGTGTGTGACTTGAATGTTTGATTGAATTGTGTTGAATTTGTGAATGTTGGAATCTGTGAACTGGTTGGAGTTTCTCTGCATAAGTGTTGGTCTGTTCTGATCTTAAGGAAGTGGGTATGCGAAAATGAGAGTTTGGGGTTGGGAGTGAAATCTGGCATGAGACTCTTTGGGATGATGTTAGAACGATTTTAGGTACCTTCGGATAGGCGTAAATTGGTATATGAATCATGTTTGGAGAATTTGAAGTTGGGAAGTTGTAGTAAATTGGTGAAGATAGTTGTTGATCATAATTATGCAGATCGTCGAGTGTCATTCATTAACCTTTCAGCTTTCTTCTTGTGTTTGGTCTTAACTGAGTTCTACTTCTGTAAAACTTTTCAGTTAATGAACGATCGGTCTTGTGATAGTATTTAATTGAATAAAAGCGATCGGTCTTAGTGGGGTGTGTGGTCTCTTCGTAGCGATCGGTCTTAGTGGGGTGTGTGGCCTCTTTGTAGCGATCAGTCTTAGAGGGGTATGTGGTTTATTAGTAGCGCTCGGTCTTGTGTTAGTTCTCGATCTCGTACATGTACTAGTTTAAATGCGTTTGGTCTCTCATGTGTCTTACCTGTTAATGACCGTTCAGTGATATTTTAGTAATCAGTATCAAGTATAAGTGTTCGGCCTAAGCTATACGTGTTCGGCCTAAGCCATAAGCGTCCGGTCCTGTTCTTAGGTAGTGAGAAAACGATCAGTATCCAACATTCACAGGATGTTTGGTATTTTTCATATATGTTTGGTTATTTATGTTTGGCTTATATTTTTATTTATTCCAATGTGTTATGTTAATCGATTGTTCCAATTGCATTGATGGTTGATGTATGCATTATCATAATGGTGTCAAATTGAAAGTATGGTATGATGTTCCAACTACTATGAAAGAGAATTCCAAGGAGGAATGTCTTAGTGATTGGTTATCAAGGTGGTGATAAAGTATGAATATGAACAGCGAAATCCACGACGTTCATCCTGACATTCTAATGATTACTAAGTCTCAAGTAGAGATGGATAAGTCATGTCGTGAGAATAGCAGGAGGCCCTAGTCTAAGGGGGGGGGGGGACACCTTAGGTGATGGGTTTCTAGTTACTACACCCACGAGTGCACGAACGGTCAAAGCTTGATATTCATACAATTTGGATGGTCAAGTCAAGTAGTCGGTCTTTGCCTGAATTAATGAGTTCGGTTCTTACCTATTTGAGTAGTCGGTCATTGCATGATTTAAATGTTTGGCTGTTACATGCTTATGTAATTTTTTTATTTGTAGGATTAATTTGATTAATTTAATTACATTAGCTTACCCTTGTGCTCTATCTGGTCAGTTTTTCCTTTGCAATGATCATCTAATGGGTGTGAGCAGAAGGAGAAGAGGTGTCGGTGGAGCAAGCTCTAGAAGGAGAGGATCCACCAGTTTAATACAAATGTTCATTCTTTTACCTATGTTAGTACTAGATTAGGTTTCTGTTTAAAGTTTTATTTTTATAGTTTTTTTGGGATAAATAGTACTATTAACACTTTATTATTAAGTGGATAACTGGTCTATCATATCATTTCATGTAAATATTCTAATATGTAGTGTATACTATATTTTTGGATGTTACAACTTGCAAGGTTAGAAATGGATTTTTGAGCAAAGATGCAGATTTAGGTTAGAATTGGATTTTTGAGTAAAGATGCATATTTGTGTTGGAGAGTTGCTCCCTCCACCACCCCAAATGCTCCCTACACTTGCCCATTATTTTTTTATTCCAAAACTACCTTTTTTACTTTAACTTTTTACCTTTTTACTTTTTTATGAAAACTCTAAATCACTACTTGTCATTTTCACTCTCACAGCCGCGAAGCCCTACACCTCCCCAACTCTCACTTTCTCTCTTTCTCTCCACTCCAGATCTGTTTCTTCTCAACTCATTCTTCATATCCGTCCCACTTCTTTAATTTTTTCTTCTCCATTTTGGTCTCTTGGTTGTGTTTTCTTGGTGCGGTGGTGGTGCAGTGTTGGTACGGTGGTGGTTTGTTGGTGCGGTGGTGGTTTGTTGGTGGTGCTTTGGTAGTGCTTCATTCGTGGGTGCGTCTTATAAGACCCGTATAAATAAAATGATTTCTTACCTTAAGTATTTTATTTTGTGGTATTATATAATAAATTGTGATGAAAAACAATGTTGAGAAATATTTAAGGAAGGGAAGAAAATTAAATTAATATTGGTTTCATAGTAAATTTCGAAAAAAAGTTGAAAGAGTATTTAAGTATAATTGTTTGCGCTATTATATCAGCGGATGGAGCCTGGTCTAGTGGTTGATGTGAGTGTGCATGGGAGGGTGTGTGTGCTTGGTCTCAAGTTCAAGCCCTCCTAAGACCAAAGAGGCTCTTAGCTCTTTTTAATTCCCACCTTGACATGTGGGTCCCACTATGAGTTGTAAGTGACCTAGGGGAGGTTAAAACTTGGAGAATGGAAAAGAGATTTTGGAGAGCAACCAAGTTGATGAGAGAACGGAAGAGCCACCCTAGCCTTGGAGTTTTTGGACGTCACTTGTAGGAGACCAAGAGGAGTGGAAGCTTGTTGTCTAGTGAGGAAAGAAACCTAAGAACCTTTGGAAGCAAGCTTGGAATTGAGGTAAGGGGTTTAACTTGGGATATAACATAGTGTATGATGGGTAGAAGGTAACAATATAATGTTGTTGCATGCTTTCTTTCTTGTGTGTTGGGATTAAAGTTAACATGTTGAGGCATGTACTTTTCTTTTGGGTTTAAGTTTCATGTGTTGTTGCATGGAGAATGGGTATTCACGTGTTCATTTTCGTTTTTCTACTATATGGGGTAGTTAATGGATTATACATGTTCATATTTTATGAAAAAGTGGTGTTGTTGTAATGGGTATACATGTTGGATGTATTGGGGTGTTGTTTGTGTATGAAAAAGTGTCATGGGTACACTTTAAAATCATGTATATTTTGTATATCTTAGTTCTTATTACCTTGTAAGAATTATATATTGTTGGGAGCACTGATCTACACTCTTTAACTAAGAGTGTGGGTAAGAGGGTATTGAGAATTCTCTTCCATTGTTGGAAGAGGAAAGAATGAGTTATGAGAATGAGAGGAGTGAAAGAGATGTTTGGTGAGTTGGGGTACATGTGTTGATGAAAAACAGTGAAGAAGAATGAAAGTTTGATGTCTTGGATAGAAGAACATGAAAAGAGAAGAATGGAAGTGGAAGGTGAAGATGGGCACATTACAAATCACCCAACATAGGCAAGGAGAAGTAATGAGAGTCTTGGGGTGAGAGTTTAGAAAGAAAGGAATGGAGAGGTAATTGAAGAGTGGGGGAGGGGGGGAGGAATAAACCAAATAAAAGACTGACTAAAGAGAGGTGAGGCCGTGAGCATGGAAGAGAGAATAGTGAAATGAAAATTGTAGTGTTTAGGTGTGTGAAGAAGGGTTACGTAAAAAGCAAAAGAAGTGGGAATAAAACAAAAGAGTGAGTAAGGGGTGTGGGACCATGAGTGTTAAATGAAGGAGGGAGAAGAGAAAAGGGGAGTGTGAGAGGAAGGGTTGCTACGTAAATGAAATTGGTGCATGGAGTGAAGTTGTAGTTTTAATATATAAAATAGATTAAAAGGAGTAGAAGAATTGGAGTGGGGTCCACGGTTTTGTTTGGTGAAAGAAGGGGGTGAGGTGGACTTGGTGTAGTTAAATAAAAAACAAAAGATAAAGAGAGAATGAAAGCAAAGTTACGTAAAAGTAAGGGAGAAGGAGAGAGAAAGAGAGAGTTTGGTGAGAAATGGGTGGTTACATGTGGGACCTACTTTGAAAGTGAGAGAAAATGTAATTTAATAGCCTTGGGACCCACTTGAAGAGTTAGATGTAGAAGGGAGTGTCTTTAGAGTAAAAAGGGGTGTATTGAAATTAGGTGTTTTCTTTGGTGTTGGGAATTTAGTAAAAGTGGGGGTACACTAGAAATGTTGTTCCAGTTTATGGAAGTGTGAAATTAGTAATTTCAGAGGGGTGCAGTAGTAGGATAAATAATTAAATTAAGTTATGTAATTATCTGTTAGTCAATGAATTTAGTTGACTTTATATATAATGGTGATGGTTGTGATGGTAAAATTGTGAGAGCAAGCGTTCTGTCATTTCCTTAGAATTTTTGTCGAATCGATGGTGTTCGTATTGCGATACGATAGCGTGTTGAGTCTCTACGAAGACTGAGGTTTGAGTGTAACCCTTTTCTCGTGCCCGGGGACTAGAGAGGGTTGGATGTCTCGTCCAATGACTTCGGCTCGTGTGAGTATAGTGCTCGGTGGGTGCGCCTAACCGATGTTTTTACTCGTAATTCCTTCAGGAGTCGGGGAGATAGGTCTGAAGTTGCGATGGAAGACGGCTCGAATCGCCCTGTTTTGCGAAACAGGTTTGGTACGACAAAATTCAAGGAAACAACAGAAGCTCGTGTAAATGATTGAGTCGTGAGTTTAATACTGTGATGTATTGTAATATTGTGACTTTGATAGTATGAGTGGCGATGATCTGAGTTATGAGTTGAATATTATGTTGTATTGTAAGGTTGTGATTAGGATAATCTAAGTTGTGATATTTTGATATTGAAATTATATGCTATGTTAGGTTCTTCGTTACTCACCCTTTCCTTTTGTGGTTGTGGTTCCACCTACGATGATCGTACTTGTACGGGAGTAGATGGCATTGCAGATGAGGCAGAGATGAAGTAGCACGACGAGAGTTATGGGAATAACTATGGTGGACTTATCATGTTTTAAAGTAATTTTATGTCTTTGAATAATGAATTTGATATTTGTAAGGTTTTAACCTTATGTTGTAAGATGCTTAGAGTTTTGATGGTTTAGTTCCGCGATGTTAATTTAAAAAAAAAAAAAACTGGCGTAAAATTTTGGATTTTGTTATTTTCTAGTGGCACTCCGTAAGGGGTGTTACATGTCTACTGTGCAGTTTGGTCTACGAGAGGTTGGTTCAAATTAAATTTTGTAGTATTATTTCATTTGAATGTATTCAAATATAGTTTTTGTGTTGTATGTTTGGTATCTGGTGGTTGCATTTTCTCTCATAGCGTTTTCACTCAACTATATCAGCTTGTTTATGCGTGTTTGCTCAATAGCTTTTGGTTTTTTTCAGTAACACCACTGCCAACTTTGGGACTTATTTTGAAATTAGCTTGATCTTCAGATTTTAGCCCTTTACTCCACAATCCAATGATATTCTCTTTCATTGGAAAAGAAATTTGATCCTTCATCAATGCGTTTTAAAACAAAGCTTTTTCCCTTCCAGTTTTACTTTGAGAATATATTTGTCATCTAAATCTTTAATCAAACAACTTTTCTTTTCAAAGAAAACTTTTTTAACCTTTCTCAAGTAGTTATCTGACACTGAACAATTCTTTATCAATTTTAAGAACATACATTATTCCATATTTTCTTGGATACAGTAAGCAGTACAAAAGTGAAACTTTTGGTGTGTAATACTTCGCATGATTGGGTTGGAAAAAGCAAAGAAAGAGTTAGCAGGAATCATCCAGAAGGGTATAGACTTCATCAGAAAATAAATGTGACTAGGAAAAACTAGTTTCTGCTTCTTTTAAATAAGGACCTTCTTAAACGAATGTCAACATCCGTGAACGGATATCGACATCAGTTTGTCCTTCAATGGATGTCAATATTCGTTCACGGATGTTGACATATGTTAAAGAATCCAACTTATATTCACATTCGTTTAAATATTATTGAAGGATAAAAGAGGAATGGGAAGATGCAAGGAGCATTGTGTGGTGGTGGAGGGAGTAACTTTCTTTGTGTTGGGTTAACCAATTGGGTCGTAAAGATCCATTATTGGGCAGTTTTGAAATTGATAATAATAAGAGAAAGAGAATTGTAAATAAATACTTACCTTCTAAAATTTAAAAGGGAATTTGGGAATAAAATCAGTTAAAGAGAATGCGAAATAAAATTAATTAGAAATGAAATTGGAAATGAAATTAATGGTCTGAAAAGGAAAACAATGAAGTCTTAATAATTAATAGTTTGAAAAGGAAAATAATGTAGTCTTAATAATTAATGGTTTGAAAAAGAAATAATAAAGTTTTAGTTGATTTAATATCAAAATTGCATCACAAATAACTGTATACTCAACCGTTATCAATTAGACAACAGAAGAGGGTGTTCTTATTGCTGGTCTTGTTGTTTATTGCCTATATTAGATCAGAGGGTTAGCGAGGTGTTTTATATTTTTGACGTGAGGTCTCTATAAAAATATTATTGTAAAAACCTTGATCTTTATAGTGCATTTGATTGGAAGGACACTGGATGTAGGCTTGGCCGAACCAGTATAAAAACACAACGTTTGAATTTTCTGATCCCTACTCTCTTTTATTCATTCGATTAAGTTCTTTGCATATTCGATTAAGTTTCCACTGCATTGTTATTCATTTACCTTGCGATTCAAGAAAAGTGTAAAGGCATCACATTTTGTGAAAAGGATTTTAAAAGCTTTTCAATCGATTAATCTACGTCAGGATTTGGTTTTTCTATATAAACTAGACTTGAGACCTGTTTCATTAACTATTTTAATTGGCATATACTGACTTTCTTTCTAACTTTTGAGTACAGGGTTTCTCAAGAACTGTTCTTGGAGGATTTCAAGCTTAATTGGTGTTCAAGCAATCAAGAATTCATTTATGATCAAGTGGACTTCACATGTACGTACTGATATATCTGCACTACATGAGTGTTTTCCAATCACTTTATCTTTGATTCTACATTGTGTAGCACATGTGCGGGTTAGGCCAAGTTAGAGATTGAGAGTTTTCATCTCTTGTATTGGATGAGAGTGAGTGTTTCCTCTCCTATTTGTGTTGTAATCTGATTTAAGGGTGGTGAGGATAACAATTAAGGGTTTCATTGTATTCTCAACTCAAATTTCATATAGTAGATTGCCTCTCAACTCAGGTTGTTGGGAGAAGACTAGGTGTAAGCTTGTGAGAAGCTGAACCAGTATAAATCTTTGTGTTCTTTAATCTTTCTTTACTTAGTTGATTAATTTAATCTTTGGTTATTGATTTCAAGATTCAAGAACTTTTTAAAGATTTGAAAAAGATTTTCGAAAAAGGTTTAAATCAAATTCACCCCCCCCCCCACCCCCTCTTGGATTGAGATATAAAGGCTTTTATTTCTAACAACAAATAATCAAGACCGCAACTAGTCAATCTAAGCATAGCATGAAAAAATGAAGAAATATGGCTAAGCCAAGAAGAGGGAACCGACAACAAAAATTAGATCTTGCAGTTTTCTCTATTTTTTTTCTACTAAAAGGGCATTGACAGTTGACAAATTTTTATGATTAAAGATAATTTGTGGAAAATATATCTTAAGATATTTTATTTGATATTGTTAAATAATTATGAATTTAAATATATCAATGAATAAAAAAAGATAATATTTGTCAAATTTTTTTTAATCTAGCAAATATCCTCTCAAATATTTTTAGATCTCCACAACAATCAAATATATCTTGAATATATTGGATTATTTAGAAGATAATTGGAGGATATTACATTATCATAAAGAAGATTACAACAACAAAAAAAACTTAAAATAAAACTCAATCCAATTTTTATATAAAGAGACTTGGGGAAACACATTAGGGGAGCTTAGGAACCCTTTAGGGGTTCAAATTTCATCCTCTCTCTTCTCTCATGTTCTCCACCCTCTCTTCTTCTATTTTCATGTTATTTTTACATTCCATGGAGTGTTAAACTTAGGGTTGATTCTACTATAATTTTTTAACTGGATTCTAAGGTTAGATGAATAAATTTGTTTGTTCTTTTGATTCTTGTTGTGATTTATTTTTATCTATCTCTTTTGCTTCTTAATCAAGTAAAAGTAATGATTTTTATATTATAGCAATTTAACATGATGTTAAATCTACATAACATATCAACCATATGAGACCAAGGGTTTTTATTTTTAATTAAGAATTTAGTTTGAATAAAGTTAGAAACTTTCATGTCAGTTTTTGTCAATAATTGAGAATGTACTTTGACTAAAGGTGAAAACTTTAACAAGAATTAATCAAGAGGTAAAAAAATAGACATGATTAGGCATAGTAATATTTAATTAAGAATGTACTTTGGTTAAATTTACTATGATTAATTTACAAAGTTCTTGCTTTTAATTGAAAATGTATTTTGGTCAATAGTTAGAACGACAACAAATTAATTAAGAATTTACATCGATTAATTTGAAAACCTAAGACAATAATTAATTAAATAATAATCTTTAGATAACCAATGATGAATCCTGTTTTAAAAAAGTAGTGTAATCAACCTATTTTCTTTATCATTGTTTTTATCTTTTTAAATCTCTTTATACATTTTTTTTATTTTTATCTTTTGTTACTTTGTTATTTAATCTTTTATTTATCTTTATCTTCTTCATTATTTTACTAAATGTTTTGCATATTTTTTATAAGAATTAATTTGTTAATAATCAATTTCATGTTTGTTGAAAGACGACTTAGGGTTGAATTTACCCTTTCTATTTATCACTGACCGGTAAAAAAGTGTCCTCCAATATTACATTTTTGCCATGGTTTCATTTTCTATAAATAAATGGTATAGATTTTCTATACTGGCTTTTAGTGGAACCAGTATAAAAAATCTTTGTAATTTATTACAATATGTCACCGCGTCACTTTCTATACCAGGTTTAGATGCAACTAATATAAAAATCTTTATAGTTCATTACAGTTTTGCCATCACATATCTTTTTATACCGAATATAAAATATCGTTATAAAAATTCTATTTTACGTGACATTTTTTTATCCAAATTGATGTTGAACAATATGATACACCTAATTAATAAAAAAAACTAATAAAAAATTAATTAGATGTACCAAAAATAAAATATCAACGGCATAATACCCAATTTTGTCCCCACTTTGGTTCGGAAATCTCAAGTTAGTCCCTTTCTAGAAATGTGAGTGCAATGGATCCTTACTTGTAATTTTTTGAGTCTAATGAGTCCCTTCCGTTAAATAGAAAGAAACGGAGTTGGTGGGCTGATGATGTGGCAGTACTTATTGATTACGTGTCAAAAAATGTGCTTACGTGTGTTGGTTAATTAGGAAATAAATTAGGGAAGAAAGGATTTTATTCAGAAATTGGGGGAGGATGAGACCTACCGCGCGACGCCAACCCAAGGACTCTTTCCTTCCTCCACCGCCACCCACTCCAGTCGACTTCCACCGCCGCCAGTACCCCTCCCGCGACTCCGACGTCAGCAGCCGCCCCTCATCCATTGGCGTCGGCGGACGCCCCACTCTCGATTTCTACAAAGACCGCCAGTTCCAGCAAACGGTAGTTTCCACCATCAACTCCTTCCTCTCCTCGCACAATTTCCCAATCACCTTCAAAACAACCTTCCCCTCTGCCAAAGACATCCTCGAAACCCTAAAATTCCTCCTTTCAAGGATGAGTTGCTCACTTTACCAGAAAGAGAGATACTACATACAGTGGTGGCCTTTACTAGCTGCAATATGCAAGGGATCAAATCCCGATCGGTTCTTCTTGGAAACAGTCTGAGCAGTGGAATGGTTGAGAAGCTCCTTCACGACATGGAGATGACCCTTTTCAGCTGTAGTGAACAAAGGGGTCTCACCGAGCTCGTTCTCTTCGTTGACGAGGCAAGCTCGCACTTCCGCAATCTCGATGTCGAGATCGTCGTCGTCGCCGTCGCCGAGAGTTCCCATAACCTGAGATTCGACGTCGAGAAGGATCTGTCTCACGGCACCGACGTCGCCCCTCTGTGCCGCCAGGTGCAGCTCCGTGTCGTTATGTCGCCCCGTCACTTGCTTCACGTACTTCTTCCTCCCTGTCTGGTCGATGCGCTTCCCCGAGTTCGAAAGCACCAGCGCCGGAGCTGTCGATGAGGACGGCGACGGCGACGGTGACGACGATATCTCAGAAAGTGGATTCTGAAAGGCTGATGCTGGGATCGGCGATGGGGGGTCCTTTTCTCCTTGCCCGTCAGCTCCCGTTCCTGATACAAGCAAAAGGGTGATCGAAAAATGAAAAATTTAGAAGAGTGAAGAAATATAGAAAGAGAGAGAGAGAGGGAGAACCTGTTTGGTTTGGGTGAGAGGCCATTGAGATGGTGGAAGAAGGAACAAAGGAGAGTGTGGAAGTGAAGGGAGTAAGAGGAAGATGGTTTTGGATTGTTATGATTTCAAGATATTGAGAATCTTAAAGGAAAGGAAGATGGGTGGAAGGAAAGTGGAGAAACAGACTCAGAAACACGAAACTTCAGAGAAACACACGCATTCGGAGGAAGACACTTTGGACTTTTGACACTTAATCAATAAGTACTGCCACATCATTAGCCCACTAACTCCGTTTCTTTCTATTTAACGGAAGGGACTCATTAGACTCAAAAAATTACAAGTAAGGATTCATTGCACTCACATTTCTAGAAAGGGACTAACTTGAGATTTCCGAACCAAAGTGGGGACAAAATTGAGTATTATGCCAATATCAACTTTTGAAAAACTAAAAACTTTTAGCTAAAAACTAACAACTAAAATATTATAATTAGTTTTATTGGTACGAGACTGTATTTCCTACAAATAACTATTAATAACTAAAAGTACAAAATAGAACTCAAATAATTACATTTTAATGTCTATAATAACAAGTAGATGAGACAACTAGATGTACAGACTCAATAACTGTATGGTAAAAGGTTCCAACTGAATTAATTCCATACAGCACTTCCTTTCGGCCCTATACACGATCGCTCCCCAACCAGATCCCTTCCATAGATCCTGTCCAGGATTTGCATACATATAACTAACTATTTGTCATGTTATTTTATAATAAGAATAACATCAAATCACTGTGTTTGTCAAAGTATTATTTTTCATTATACAAGGCAACTATATATACATTTAAATCACTGTTCAAAACTATGTGTCATAGTTTCCTCCCTTTAACATTAAATTTTTTATTAAGCTTTCGTCCCGAAATGTTTGGTGATTCAATAATAATTTTCTCTTAATGAAAAGTTAATTATATTGTTGCAGAGGATTGGGATCCGACGAAAATTTCATCTTTACTTGGGAAGTTCTGTCTCTTTGTGGTATAACAGTAATTAACGTACTTTTATCAGCACAACCCTAATTAATGTGTGGGTCCCAGTTTTTATTGGTGAGTGTGGAATAACACCTTGTCTACGTATTCCGGTAGTTCAACAACTCTAAATGCAGCTTGAAAAAAAGAGTATTACTCTCTTTAGTTTAACTTCAAAAGTAAGTTTGGAACTTTTGCCTTTCCTTTCTTGTTTTTAAATTTTTATACAAGATAAGGATATTATGTAATACCTGATTATACTGATATCATGTTTAAATAATTATTGTTCAAAACCAATATTTATCTTTTAAAGATTTTACTTGTAATTTTTAATATCTAAAGTATTCTTTATTTTATGTATTCATACTTCTTAAATTAAGTAAGGATTATGTTAAAAACGTTTAAAGTCAACATCAACAAACAATAAATATAATAATTAATAAACATTCATATTTCATAAAATATATTATTTATATTATTATTAATGAATCTTTATTTAAATAAGTCTAAATCTATTAATTCAAATATCTATTAATTTTTTAATTATTATAATTAATTATTATAAATAGGCGACTTAATAGTTTAACACATTTAATCAGGAAGAGCTCCTATACTAATATCAAGGAAGAATACGTAATTATATATATCGAAGAATACTTGATCATTTATACCATAATACTTTATCATATACAAGTGTGATTCTTTTTTCAGTATTTCTTGTAACAATAAGACTTAACTTCTTTTCAATGTAGTCTCGAAAAAGTTTGATGATAAATAATATAAATGTAACTCATTAATATATTTAGGATAAATGTTGATATAATTATAAAATTTATATCTAGAGATAATTAAATCCCTCGAAACTGACGTGTGTTATTAAAAGTGTCTTTACTTGTGCATTGTTTTAAACGTGAGTTTCTAATAAATGTGTGAATTGGTTGTTTTTTTTATATAAAGTAGAGAATTAAATCAGTGGACGTCATGAGAACGTGAGGTGTAAGTAATATCTTTTGAAAAAGCAATGTGTCCATATAGATGCAGAATTTGAATATGTCAAAATAATACGTATAGCAGAATATTAAATTGTCACCGCTTGACTTTCTCATATATAGTACAACACGAGTAGGTCCTACTGCAACTGTTTGCAAGTAAACTACCAATTAAACTAGAACAAGAAAAAGAACTTTATTTTTTACCGACAATCCTTTTTTCTGTATTGAAAAAAGAAATTAACGCAAGAAATCTTATGCAAAATAAAATAAAATAAAATAAAATAATAAATATTCTATAAACTAATTACGAGTAAAAAATAAAAATATAAAGAAGTTATATAAATTGACTTATGTTAAAATATTTATTAAAAAGGCTTCGTTCAAAAACCGCAAAAAAATTTCTTCAAGCCGCCCCTAGTTGGGAATATTTCAAACAAATACTCCGAGACGTGAAATCCTTTACCAATCAAGATCAATGTCTCTCATAATAAATTTAAAAGAAAAAATCAGTGTTAAAATTTATCTAAATAAAATCACGTTAGATTTCATTAATCTTTCAAATTTAAAAAAAAAGAATAGATTCAAAGAATTTGGTTATCAATATCAATATCCGAAGATAACATCAATTTATAATAGCATTTTTTATGAATATTTATCTTTAGTAAACCATTTTTGTAAAACAAAATTAAATTAAAGTTTAAATATTAAGATGATATTAAAATTTATCTTTATAAAAACTTACAAGGATTTCGTTAATTGAAAAATCAAACAACTTTCACAATTTGTCTGTAATTAAGCCACGTGGGTCATCTTTGCTCCAATATAAAGGAACCCAACTCTAACCCTAGACAGTAGTCATAAACCAAAAACTTGTTGTAATTGTAAGTTGGAAGAGATCATTTTAGGTTGCAAAATAAGATTAACCATGTTGACATTGAGAAACTCACATGTGCATCTAATAAGTGTCCTGAATAGTTCATCTTTCCCGCTATGTATAGGTGGGGAAGATACTCACAATAGCCATATAAATTGGTGGTTCTTGAAGCAGCGTAAACTCTCTTTTCCTAGAGAGAGAAAGGTTCATAGGTGCATGAAAGTTGTAATGGCAAGCAGTTCCAAAAACAAGAAAACCATGACAACTTCTCAAACTGTGAAGGCCCTTGTCACTGTGAAGCAAAGAAGTGGTGGACTGCTTGGGAATCTCGTTAATGGCGGTCTTGATGGCATCAAGGACTTGGTTGGGAAAACTCTCGTTTTGGAGCTTGTCAGCGATGAGCTTGATCCAAGTATGTTCTGTTTCTCCATTTGCATCCATGTTTTTCTTCAACTTATACAAAAGTCTTCATTTTTATACACATTTTTAACATTTACATGTTTTCTTTCTTTTCTTTCATAATATTTTATTATATATAGTAAAAGAAAACTGTTCATGCACATTATCTAATTGCACTTCTGTTTCTACCATGTTTTCTTCATTAGCTGCAATACAAATAGGTTTCAAACATACAATTCTTCATGTAATAAGCATGTTTAATAAACTTGTTTATGAGTATTTAAGGGATATTCATAAGCTGTAAATAATGTTTTTGAGAAACTATTGTTTTTCAAAAGAAATTTTATCCAAATAATCCACATGAATATTTTTTTTATATCTATTTATGTGTTGTCATAAGACCTACAATGAATTATTGTATATAAAACAAAATCAAACTATAGTGAATCGTACTAGGTAAGATGTCATCCAACACGTGAGAATAAGGCCAATATATTTTTGGGATCATTCGTAAATTCCACTTAATAAAATAAAAGTAAACTGTTGAGAATAAATTTGAAGATATTTTTTTATTAGTATTTATATATTCGTGAATATAGTCACTCTCACAATTGTATTTTTGCCACTTGTAATGTGCCACTTGTCCACATGATAGATAACGTGGGGTTCTTGTTTCCTTACTGGATATCACCCTATCCAGGAGGAAAGAAAAGTCAAATTTTCCATATAATCGTTAAAATGGAATTATATATAATATAATAATTGGGTTTTATGCTGTGCAAATTATTCATCTTATGGACGAGATACATTCTAACTTATTATAACAGTTTAAACTAAATTAAAAATAATATTTTTCTTCTTTCTTATCACGTACGAGTATTATATTATACATATTCAAATTTAAATTAACAAATGCGCATAAGTTGTAATAATTGACTTCTTACTATCCTCCGCAACATTAGAAGTGATTTCATCTTTTTATTTAAAAAAAAGAAAATAGTTATGCTTATATTTTAACAAAATGATGTGAAGACAAAATGTAATAATTATTTACCAGCAAAAGTTTGAAGATATTATTGGTTGAATGTATTCATTTCGTACATAAATAAAGTTCTAAACACAAAAATGAATGGATTTCAACACGCTGACTCCAAAATTAATAGTAGTACGATTTGATATAAATTGCCACTTGAAAAAAGTGTGGCTTTTAAATAAAGAGTGAAATGTTTTAAGCAATATATGGTTGAATTAGAGTTTTAAAAAAATAATTACATGAAAATAATATATAAAATCAAATATATTTTTAATCTCTGCCAAATTAAGATTTAATTTTGGTCACTGTAATTTTGTTTTTGTTTTTGGTTCCCGTAAAATTAAAAAAAAAATATTTTTAATATTTTAGACATAAGATAAGGAATGCAAAACATACTTTACTCTTATATAATTTTCAATGATCTGTGATATATATGTTAATGTGGTTATTAAACTTTAACATCCTCTAACCCTAAATGAAGAAACAAAGACAGAGAGAAAGACAGGAGAGAGTAATGTGCACAAGATTGGGTCAACAGAGGATGAGGTGCAATATGAGGTGAGATTTGAGTTACCAGCAACTTTTGGGAATGTGGGCGCTGTTTTGGTACACAATGAGGACCACAATGAGATCTTCCTAAAGAACATAGTTCTTGATGGCCTTCCTAGTGGCTCTCTGCACTTTGCCTGTGATTCATGGATTCAGCCAACCACTCATACTTCTCATAAGAGACTCTTCTTTGCTAACAAGGTCAGACTAAACACGCTTCTCTGCACTTTGTTTTAGTGTTTTAAAGTTTGATATTGGATTAAGTAATGTATGTATATGCATGGAACAGTTGTACTTGCCATCAGAAACACCAAGTGGATTAAGAAAGTTGAGGGAAGAGGAATTGGTGGCAATAAGAGGAAATGGAGAAGGAGAACGAAAAAGCAGTGATAGAATTTACGACTATGATGTTTACAATGATCTGGGAGACCCTGACAATAACATTGACCTCAAAAGGCCTGTTCTTGGTGCCTCCAAGCAATACCCATACCCAAGACGCTGTCGCACCGGTCGAAAGCCATCAAAAGCAGGTTATTTAACTATTTTTTCTATCTCACTTTTTGATTCTTTTTGTTTTTGATTCTTTTTGTTTTTATAAGCAAGTATCATACAGAATTGTTGTAGTAACCTAAATCATCGTACATATAACATCCCAAAAATACAGTCTAAAACTATATAATAAAATAATCATATTAAATAATATTACAGATCAGTCTTACATTAAAAGAGAACGTACAGTTGTGACCGAACGGTCTTACAAAGAAGGACAAGAAATTTAAAGTTGTACAGTGTGCAATTCTGACCGAACGGTTTACAAAAGCCTATACCGAATGGTCATACAAAAGCAAAGGGAAAAGGTGATCGAGCGATCACCTTACTATCAGACTATACTACTGACCGAACGGTTCTACTGTTCGGTCTTAACTTCTACTTCGACTAAGTTTTCTTCTTCCAGCGCCTCTTCCAGCAGCTTGTCTCCTTCTGCTCACATCCACATGGATGATCATTGCAATAGAATGACAACCGAACGTACAAAACAGACAAGACAGGAAACACAGGGTAAGCTTAGGTAATTTATGCATAAACATATATTTCACACAATCCACCAAACAAGATAATTCATCTTTCGTTCATGCAAAGCCTAATACTAGACTGACTGTCCGAACTGTATGAAATCTATGTAGCTACGACGTTCGTGCACCCGGTGATGTAGTAACTGGGATACCCTCAATAGTTGCCACCCGAGGTTAGTCCTATCTGTCCAAATTATCCATAAGGACTAGGACCTCCTGCCGTTCCCACACATGACTTACCCTCCTCTACGTGAGGACGAGTAATCACGGAACATTAGGATGAACCGCCAGCTTAGCATGTCCACATTCATACTTTACCAATTCCAATATACATTCATGAGTCATTCCTCCCCGGAACGCTCGTCCATAATCTAAAACATTTCATCCATATCATATTCTCTTCATCTTTCATTATTAATCATCTCAATTTCACCTTCGTACAAAGATTATTAAGGACACCAAATACCGAACGTTCAATTCTAACTCAAAACGAGAACGAACACTTGGAGTGAGACCGAGAGGTCTCCAGTTCCAGAACAGATTAAGACCGAGAGGGTTACTATCGGGTTGAGAAAGAAACCGAGTAAAATCATATATCACAAGAACGACTAGAACGAACGTTACTTACAAAGTGAGCCAATTAAATGAACTGACTCTTGAGAGTTCAAACCGAACACCGCAAAGACTATTCCAAGTGCTAAGACTCTAGGCCGAAACCAATGATTACGGACACTTCAAAGAATAATACTTAGAAGAATTCACATGATGAAACCATACGCTTATAAATACTTAGCTTATTTAAATTTAGCAATCAAGAAAACCGAATGCCAGTCAATGACCGAGCACGGTAGAGAGAAAACTCTATTGAAGCTGGACGAACGCTATTTTCATCAAGATAGATTATAAAAGAAAAGAGAATGAGCGCTTGGTGTAAGACCGAGCACTACTAAACTTATAGTAGAAGGCTTGATAAATATAATAAGATACCATTTGGGGTAGTGTTTAAGAATAAACGAAAATATACAAATACATATACATATACATATATATATATATACTTAAGTTTATAACCGAATACCAAGAAACAACTATGTTTGACCGAACGCTCATGCACAGTATTTCGAAACGAAGACGCTTGTCCTCAACTAGGATTCTTCCCAAATGAAAGAATCCAATTCTAACCAAGTTCACTAGAAAAATCGAACGGTCAAGGACCATTCAGTGACGAACATACACTTTCATAGGGAAATTTCATACTTAGAGATCATTTATCTCAATTCAATTTCTCAACATTTATCTACATAATTTCATACATTCATATCATAGAAATTTCATATACTTTATACATTAGAACATAGCACAATCATATTTCATTTTAAATCATCAAATCAACGAACGTTCATGCATTACAACAACATACAAATTAAATTAGATAAGCTTCCCTTACCTTTGAGCGTGACTGAACATTCGCTAAGACAGAGTACCGCTTCACCACTACCAGTTCTTCTACCCTCACGCTCGACAATTTTCCAACTAAACCAAGTAAAACCAAAACACTCTCAGAACCACTCATTTGGAGAATGGTGATCAACACATGAAACCAGAACTGGGTTTGCATGTCTAGGAAAACGAACGACTGGGTGAAGAGAAAGACTTACCAGCTCAGCTTCACAAACCGAACGGTTTATCTGGAAGCTCTTGACGCCGGAAGTGCTTCTACGGTGTCTGAACGGAGATCGGAGAAGGAACGATGAAGATTTCTTAGAGAGAAGATGAAGGAGATGTAGTGAGAAGGAGGAGAAAATGAGATTTTTCAGAATCTGGGAAAGAAGGGTGCATGTAGAGAGTGCGACGTGAATTTCTGAAAATCAAGTTTTTCTTCCCACGTCAAAACGAGCGTCCGCTCATCTGTCAACACCTGCCTTCCACTATCTAATTTTCGGATCCTCTTCGCTTGACACCTGACGTCCGTTCAGAGGGATTTTGAGTGCGTTTTAAATGGTTCTGACAGATAAAAAAATTAAAATAACTCATAATTAAGATTTACTAATGAATAAATTAAAGAAATCCCCCATCTTTACATACAACACTCAAGACTCAAAATAAATAATTCTACAATATTATTTGTTGTTGTTAATTAATTTTTAAATATAAATTTGAGTGTTTTTTAATGAGTTTATTAAATTTGTTTAGTTTCATAAGCAGTGAAATATTTTTCAGTTTTGAATTGAAATTAAGTTTTTATCATTTAACTTTGTTAATAGCTATTATATTATCTGCCATCTTATTTTTTTTCATGTATTGATATATAAAGTCTGTTATCAATGTAGATTTATATTATAGTTAATGTAAAAATATGTTGAATAATAGAGGAATGTCATTGTCAACTATATTCATGACGGTGATAACAATTATTCTTTGTTTGTTATAAGTGATAATAAGGAAGTTACCGACATTTTCCAATATATTTTTGATTAAAAATAACAATTATTTGTTATTTTAAACTACAATATTAATGACAAAAATGTCTAATAAACTTTAACTTCATAAAAAATTTAAAATTTAATTAAATAATATTTATTATAATATCTCTTGATTAAAAATAAAAAAGTAAAAATATTGTCGTTTTTATGTAACCATATTTAACTAGTTACCCTCCACCTCCAAAGTAATCGTTATATCTTCCTAGCTATTTTACCAAATGGAATATATTACTTTTGCATGAAGTACATTTAGTGTTATTATGTTTGAATACCTAGAGCTCTTTAAAATGGAGATTATGCATTTTCGCTTAGCAAGCTACACGCTCATCCAACGAGTCTGTAGAATTTTACTAAACCAAGAGTGTACCCCTAACCAATATGTTTAGGCATTCCACTAATTTATTAAGTGAAAACACACGCAAAGTATAATTCACAAATCTAACCCGCTCACACAACCCATTAAAATCACCATAAGTGAAAAAAGAACTATATTTTGTCTTCTTAAAATTATAGTTGACAATTTGTTATAAATCACACATTTTTCTTCCTAAAATGTTAATCATATTCCGCCATTTCTTATAACTCTGGCCATATATATATATATATATATATATATATATATATATATATATATATATATATATATATATATATATATATATATATATATATATATATATATATATATATATATATTTCCTCCCGACCAACCCCTATGTTGCCCTCTTTCAATTTTCCTAATAACTTTTTTTTTTCCTTTTTGTTATTGTCTAATATATAATTTTAATTGAAGTAAGCAAATTGAAGTCTGTTTATTGTGTTTGTGTCTGGTCCACAATGCTTCTGTAAGCTATAATATGAGTAGGTTAAGAGTTTTCGGTAAAATAATATGTTTACATTGTTATGTATTAAGATTGAGAAAATCGTCTGCTTGTTTACTATTTATTAATTTATTAATAAATAAATTCATCTACAGTCATTTAAAAAATATTTAAAATAGGTTGTTTAATCTCTAATTAACTAGAAAATAACTTGTTTAAAGACCAGAGTTGCCGTTTTTCTCTGAGAAAATTGTTTCAATTGCTCCAATACTGGTTAGTTTTTGAAGGACTACTACTAACACTTACTTCCCCTTCTTTTACATATTTTCATCATTATAAGATTGTTACAGATTTTCGTCTAATTTTATTTTTGGTTTTTGATTGTTGTTACATAGATCCGTTGTCTGAAAAGAAAGGATCAAACTTCTATGTTCCTCGCGATGAGGTGTTTTCTGACATAAAGCAAACACAGTTCACAACAACTACAATATCCTCAGGCATAAGTTTGGTTTTGGAGTCCTTAGATGCAATTCTGTCTGACCAAGATCTTGGATTTGTGAGCTTTGAAGACATAGACACGCTCTACAAAGAGGGATTCCATTTGCCACAGCTTCAAGCCAATGGATTGAATGTGCTTCAAAGGGTAATTCCAAAGTTACTCAGTGTTGTCAATGATAAACAGAACCTTCTACGTTTTGATGCCCCAGAAGCATTTAAAAGTAAGTTCATATGTAAGCTAGAGTTTCCAACACATTCCTATATGTAAAAGATAAAGAAACTATAGAGTTTTCTACATTTATATGATTGTGTCATTGGAAATTGCAGGGGATAGATTCTTTTGGTTATCAGATGAACAATTTGCAAGGGAAACTTTGGCAGGTGTCAACCCCTATAGCATCCAAGTGGTCAAGGCAAGAGTAGAACAAAATAATTGGTTTTTGCTTCTAGTATAATACACACTGAAATGTTCTTCAATAATTTGTTCTCATTTTATTCATTCTGCAGGAGTGGCCCTTGAAAAGTAAATTAGATCCCCAAATCTATGGTTCACCAGAATCAGCAATCACTAGAGAAGTCATTGAGCCGCAAATAATTGGTTATTGCACAATTGAAGAGGTAGCAAAGCATCATTGACTTAAACTAAATCAGACTGTGTTATGATTAAAAGTAATACTTAGTTTGGATACATGCAGGCTATTGAACAGAAGAAGTTATTTATGTTAGACTACCATGATTTATTCTTACCATATGTAAGCAAAGTGAGAGAGATTAAGGGAACCACATTATATGGATCACGGACTCTATTCTTCCTCACTGAACAAGGAACATTGAAACCATTAGCTATTGAGCTCACAAGACCACCTATGGAAGGCAAGCCACAATGGAAGGAGGTCTTCAAACCAGCTTCTCATTCCTCTTCTCATCCAACCAATCTCTGGCTTTGGAGGCTGGCCAAACTTCATGTTCTTGCCCAAGATTCAGGTTATCATGAACTTGTGAGCCATTGGTGAGTGCAGTAATGTTATTGCCTTTTGCCATTCATAATAATGACACAATGATCAAACCAATTAGTTGGTATGGGAAGTTTGAAGAGTCTGTAATTGATTCTAACTTTGTATGCATAAATTGTTCAATTTCGTAGGTTAAGAACTCATTGTGCTGTAGAACCCTTCATCATTGCAACGCATAGGCAACTTAGCATCATGCATCCAATCTACAGATTACTGCATCCACACATGAGATATACCATGGAGATCAATTCCCTCGCTCGTGAGGTGCTTATCAGCGCAAATGGGGTCATTGAAAGTTCGTTCACTCCAAGAAAATATTCTATGGAAATAAGTTCAGTGGCATATGATCAACTTTGGCAGTTTGATTTGCAAGCACTTCCCAATGATCTTATTTCCAGGTAAAGTTCATAGAAAATGCTATTCATTTGAAAGCAATCTTTCTCCATTTATAGAATAAAGTATTAGTTTCATTATGTTTACTTCTTTTTGTAAAGCCACATTACTCACCTATTGATGTTAATTTTGGTCTTCTATGATCTGTTGTCAGAGGAATGGCTGTGGCTGATCCAAATGCACCACATGGCCTAAAGCTAACAATTGAAGACTACCCTTTTGCCAATGATGGTCTTCTTATATGGGATGCCATCAAAGAATGGGTAACTGAGTATGTTAACCATTACTATCCAAGCCCAAGCACAGTGGAGTCTGATCAAGAGCTCCAAGCATGGTGGACAGAAATTCGAACAGTGGGTCATGGAGACAAAGCCAAAGAACAATGGTGGCCAAATCTCAAAACACCAAAAGACCTTACAGAGATCATTACAACTATAGCTTGGGTAGCTTCTGCGCATCATGCAGCTGTTAACTTTGCCCAATATGCTTATGGAGGCTATTTCCCTAACCGACCTACAATTGCTAGAAATAACATTCCTACAGAAGACCCTTCTAAGGAAGAGTTGGAAAAACTGATAAATAGCCCTGAGAAAATATTTCTGGAGTGTTTACCATCACAAATTCAATCAACCTTGGTGATGGTTGTTTTGAATTTGTTATCGGATCATTCTCCAGATGAGGAGTATATTGGACAATACGTGGAACAATCATGGGTTGAGAATCCAACTATAAAGTCGGCCTTTGAAAGGTTTAGTACGAAATTGAAGGAGATTGAAGGTATCATAGACTCAAGAAATGCAGATACTAATTTGAAGAATAGGAATGGTGCTGGGGTGGTGCCATATGAGCTAATGAAGCCATTCTCAGGGCCTGGAGTTACTGGAAAGGGAGTTCCATATAGCATATCAATTTGACGATTGTGCTTCTTATATATATGCATAATATCCTATACTAGCTTTATTTTTTTCACAAATAAAAATTATGAAGCATTTGGGTGCTTGAACTCGTGTACAAAGCACAACTTTATACTTGGAGCAGCTATATTACATTTATACATAGGTTAATAATCATCTAAACTTTTTATCCAAAATAATATAATGTCATAATAATGTGTTAGTTGGAATCTATAATAAAATATTCACATTGGCTATTCATCTCCCACATTTTGCATAGTAAGGAAATGGTTTATTAGGTACGTTCTCAGTTACTTCTTAGTTTAGAAATATTCTTGCGAGGTTATTATGAAATAAAGGTGCTTATGGATTGAATTTTTCCAAATTTAGTTCAAATTTAACAAAATTTGGATTTTCTTTACTCAACTTAAATTAGATTAAATATAAATTGAATCCATTTTGTCAATTTAATATATTTGACTATTAAGTCTATTAGACATTGGTCGGTGATGACATACTTCTTAACTATGACCCAAAATATTCAAGAAGTATTAGAGTCATTTATGCAAGGTAAAATAAAGCTCTTTCTCTTAGGTCATTATGGAGCACCTCTAGTAGATTAAGAATATTTAAATCTTATATTAAGGGTCAAGTAGTGTAAGATTTCTTTTTAGGCCTTGTATTAAAGGCCAAGTAGTATAGGGTTTTTGAACAATCTAGCTTAAGTTGTAAGGCAATATTTGTGCCTAGCTTAAGCTAATCTTTTGGTGATTAGTTTTGTAACCCTATGTTGGTGGAGGGTGTCCCACATGAGACATGGTGACCACATGAAAAGCTGATGGAATACCATCTGGTAGACACATTGGACCTCTCACTAGAGCAAAAGCAAAGAGGATGGAAGAGAAAGACATATCTCAAAGAACTCTACTTCTATGGAAGATAGAGTACTAGTTCTTCCTTCTTTTCTCGTAAAGCTTGTAAATATATACATTTGTTTATTTTACGCCTTGTATTTGGTCAACGACCATTGTTAAGTCTTTCTTAAGCATCACTAGAATTTAGGGCTGATTAATGGACCTTAGCGCCATTTTTGAACCAAAGATAAGGGTGGAGTGTCACTTTTGAGTGTCTTTTGGCTTGCTTAAGCCTTCAGGTACTTAGTGAAGTACTTGAAAAACACCATAGGGGGTGGACGAGTTGAATAGTGTTAATGGAAAATTTTCGCAACCCTTATGATATAACACGTTATCAAGCTCTTGAAATTTTTGTTTTAAATGATTGAAAGCTCGACTTAATAGATTTGTATAATAACAATTTTTAACGTGCTACTCAAAATGTAGATACTACAGTGTTTTGTTAAGAATTTCCTTTATGAATAAGATCGTTTAGCTCAAAAGATTCTTATGTTTAGAAATAAAACACGACTACATGTTTTCACAAGAGGATCGTTTAGGTAAGAGAAGAGATAATTGCACAAGAGATTTTATACTGATTCGCTCCAACTGAGCTACATCTAGTCTCCTTTGCAGAGTGTTCTACTATAATCTTCACACGATTACAAATGAGTATTAGCACTACTCTTGGTACTCAACAACCCCGCCGAGATTTCCTTTGAGTATTAGCACCACTCCATGTACTTAATAACCTGTTGAGATTTTCTTTGAGTATTAGCACAACTCTTGGTACTCGACAACCTTAGTCGAGTTTTCTTTGAGTATTCTGATAGGTGTAAATTTTACTTGTTTTTGTTGCTTAAATTGTTGTGCTTTTGAGTAAGTTTTAGTGTTAATTCTCATGAAAAGTATATAATTGTTGATATAAGTATAATTTTGACTGTTTAAATGTTTTTTGATGCTTTTGTTTGTTTATTTCGAAGTAGAATAAGGATTGGATACTATCAAAGACTTGGAGCGCATCATTTGGCTGTCTGCATCGAGAAGAGGACGTTGTTCTTCCGAGACTTTCACGCCCAGGCGCGAAAGAGAGGGCGCCGGGCGCGACTTAGAAGGATGGATTAAGCCTGCGCGAACGCTCGTCGCCCAGTGAGTGGACGCCCGTCGCCTAGCGAGCGGACGCTCGTTGACCAGAGAACGAACGCCCATCGAATAGCAAGACAAGACGCTCGTCCAGCGCGCAGCGTAGAGGACGCTCGTCCAGCGCGCAGAGGAGGCTCGTCCAGTGCGCAGAGGAGGCTCGTCCAGAAAGTGGACGCTCGTCCAGAGAGCGCAGAACGCTCGCCCAGCTGGCAGAGGACACTCGTCCAGACGCTTGTCGCCCAGAGGGGACGCTCGTCCAGCGCGTAGAGGACGCTCGTCCAGAAAGGAGACGCTCGCCCAGCGAAAAATCACTTACAACCCTTCTCTTTAAAAACACGATCTAGAGGCAGAGAGAGTCAGTCTTGGAGGGGAGAAGTCTAGAGGGGACTCTACAGCTTACGTCTAGCTTGTTTTGGGTGCTTCCAAGGTGGAAAATCACCACTTTCTACCATCCAATCCATCGTTTATCGCTTCTATGATGTATATGTGTAGCTAGAACTCCATTTCACTGGGGTTGAGAGTAAAATTCTGAACTTCTATGTAATTTCGCTATTAATGCATGAACTTGTTTGAATTATGTGTTGTATCTTCATTATTCATGCCTATGATGGGAATCTGAGCTATTTGAACGGTTAAATCATTGGGAAATGTATGAGACCGCAGACCTAGGATAAAACTGCTAAAGGATTTCAAGTCCTAGACATAGGATGGAATTTTTAGTCATCTGTGACATCGTGTTTAAGGCAAATCTGATAACTGCATTAGCTAAGGGATTAGTAATTTAGTTTGAGTGATTATGAATTGTCATCTGAGGGATCAGAGGCTGCATGCGCCTAGGATGTCGATGCCTAATTTTGAGGAATTGTGTTAGTAGAAAATTATCGGAGTGATGAACTTGAATTTCAACCCCAGTGAACTTTAATTCATCTGTTTTTACCACTTTAATTTCATCTGTATATGAATCTTAATTGTGTTATAAAAATACTTTTATTAATCGCTAAATTAGTAAACTTTAATCAATATGTGAATCAAAACAAATCTCTTGGGAAAACGATTTCCGGACTTACCGGTTTATTACTTTAACGATCCGGTACACTTGCCGAGGTCTCAACAAGTTTTTGGCGCCGCTGCCGGGGATTTGTTTTTGTTTTCCTTGATTGTTTGTTGTTTATCTGGTTTAGTTGATTTTAGCTATCTTTTTTTTTAAGTGTTTATTGTGATCTTATTTGAACTTTTGTGCATATTTGTTATTATCTGTAGAAATTGTGTCTTTTTGGATTGTTTCTTTTTAGTTTGTGTTTTGTATGAGAAGCAGAGAACAGGTTGAAAATCTACTTTTTGATCCGGAAATTGAAAGAACTGCTCGAAGGAACAACAATAGAAGGAGGAGACAAAGTAGTGAATCCAGAGAATCCTCTGTTATCTCTGAAGAAATTTTGGACTTTTCATCTGGTCAAGAAAAAGAAGAAATGGAAGACAATCGTACTAGAGAAGGTTCTGGGCAAGGAAGACGTACTCTTGCAGATTATAATACTTTCTCAGGACCTCTACACTTCAATAGTATTGCAAGACCAGTGGTGAATGCTGCTAACATGGAGATGAAGCCAGCTCTTATTCATTTGGTGCAAAACAATCAGTTTCATGGATTATCTCACGAGAATCCATACACTCACTTGGCTACTTTCATGGAGATTTGTAATACAGTGAGGATTCACCAGGTTCTAGATGAAGCAATCCGACTCAGCTTATTTCCATTCTCATTGGCTGGTAATGCAAAAATGTGGTTTAATTCCTTTCTAGAGAATAGTCTGACAGTCTGGGATGATGTGGTTGCTAAATTTCTGAATAAGTTCTTCCCTCAGTCCAAAGTCAATAAGGGAAAGCAGGAGATCTCTTCTTTCCAACAAGATGCTGATGAAACTCTAGGTCAAGCATGGGATAGATTCAAGGGCCTACTGAGAAAAACCCCTACTCATGGATTTGATGAGCCTACAATACTAAATATGTTTCTTGGAGGGCTGAAATCTCAAACAAAGTTAATGTTAGATGCATCAGCTGGAGGTAGTATCAGATGGAAGACGCCTGAAGAAGCACATGATCTGATTGAAAATATGGCTGCAAATGATAATGAAGTTCAGAGTGAAAGAGCCCAATTTCAACAAAAAGGTGTTCTTCAACTTCAATCTCAAGATGCTTTACTAGCTCAGAACAAGATTATGACTCAGCAACTTGAGACATTAATGAAGAAGTTATCTCAGCTACCTAAAGAACTGCAAAATGTTTCTCAAGCTCAACATCAGATGGTTCAGAGTTGTCAATTGTGCGGAGGAGATCATAATAATGGTCAATGTGTAGTGCAAAGCATATCTCATGAAGAAGTACATTATATGGAAAATCAAGGTCTTGACAAATTATGATCAACGTCAAAGTTTTAATCAAGGATGGAGACCTCATCCGAGTATGGGACAAGCCGTTCCGTTCAACAGACCACCTCCACAAAACTTTCAGCAACAACCTTCTTTGACAGAAAGAACTTCAAAACTGGAAGAAACTCTTCAGCAGTTTATGCAGGTATCAATTTCCAACCATAAGAGTACAGAAGCCTCACTTCGGAATTTGGAGATGCAGGTGGGTCAATTAGCTAAAAAGTTGGAAGAAAAACCAGAGAAGGACTTTGGGGCAAACACTGAAGTAAATCCAAAGGAAGACTGCAATGTTATTACTACAAGGTCAGGAAGAATTCTGAAAGAAAGAAATATTGAGAAAAAAGTGAGTGAAGAAAAAAGTGAGATAAGTAAACAGGGAGATGAAGAAGAAGAGAAAGAGGATAGAGAAAGTGAAAAAGTGAGAGAGGGAGAGAAAAAGAAAGAACAGATGTATGAGAAACCTCTTCCATTTCCAAAGGTTTTCTCTAGAAAGGAGAAGGAAAAACAGTTCAGGAGTTTCATTGATATTTTCAAGAAGCTGGAAATCAAGATGCCCTTCTAAGAAGCACTGAAACAAATACCTGCTTACTCGAAATTCATGAAAGATTTGCTCACAAAGAAGAGAAAGTATATTGAGGAAGAAACTATAGAAGTACAGGGCCAGTGCAGTGCTATCATTCAGAAGTTGCTTCCACCAAAGTTTAAAGATCCAGGCAGTTTTACAATTCCATGCACCATTGGTAAACTGGCTATTGGGAAGGCGTTAATTGATCTTGGAGCCAGCATCAATCTTATGCCTCTGTCAATGTTTAAGAAGATTGGAGAATTAGAGTTGAAGCCCACACGCATGACTCTACAATTGGCAGACAGATCAATCAAATATCCACATGGAGTAGTAGAAGATGTTCTGGTAAAGGTAGACAAATTCTTATTTCCAGTGGATTTTGTTGTCATGGAAATGGAAGAGGATAAAGAAATTCCTTTGATTTTGGGAAGGCCATTCATGAAGACTGCTCCAGTATTGATTGATGTTGATGATGGAAAGCTTAAATTGAGAGTTGAGAATGAAGAAGTAAATTTCAATGTTTTTGAAGCAATGTCTCACCCAAATGATGAAGATACATGCTTTCAAACTGATGAGCTTGAGGAAGTCTGCATGATGGCATAGAAGATGATGCATATATCATCACCTCTTGAAAGAACTCTTGTTGATGCTTGTGAATTTTTACTTGTAGATGAAGAGAAATTAATTGATGAATGTATACAGAGTCTAGAGGCTTTGAAGGAGATTCCATCTGATGAAGAAGAGAAAAAAAGAAAAGAAGCTGGACTTGAAGTTGCTACTTTCACATTTGAAGTATGCTTTTCTTGACAAAGATGACAATAAACCTGTGATCATCAACAATGCTTTATCCACTCTGGAGGGAGAAAAGTTAATTGAATTTTTGAAAGTGGACAAAGGAGTTGTAGGTTGGTCAAATTCTGATCTGAAAGGAATAAGTCCTTCTTCTTATTCCATGCATATAATATTCATGAAGGATGATTTCAAACCATTGGCTCAACCACAGAGAGCTTCTTAGTGTCAAGCTAAAGACGTTAAACAAGCGCTTACTAGGAGGCAACCCAGCTTTCTAATTCTATCTATTTATGTTTTCAGTTCTTTTGGTTGTGTGGATTGAATTATGTTTCTGCACTGATTTGATTGTGAAATGTGTGTTTGAATTTTGAATTTGAGTTTTGAATTCTGTCCATGATAACTGGCATGATTGTGGGATTGTTATTGCAAAATCTGAGTTTTAGTACTTGTGTTATGATTATATATGATTTATTCTTGAATCTGATTGATTGTGACTCAGAAGTTGAATATCTGAGTGTACTGAGAAAGCTTTGAGAACAAGTGAGAAGTTGTTATTGCTATGAATTCGGCTTTTGCATAATTCTTATTAATATAGATGCATTCTGGTTTAGAAATGAGAAAGGCAATTGTTTATTGTTGAAATTAACTACTTGGCCAGATGACTATCCATATGTGAATTTTCATCCTTTGTTATCCTGTTTGAGCCTTATATATATTTGTGAACCCTCAGCTTATTACAGAACAATCTACCTTATCTAACACTCTAGAAGAAGATAACAAGAAACATATCTGTCAAGAGATAGGTAAAAATTAAGTTTAGGGGAAATCATAATCAATTGAATCTTAAACTGATGAAAAAAAGAAGAAGAAGAGTATTGTATCTTGTAAATATGAAAAAGTATCCAAGTTAGAGAAAAATTCAGAAAATGCGTTATGTGATGAATGAAGAGGTAGTTGATAAATAAAGTTTCAATGTTGTTATGTTCTTGTTCTCCTCTTCTTTAGTGTTGTTTTGTTTCCCTGTAAAACCATGTTTCTTCTAGCCAAGCCAAGTTATAACCTGAGAAAGTCCTTTTGATTTAAATCAGAATGTGTGAATTGTTTATGAGATGACTTGCAATAGTTGATGAAGTAGTTTATGACACTCTGAGCGTGAATTAGAGTGTAAACACTTGCAGGTGGAGGTAAACACTGATTGAGCATATTTGTTTTATTCTTTTTCTGGTTGTCTTATCATTTTGGATTCAAGAACTTGTCAATATAGAAGTTATAACATTTGATCTGAATATTTGGAGGTGTAGATACAATCCTTACTTTTGTGACAGAGATTATGTGATGGAATACTAACTGCTTTGTTGGGTTCGTTTTTCTATTGTTTTTGTTTATTTTCATGAGGACATGAAAATATATAAGTTTGGGGGAGTTTGATAGGTGTAAATTTTACTTGTTTTTGTTGCTTAAATTGTTGTGCTTTTGAGTAAGTTTTAGTGTTAATTCTCATGAAAAGTATATAATTGTTGATATAAGTATAATTTTGACTGTTTAAATGTTTTTTGATGCTTTTGTTTGTTTATTTTGAAGTAGAATAAGGATTGGATACTATCAAAGACTTGGAGCGCATCATTTGGCTGTCTGCATCGAGAAGAGGACGCTGTTCTTCCGAGAGTTTCACGCCCAGGCGCGAAAGAGAGGGCGCCGGGCGCGATTTTTTAGAGAGTCTTGTGCCCGGGCGCGAGAGAAGGGGCGCCTGGCGCGACTTAGAAGGATGGATTAAGCCTGCGCGGACGCTCGTCGCCCAGCGAGTGGACGCCCGTCGCCCAGCGAGCGGACGCTCGTTGACCAGAGAACGAACGCCCATCGAACAGCAAGCCAGGACGCTCGTCCACCGCGCAGCGCAGAGGACGCTCGTCCAGCGCGCAGAGGAGGCTCGTCCAGTGCGCAGAGGACGCTCGTCCAGAAAGTGGATGCTCGTCCAGAGAGCGCAGAACGCTCGCCCAGCTGGCAGAGGACGCTCGTCCAGACGCTTGTCGCCCAGAGGGGACGCTCGTCCAGCGCGCAAAGGACGCTCGTCCAGAAAGGAGACGCTCGCCCAGCGAGAAGTGGACGCTCGTCCAGCGAGCGCATGCCCGTGACTCAGCAGTGGACGCTCGCCCAGCGAATAGATGCTGCTCACCCAGTGAAAAATCACTTACAGCCCTTCTCTTTAAAAGCGCTATCCAGAGGCAGAGAGAGTCAGTTTTGGAGGGGAGAAGTCGAGAGGGGACTCTGCAGCTCACGTCCAGCTCGTTTTGGGTGCTTCCAAGGTGGAAAATCACCACTTTCTACCATCCAATCCATCGTTTATCGCTTCTATGATGTATATGTGTAGCTAGAACTCCATTTCACTGGGGTTGAGAGTAAAATTCTGAACTTCTATGTAATTTCTCTATTAATGCATGAACTTGTTTGAATTATGTGTTCTATCTTCATTATTCATGCCTATGATGGGAATCTGAGCTATTTGAACGGTTAAATCATTGGGAAATGTATGAGACCGCAGACCTAGGATAGAACTGCTAAAGGATTTCAAGTCCTAGACATAGGATGGAATTTTTAGTCATCTGTGACATCGTGTTTAAGGCAAATCTGATAACTGAATTAGCTAAGGGATTAGTAATTTAGTTTGAGTGATTATGAATTGTCATCTGAGGGATCAGAGGCTGCATGCGACTAGGATGTCGATGCCTAATTTTGAGGAATTGTGTTAGTAGAAAATTACCGGAGTGATGAACTTGAATTTCAACCCGAGTGAACTTTAATTCATCTGTTTTTACCACTTTAATTTCATTTGTATGTGAATCTTAATTGTGTTATAAAAATACTTTTATTAATCGCTAAATTAGTAAACTTTAATCAATCTGTGAATCAAAACAAATCTCTTGGGAAAACGATTTCCGGACTTACCGGTTTATTACTTGAACGATCCGGTACACTTGCCGAGGTCACAACATATTCGCACCACTCCTAGTACTCAACAACCTTAGTTGAGATTTCCTTTGAGCATTTGAACCACTCTTGGTACTTAGCAACCTTGCTAAGATTCCTTAACTCAAACAGAGTTCAATTGTAAGTATTTTAATTCTCTTCAGAATTGCAATCAACGATTGCTTACAAGTAGTTTAGGCTATATCTTTCGTAGAGAGGATTTGATTACAATACAAAATAGTCTAAACACTCATAAATGTTTCTCTCTTTTCTCTTACAACAATAAGCAATATGACAATGAAGTACGAGAGTATCTCTTTCTCTTTTTCTCTTCTCTTCTCTTCAGCTCAGATATCTTTTTTTTTCTTGAGCTCTTTCTCTTTTGCTTCTTAATATGAATATTTCATTGTAAGCTTTTATGCTCTTAAGCTATCCTCTTGATTTTTCTCTTGAGACATCTTCTATTATAGGTTTAATGAATATTTGTCCGTTAGACTGAGCTTGTAGCCGTGATACTCGTGCTTTCTCTTTCTTCTTTGCAGAACAACTGTTGGGTAATTCAACTTGTCAGAGCAGACATGCTTTTTTAGTCCTTTGCTTGAAGTAGGTTGTATAATCTTTTTAGACTTTGCTTCAAGTGAGGAACATTCCATGAATATCTCCTTTGTCTATAACGTCCACTTTTTTATATTTGATCTGTAGCATTGTGAATGCATGTAGAATAGCTTATCTGTCAGATTAGAGTAAATTGTGCATCACTGGTACAAAAACAACGTACAACGTCGAATATTTTTGGCTTTTAACGACGTATTCACGTTCGACGTCATATCGTGAGACGTAATTTTGACGTTGAACACCTACAGCTCGACGTTACGCCTTTATATCCACGTCTACTCTATAGAGTTCGACGTCTAATATCTGAATAACTAGTTATATTTAACAGAAGATTTGGCGTCAAATCTAAGGGGAGAGACGTAAAGTTGACGTCAAGGACAAAGATGTATGACGTAAAGTTGACGTCCATTTATGTAGGTCGACGTTACTTGTTGTTTAAGACACGTCGGATATTAAAGTGCCGGACGTTTAATATTTGAATAAATATTTATATTTATAGCAAAATTTGGCGTTAATTTGAATGAAATAATGTAAAGCTGACGTAACTTGGACGTCGAAGTTAGCCGAATGACATCATGTTTTGTTGATATACAGGTCGAATAGCAGAGAAAGAATGTCTAATATTTGAATAAATATTTATATTTAAATGAAGAGGCTTGACGTAAGTTTAACGTCGAAGTGGTTTATGCTTGACGTTACATTTTGATCGTTACATTCACTGTATTATACAAACGTCAATTAGTTCATTGTGCGACGTTAAGATTCAATATGAATGTCGAATGGTGTATAGTTCGATGTCACGTTTTATTTATTTTTTTTAAAATTTGGTTCGTTATAGCTCATTTTACCAAACCTGAAATACAAAAACCAGTTCTCCAATTCATATATTCACAAGATTAATTAATTTAAACCATGCTATCATCAATTCATCAATTCCAATTAAATAGTAAAACTAAAGGACGCTAATGCTATCATCAAAACTTAAAAGAATCCAGTTTTCCATTCATCTATTCACAATATTAATCTATTCATAGCTTAAACGATGTTATTATCAATTCATGCATTCAAAAAGCTGCACAAGTAAAACTAAAAGCTAAGCAAATGCTACTATCATCAAAGGAAAAACCTAAAGCCATAGCTATTTAAAATGTTTATTCAAATATTATGTCCATTCCTCTCTTATCATTTTTATTATTGCATTTGACAATGTAGAGGTAGTGTTGAACCGCTGCAAAATCAAGGAAATTTTACTATTATATTCATTTTAATGTGAAAAGTTTATTGATATTTGTAAGATTTTCAAATGTAAATTTGTACCTCAATCCAATCTCCTATGATTTCTGCTCGGATGATTGCCTTCATCCATGACATGATGTAGTATCCACATGCCCAAGAATCATTCTTCTTGTTACACTAAATATGTGAAAGAACTTAGTCAAATGTAATGGTTTAAATTTGACTACGAAAATTAATGGTTAAAGATCAACGAATTCCAACCTTAGGATATATAATTTCAATTTGTTGTCCTCTGGTCCTAGCCACAACTCTAAACAAATTTGAAACATAAGTTAATATATTAATATCATCATGGATTGGTATGAATGAATGTAATACTTACGATTGTAACAAGGACTTCAACTCCGATTTCATCTTCCTATGAAGAGAACAAAACCATACAACTTGTGCTTTTTTTGGAATGATCACCATTAGTTTCCAATGTCCCCTATCATGTACCAACAAGTAGTGAGTTTATTGATTAAAATTTGATAAAAGTTGACAATATTGGGAAACACATATGCATCAATGTATGGCGCGATATACATCTCTCTATTAGACTCAGTCATCCATGTTTGCATATATGATTTTCTGGACTCTAATGTGTTTCTAGATGGTTGAATGGTCTGAGGTTCAAGAAAGCCATAAACTAACGCTCGACCTGAATCCACTACGACGGTGTCCATGTACCTATAACAATAAAGTTAAGTACATTTATTAAAAAGTAATAATATTAATATACATATTGGAAAATAACAATTAAAAAACTTACATGCACCATAGTTGTATGCATGAAATGTTCAAAATTGTTTCTCCACCAATGATCTCGAATGCATCATTGAAAGCAATATACAATGGAATATGGCACTCGAGGCCAAATGTTCTTAACTCCCACACCAGCTCTATCGGTCCTTTTCTCAACTTATTTTATCTCGATGTCAATATGGATAGAGGATCATCATCATCTTCTGCTTCCTCATGAGCCTCACATAGGTTGAGGCATTGGTTGTTTCTCAAGACGATAGACCTGCAAGTCACATTTACAAAAGTTAGGAATCATTTAATTATAACTTGAAGATTAGAGATAATAAAAATAAGAATATAATACCGCTGGTTGGCCAAAATATGGCATGATCAGATAAATGCTCCTAAGCCCCCCCACCCCTCCACGAATTGGATTTTAGATGTAGGTACTGGCACGAGAGCCTACAGGTCTCTAACATCATCAATCGTTACCTGCGCGTGAGTGGGCAATAAAGGAGCACCTATTTAGTCGGACGTCTATATAGACGTCCGACTAAACATTTCGAACGTCTATATAAACGTCCGACTAAACAGGTTGGACGTCTAGATAGACGTTCGACCTGTTACCGGTCGGACGTCTATATAGACGTCTGAGTGTACAGGTTGGACGTTTAAGACCCTGGAACGAGTTTGGCCTTTGTAATTCATTGGACATCTCTGTATACACTGACAGACGTCTATAGACGTCCGATGTGGCATTAACAGACGTCTAGTGGGTATTTTTTTTCAAATTGATTTATTTGCAATAAAATCACACCTGAAAAGCAGAAAATTGTCCCAGAACAGTATAATATAATATATCAACTCGTTTGAAGTTAACAAAGTACTGAAAACAATCCAAAACCTAAACTATCAAAAGTTAAAGTTAAACTAAATCTAAATATGTTGAACAACAATAATAAATCTTCCTATCTAAGTCCATCTTTGTAGAAGATAAGCTGTCCACTCCTGTCTTATCTTCTTAATTGCGTCCTCTGGTATAGCAGATGTACTCTTGAAGCGCTGCAAAATGAAGAAAGATGCATTATGTACCTATCTTATATCAAAGTTAAGTTGTTAGAAACTAAGAATCTAAATAAGTTAAGCATCATTACCTCATTCCAGTCATCTGTAATGACAACTCGAATGATGGTCTTAATCCAAGACATGACATAGTAGCCACATTCCCATGAATCTAGCTGCTTGTTACACTAAAATGACAAACTAAATAGTCAAGCATTTATATCATTCAATAACTAGTAAAATAAATTAGAACTATAAATGACTTACAACCTTTGGATATAGGACGGATACTAGCTGACCCGGTTTTTACCCATTACTCTATTTACATTGAAAAGACAAGGTAATATTAATATAACTATATTTATCATAAAAATGGAAGGTCAAAATGAATTTGAAACATAAAAAGAGAAACACTTACCGTTGAAGCATGTTTCTCAAGTCATTTTTCATCTTCTTGTGCAACAAACAAAAGCATACAATTTTACATTGTTTGGGAATGATGAGCATCAGTTGCCAGTGAGACCTATCATGATTCATAAATAGTTAGTAAACTAATTAAGAAATCTTTAATGAAATTTTACATAAAGCAACCCATACCCATCAATGTATGGCACAAAGTATATGTCTTTGTTTGACTCAGCAATCCATGTTTCCAAATACTTTTGTTTGCTCTCAATTGTGTTACCAGAAGGTTGGATGGTCTGAGGTTCAACAAATCCGTTCATGGAAGATCGACCTTGCTCCACAATGATTGTGTCCATGTACCTAAAACAACAAAGTTAAGTTGTTAGAAACTAAGAATGTAAATAAGTTTAATATGGAAGACAAAATTAACTATCTTAGATGCACCATAGTTGAAGGATGGAAATATTCAACATCCTGTCTTCACCAATGATCTCCAGTGCATTATTGAATGTGATATATATTGGGACATGGGGTATGCCAAATACTTTATTATCCCAGTACAATTCTACTGGTCCTCTGTTCAACCTGGGTAATTTTGTCATGAGCTTTGCTAGAGGATCATCCTCCGCTTCAGCCAGGTCATCATCTTCATCTATGACTAGCTCATGCATCGGCTGCTTCTAGGGACGTATGAACTGAACATAAATATTTCAAAGTTATCAATAAATATTTTTAAATTTAACATACAAAGATTAATAATAAAAATATTATACCTGTGGTGTAGCAATGTGTGACATGATCAATGCTTTAGGCCAAGCTATAAATGTTCCTATGGCCTCCCCCACAAATTGAATTTTTGAAGTAGGTACAGGCACCTGAGCCTGGGATCCCGAACCTCGTCAACCGTCACACACACGTGGTGGAGTAATAGGGAAACACCATGAATAGTCTGCCCTTCCTCAAGTACTCGTCTGACAGCCACAATGCGTGAAGGATCCCCATCAACCAACAACTTATACTGACCACTATACTCAGTAGGGTCTATAGCAGAGCATGATCCCCTAGTGCTGACCCTAGGTGGTGTGGGAGCTTCAGTGGGAAACCCCATGGTGGGCTACGTCATGGAATGCAACTTCTCTTCAAGCGCTCTTTGAATTTCTTTTTGTTCTTGTAGTTGCTCCATGAATCGTTGCTCCATTGATCACATGCTTTGGTTAATCCTTTCCTCCCACTGAAGATCCATCTTCCTCAATGCCTCCTAACTCATGGATTGAGTGTTTTTTTGTGCAGGGCCAAAGTAGTCACGAAGACCAATCGCCCCAGGAACTCCACGTACACGTCCTGCGTGCTCGGGCTTTCTAATGGCCGTTGTTAGAATGTCGTCCCTACCTTGGCCAACAAATGTTCCTTGAGTTTGCTGCTTAACCAACTCATCCTGCATATAAAAAAAACTTTGTAAGAAGGAAAATGCGATGATAAATACACAATCAAACAATGCTTTGGTTTGAACTTACAATTTTTTGTGGGATCAAGGCAGTTGAGGAAGATGTCATTCTCCCATCAGATTTAGTACGAGCAACCTTCCATAGCTCGTACCTAGCAGGTGCAGGTGCTAGGTCGGGGGACTCAAGTCCTAAGGCCTCCACTCGAGTCTTCCTCATTTTTTTCTCAAGTTTTGCATAACCACCTTCTGATAACACGTGTAGTGCATCATTTAGCCTTTGCCTTTCCTAGGCGGCTAAGTCTTGGATGTGTTTGATTAAGACAACAAACACAAGGACAAAAATATGTCACGTTCATAGACTTAGCATTTTGTTCAACATATTGCAAGAACTCCAAAACACCCTTCTCATATTCTTCACTGATGCAACGTTCATTCATCTAGCTTCGATCCATACTATGTTCGTAATATACTTCATCAGTTTCAATTTTTTAACTCTCACAAGGTTAGGCCCTACCCATTCAGAAAATTTATTTTTCATAATTTGCTAAGACACATGCAAAGAAGTCTACATCATAAATTTGATAAGATTTCGACAGATTGGTATCTGATATACACGAAATGGGAGTAGTCAAAGATGACCACAATCAAATATGCATCCGGAGAACAATACAAATATTGAACAGAAATTTTATCAATCTTATCCATAAACTCCAACGTACATGTTATAGCTAATTATGAAAAATAATTTTCCCAAATTGTCCAATCGGACAATTCAAAATTTAACACAAACGATTAAAAGATTAATCATTTGTGTTAAATTTCAAACGGGAACTAAGTTTCACTCAATTAGATACTAATAATCTAACATACCAATCATAACAACACAACAAAACTTTATCACATGCAGCCAATAACATGCATATGCAAAAGCCAATAACATGCATACACAAAAGTCAATAACATGTATATATCCAAAAGCCAACAACTTGCAAATCCAAAAGCCAACAACATGCAAATTCAAAAATTAATAACATGCATATTCGAAAGTTAATAACATGCATATCCAAATGCCAAAAACATGCATATCGAAAAGCCAATAACATGCATAGACAAAAACTTTTAAACAAGAATGCTAACCTTCTTAACCGATTACAAACGTAGTGGAGGAATTGGAGGAGTGGAAAACGCAAAAAAACGCTGCCCAAAACGCAAGAAATCGCCGCCCAAGGAAACGAGCAAAACTGCACCAAAACACAACAAAAACTCATTTAATCGGTTCAAATGGAAGATAATCCATTAAAGACTAATTTAATCGGAGTAAAAGTAAGTTTAAACAGTCCAAAAGAGAACAAATGAACCTGAAAATGCAAAGTCGTGAGACAAAACGTGAGGAGGAAGATGATGAATAGTGCGCGTAACTACCCCGAGTTCGCGCAAATGTAATAAAACAGCCTTAGACGTCGGGGCCCTCCCCCATCAGACGTCTATACAGGCATCAGACATCCGACATATGGGGCCCGGACGTCTATGTGTATTTGAAAAATTAATTTTGGCGGAGGCTATATACGTCTGATATATGGAGCCCGGACGTCTATAGGGACATCAGACGTCCGACATGGGAGTCCGAACGTCTAAAGAAATGGAATAGGGTAACTTTTCACCTACCTGTCAGGTCATTAGGCGTCTGACATAGGGGCCCGGACGTCTATAGAGACATCAGATGTCTGACATAGGGGCCCCAACGTCTACACTGCGAAATAAAATGACTTTTGGTATTCTTTGCCACCATCAGACGTCCGACATAGGGGCCCAGACGTCTAAAGCAATGGAACATGGCACCTTTTCACCTACCTGTCAAGTCTTTAGGCGTTCAACATATGGGCCCGAACGTCTATAAAGACATCAGACGTCCGACATAGGGGCTCGGACGTCTACACTACGAAATAAAATGACTTTTGGTATTCTTTGCCACCATCAGACGTCCGACATAGGGGCCCGGACGTCTATAAAGACATCAACAGCGGAGACCACCCCGGTTGGACGTCTACAACATTAACTTATTTACAGAAGTGCCACCGGTCATTTTTTACCTGGGATATTCGAGAGTCGGACGTCTAAAGGGTGACGTTAAAGGCCTTTTATGCACTAATGTTACTCCCTTTTTAATTCTTTTTCCTTTTAAACCAACAATAAACATCCAATTCCTTGGGTATGTGACGTATTATTCGTTACTCAAACCCAAAGGTTGCTCTCTTTTTTTATTTTTCCTTTTTAAATTCAAATACAACGTCCAACTCTAGGGGGCTTCGACATGAATGGTTTTGAGCATTAATTTTGTACTGTTACCAGAGGTTTTAAATTGACTCTATAAATATTATCTTTAACTCTATACAATTGCACAGTTTGATCATTTTTGAATGATTCATTTTTTAAGTTTTCCTGGAGTTGTTTTCTCCAAAATTAGATCCACTGATTCTATAGAAAACAACTTCAAGAAACTTAAAGATTGAATCATATATACAATGAGACGTCTACTTAATGATGATAATGTTGTTAGTAAGAACCGAAGAGATTAACATCAATCATTGGCACCACTCGACTTCTACTTTATATGGGAAAACACAGTTGGTTGGGCTTGATAAATGCTGTGTTAGAAACGAAGAGATCCGCGTCATATACTGACATCACTCGACGTCCAGGTATATGGGAAAACGCAGTTGGTTGGGCTTGATAAATGTTGTGTTAAAACAAAGAGATACACGTAAAATATTGACACCACGCGACGTCCACGTTATTTGGGAAATACATAGGGACGTCGTTTTCCTTCAGTATTCAACGTAAAATTATTTGAAGGATTTCTAAAAGAAATACAATTTTACAAAACGTAGGTTCATAAATGGAAACGAAACAAAGGAAAAACATAATAACATTAAACATAGGAAAAAAATGGAAATCAAAGGACGAAAAGATCCGCGGGATTGTTAAAATGTAGAAGGATTTTTGTGAATGGAGGTTGTAGCGTTTGGAAAGGGTGCACAATCCAAATCTCTTAACCTTTTTCTTTGGATTTCTATCACTCTTTCAAGCTCTTCACCATGACAAAGAATCAAAGCACAAGGAAATTACTTGCGTTTGTGAACTTGAAAGAGATGATAGAAAAACAAAGAAAAGCATAATAACATTAAACATAGGAAAAAAAATGAAAATCTAACCACGAAAAGATCTACGGGATAGTTAAAATATAGAAGGACTTTGGTTAATGGAGGTTGTAGCGTTTTGAAAGGTTGCGCAATCCAAATGTATCAACCTCTTCTTTGTGTTTCTATCACTCGTTCAAGCTTTTCAACAGGACAAACAATCAAAACCACAAAGAAATGACTCATTTTTGTCACCTTGAAAGAGCAGATTCACATCAATTATTAACAAAATTGGACGTTTACTATAGAGTCTGTTTTAAATTCATAAGTGTTAACATTTTCCTCTAGTTTTCTACGATGCCTTAATCGTTAACAAAGAAATGTCTTCGTTTAGTAGAGGAATTGATAGCAAACCAAAGGAAAAAGTTAACATGAATTTGGTTAGGGAAGTTCTGTAGTTTAGTGAAGGAGGAGTAGCATTTTGAAAGGATGCGAAATCCAAATCTATCGACCTTTTCCATTGGTTTTCTATACTCCTTCAAGCTTTTTTGTGTCCTTGAAGGAGATAATAGAAAACAAAAGGAAAAAAATTAATAGATGGAGTTCATAGCAGAAATTTTATAAATGGATGTCTACAGGTTATCTAAGGCTCCGAAACTGTATTTATAGAAAAAAAAGAATGACTGTTGGGAAAGACCTAATATGGGGTGACCCTTGGCTTCAATAATAAAAGGTAGTCTGAAGGCAAAGGTCGCTCCTTTTTTTCTTTTTCCTTTTTAAATTTCCATAAAACGTCGAACTCTAGGGGACTTCGACGTGAAAGGTTTGCGAGAATTCATTTTGTGCTGTTACTAGAGGTTTTGAATTGACTCTATAAATATAATGCTTAACTTTATACAATTGCACAATTTGATCGTTTTTGAATAATTCATTTTTTAAGTTTTCCTGAAGTTGTTTTATCCGATGGTGTAAAGAAAAAATTAAAAATATAATTTCTGGCAAAAAAAAGTCGAACACAAAGAAGAATCTGACGTTCTGTGGTTGGTTTAAACGAAAAAGAAAAAATAATAAAAAAGCAACTAAATAATAAAACGTCGAAGCGAGTATAAAATGACGTTTTATGGGTTGATTTAAAAGAAAAACAAAAGTATAATTGTTGGGTGTAATATACAACGTCCTTCTTTTGTTACGATGGACGTCATATTAATTAAATCAATATTTAATATTTATTTATTTTGTATTGGACGTGAGTTGTTTCCTTGTGGACGTTATGTGATTACGACCATCACGTCCAACCCCAACTCGCACGACGTTCTATATTGGTTTAAACATCGAGCCCATAAAGTTGGAAATGTTCTGTTCGGTTTATAAGAGAAAAGAAATAAAGAATAAAAAAGGGATTCATTTGCTGGCATATAAAACATCGCATATTTGTCATGGTTGACGTCAAATGTGGGTAGGAATAATATTGACTGGAAGCAAACCACTATTTCAATATTTTTTTATTTTGAATTAAACGTCAGATGTTTCTTAAGTTGACATTATGTGATTCTAAGGTTATTGTTTTACGTCAATCTGGGCCTTGTTTGACGTTAATACATTTTAGACGGCGAACTGTTTTAGTAAATGACGTGGAGCGATTAAATTTATTTACGAAAAAGCCACTGGTCATTTTTAACGTTGGATATTGAGTGGTTAGACGTTGAACGCGTGACGTTATACACGATTTTTACACTAGAGCATGCAGCAAATACGTCTTTTCTTATCACTTTTTGTTGTTTTTGAACATTGAGCATTTAATGTCATTTAATGCTTGCTCAGAACAACAAAGTGTTTTTTGAATTTCTACCGTTAGGTAGCATTTTACAATTAAGTTATTTTCTGAAGATACCAAGCGTATATGTATTCGTCATCATAGGATGAGGTACTTGTTAAGGTCATTGTAACACCCCATTTTTTGGGATATGAGTAAAAATTGAAATTTTAAAACATAATATCATTGCGGAAATCCAAATTCCATAACTCTTTACAATCAACCAAAAATAGATCATAATTCCAATTATTACAAAATAAAATTTTCAAAAAATAGTTTATTTTAAATAAACCAGCAAATTTCCCCAACTCTCAATTTGCTCGTCATGCTATACTACATTTGAATTATTTGCATGATCATCTGCTCCCGTATAACGATCATCGCAGGTGGAAACCACAACCACAACCACAAACTGAGGATCAAACATAATAAGAATAATAATATAGCTAACAAATGCTAAACATTCATCACAATTATAAACACAATAACAACACATCAATAACTTAAATACGATCACACCTCCTCATCACAAATCAGTAATCTATTTCCTATACACTACTATACCACCTAATCATCATAACCAATTCAGTACGAGTCACACGACACCGTCTTCCCGTATCAGACGGTCAAAGAGAACCTTTTTCCTGCGTCACACAGCCAATAAAGAACCTCTTTCTTGCATCACACAGCCAACAGAGTCATCAGTACCCAAATCATCTTCTTCCCGCATCACACGGATGAAGAGAACCTCTTTCCTGCATTGCACGACCGAAAGAGTCATCAACACTTAAAGTCGAATTTTTAAGAAGATCAAATGTTTATTTCAAACTATTATGAAAGTTTGACGTGGGCCATAATGTACTACAAATCTTGCACGCTAAACTGTAGGAAAGGAAAACTAAAGTTAAAACGTTTTCTATACAAGACCACAAATAGTATAATACATTTAAGAGTACTATTCTTTAAATGGATACACTATAAGGAATTCCTTTCGCAGTGATTCCAGACTCTGAAAATGGTTTCAATAGCTCATAAGGTACTACTCCAACACCATGTCTATTTTTCAAATTGCTATCTTTATTTCTTGAGTCTATGATGCCTTCAATTTCCTTCAGTCTCCTATTGAACCTTTCAAAGGCAGCCTTTATGGTTGGATCCTGAGCCCATGATGGATTCATGAATTGCCCAATATACTCTTCATCTGTGGAATGGTATGATAATACGTTAAAAACTAACATCATTGTTGTTGCTTGGATTTGTGATGGAAAACTCTCCAAAAGAGTTTGCTCAGGTTTGTTTAGAAAATTTTCCCACTCTTCCTTTGTAGGGTCTTCTGTTGGCATTTTGTTTCTTATAATATTAGGTCGATTAGGAAAATAGCCCGCATAAGTATATTGGCCAAAGTTCACAGCTGCATGATGAGCAGATGCTATCCAAGCTATGGTGGTGATGATGTCAATAAGGTCTTCTGGTGTTTTAAGATTAGGCCACCATGGTTCCTCAGATTTGTCTCCATGACCAACTGTCCTAATTTCTGTCCACCATGCTTGGAGCTCTTGGTCGGATTGTATGATGCTTGGGGTTGGATAGTAATGGTTGACATAGTCACTGACCCACTGTTTGATGGCATCCCATATAAGAAGACCATCATTAGCAAAAGGGTAGTCTTCAATTGTTAGCTTTAGGCCATGTGGTGCATTAGGGTCTACTTCTGCCATTCCTCTGAAGAGAAATTAGTTAGAAATGTAGATGAATGCTTTATGCAGTTCTAAACTGACAAACACTAGAAAATCAATAAGCATCTCTAATTTTATTTACCTATCAATAAGATCGTTAGGAAGTGCTTGCAAATCGAACTGCCAAAGTTGATCATATGCTACCGAGCTTAACTCCATTGAGTATTTGTTAGGTGAAAATGATTTTTCAATGATCCCATTTGCATTTATAAGAATTTCACGAGCAAATGCATTGATAGCAAGAGTATATCTCAGATGTGGATGCAGTAATTTGTACATTGGATGCATGGCGCTAAGTTGCCTATTTGTTGCAATGACAAATGGTTCCATGACAGCATGAGCTCTTAACCTGAAAAAAATTGACAAGTTAGATAGAGTAAGTTAGCATCTTTTATGTTGGGTTTTTCATTAGAGAAATGTTGAGAGATTCGGTTTTAGTAGCTATCAGCATTCCATGTAAGCTAGTTAAGATATTATTTTCAACCCATAATGTTAGAGTAATAGATATTTGAATCTTTTATTTTATATACTGTTGTTCATACTCATTCGTTCTCAATGTAGAACAAGCTTAAAGATGGAATCCTAACATCGTAAAACTTTCAACTTTTCACTGCTTATTTACCTGACTAAGTCAACATATGTGAAGCTGCAAGGTATAAAGAGAATGAATGAGATGCTTATATATACTCACCAATGATTTAGAAGTTCATGAGTACCAGCATCATGAGCAAGAACATGAGCTTTGGCAAGCCTCCAAAGCCAGAGATTGGTTGAATGAGAAATTGAATGAGAAGCAGGTGTGAAGACTTGCTTCCATTGTGGCTTACCATCCATAGATGGCCTTGTGAGTTCAATAGCCAGTGGCTTCAATGTGCCTTGTTTGGTGAGGAAGAATAGCGTCCTTGACCCATAGAGCGTGGTTCCCTCAATCTCTCTCACTTTGCTTACGTATGGTAAGAATAAATCATGATAGTCTAACATGTACAACTTCTTCTCTCTAATGGCCTACATGTATTCAAAGGAAACAACTTTTACGCAACATTCTAAGTTTAACAAAGTGAATGTTGGTTTTATACCTCTTCTATTGTGCCATAACCAATTATTTGTGGCTCTATGACTTCTGCAGTGAAAGCTGATTCTGGTGGACCATAGATTTGGGATTCATGTTTACTTCTCAGAGGCCATTCCTACATATAGCAAGAACAAAACATTGAGAGCATAGATTGAATGATGAACATATGTAACAAATTATATATTGTAACTCCTCTTGCCTTGACCAATCGGATGTTTTGTGGGTTCGCTCCAGCCAAAGTCTCCCTAGCAAACTCCTCATCTGAAAACCAAAAGAATCTGTCCCCTGCATTTCCCAAACTCACAATCATCAAGAGAAACTTTTTCACTTTGTTGTATCATTCGGTGTTAGGTAAATTATTTCAACCACTTGAACTTTGGATCACTACAGTATCCCGAGTTCCCAATAATGGTCATAGACATAAACTTGGATTCACCTCTCATTCTATTTACTAGTTTCATTTTGCTATTTAAGGAAAAAAAGGTTGGATATATTTTTTATTCTCAAATTATAAAAAAAATATATGTTTCATCTTTAAATTAAATTATAAAATATTTACTTCTAATATTTTATGAAAATAATATAATATATTTTCTTCAACATACAATAAGTGAAATAAATTATAATATAATATTCAAACGTTATTTTGTTAGAAATAACAATTTTTTCATCGTAATTCAAGCTTCTAACATTATAAAATTTTGTATTAAAAATTATGCCTTTTTTCTTTTGATCAAGACATAGCTTACTCTACTCAATAATTCTTTTGGTTCACTAGTGTTTTCAAGGTGCTAACGGTACACATGTAATCATTTGTGCTTTATATTTCACTTTTTGAGATGTTTTTATGTGTTTTTTTCTATCTGAATTGATCTTAAAATATTTCATCACATTATATTTTCCAACATTATCACCAATAAAATTATCTCTCTACCATTTTTGTCTTTCACTGTCGAAAAAAAAAATATTCCCAACTTGGGTGGATTTTGACATCTTGAGGAAAATAAAGGACCATTTCGGCAAATAAGCCAATAAAATATAGTAAAACTAACAAACAAGATAAATGACAAAAACATAAATAACTTGAATTAAATGAAGGATCTTTTTTGCAAAAAATAAACAAAAAAAATTAGTGAAATTAACAAATCAAGATGAATGACAATTTTTAGTGAGTTAATCATTGACTTGCTTCCAATTTTGAAATTATTTTCCACCCATTCAACACGTAGGGAAGTTCACCACGCATTGATAAGATGTTGCTCTCACTGATAAGATGATATCACTCTAAAAGACTTCTTTTCAATGGAAGTATCTTATGTGTATATAAATCTATACATCTATTATTTTATCCGATACGAGACTTTGTTTGTAGTCAACACAATAATATTATATTTTTTAAGAAAAATAGTCCATGGCATTAACAACGTAAAATGACAAAATATTGATTAAAGTTTATGCATTTATTGAATATAAGAGGTGGATTTGTATAAAAACTTTGTAAAATGCAATACTCTAACATGATATGTAAAGCAAGTAATTCAATAAGCAATTATTCAACAAAAAGAAACTTAAAAATAAGCACTTGTAGTATGACTATATAAATGTTCTTCTTACTCTTAACTGTTTCTGGGGTATCAAAGCGCAGAAGATTCTGGCTATCATTAGCAACCTTGATCAACCTGGGAATTAAACTTTGGAGGAAATTTAGACCACTGTCTTTAAGAGCTGGCAAGTGAAAACCTTCTTTGTAGATCGTGTCTATGTCTTCGAAGCTTCGAAATCCAAGATCTTGGTCAGTGAGAATTGCATCTAAGGATTCTAAAACTGCACTGATTCCTGAGCTTATTGTGTTCATTGTGAACTGTGACTCTTTTGTATCAGAAAATGCATCGTCACGAGGAACGTAGAAGCTTGAACTTCTCTTCTCAGTAGATGGGTCTGGAAAACAAAAATTAATAAAAACAAAAGGTATTGTGATTTTAATATTGTTTGAGGTTACAAAATTGAGTTATTCAGTTGATATAATCTAAGTTAAGTTGAGATATCCAACAACATTAAAATATGAATCTAGTAAAATGAGAAAAAGTAACCTGAATCAGTGTGCTTTCGACCAGTACGACACCTTCTTGGATATGGATATTGTTTGGAGGCACCAAGAACAGGTCTTTTGAGGTTAAGGTTAGAATCAGGATCTGCAAGATCATTGTAGACATCATAATCGTATATTCTGTCAGAGCTCTTGCGTTCTCCTTCTCCATTTCCTCTTAGTTGATTCAAGGCTTCTTCTCTCAACCTTCTCAATCCTCTTGGTGTTTGTGACGGCAAATATGACTATTATATATTCCACAAAATTACTGTCAAGTTTAAAGCAAAGAAAGGAATGCACCTGATGACAGCATTTTTCTAAAACTATTTTTTGGTAGGTGAAATTCATGAAGCTTAAAAATGACATGTTTTTTTTATACTAACCTTGTCAGTAAAGAATACTCTCTTGACAGGAGTGTGATGGTTTGGTTGAAGCCATGAATTACATGTGACATGCAAAGGGCCATCTGGGAAGCCATCCAACACTATGCTCTTCAAAAACATCTCCTTGCTGAGTTCATTCTCAACCAAAACAGCGCCCACTTTCCCGAACTCTTCTTCTAACTTAAATGTTGCCTCATACTGCACCTCATCATTCTCTTCTTTACTCTTCTGTGCATCACCTTTTTTTGTCTTTTTCTCTAACTTTGTTTCTTCGTTCGTCGAAAACAGACATAATAAAAATGGTTAAAGGCCTATTTTAACTGATAGTCAAATATATAAATTTTAATATTTTTTAATTTTAATTAAAAATTAATGTTTATAGATTTTTCTTACATATTATTCATATTTTTTTTATTTTTATGTCATATAAAATATTTAACTCTCTAACAGTAAACTTTACAAAGAGAAATAGGAGAAGTAATAAAAACTTACTCGAATCTAGATCATTGCTGAGAAGCTCCAAAACAAGAGTTTTCCCGATGAAGTGTTCAATCCCTTGAACACCACCTTCAACAAGATTTGTTAGGAGTCCACCACCACTTTGCTTCACGGTCACAGTGACCTTCACTTTCCTCCATTTAGGGTTGATGTTTGGACATGCCACTTTTTTCCTCCATCACAGCTTTCACAAACCCTAAAAGAAAGTTTACCTTATAACTCAAGAGCCGACAACTGTGAGTGCATTTATAGCTTAAAAACAAGGGAGAAAGTGCGCTATTTATAATGGAATCGATTCTTAATTAGCTTCATGTGTGCTGTTATTTCTGGGGGATATGGTGGTTCCCCCAACGTAACAAATACACCACCTATTGTATTAACTCTGAAACGTGCCTTTGGGGTTTCTCCTGCCTTCTAAAATGGACCCCTCAACAACCATGCTTACGTACAAAATTCAAATAAATAGCCATAAAAAGTAGGTTTTCCCTATTAGTAAGATAGTGAATTACTTCACTGATCATTTGCCTGTTATTGATGACTTTGAATTCCCCTTTTTCGGTCACTATGAGTGTGGGTTTAAATTTCTCACATGCAATTTTTTTTTTCACACTTGGTAGATGTTTCTTTCCAGATAAATATGGCGAAACACTGTTGAGAAGACGTAATGAGTTGTATTATTTGCTATTTTAGTGTGTTTAGTAATTGTTCAGATCAGCTTTTGTTTACACTTAAAGTGTGTTTATTAGCGTCTTACACTTTGATATTAGAGTATTATAAATCATCGTTTTGTTGATTAAGTATAATTGTCTTCTTCGACTTAGTCTTTCACGTATCAAAAAATAATTCTTAGAAAAAAATTAAAATAACTTTTATGTTGTTATTTCCTCAGCTAATGAATCGTTTTAAAATACGTTAGGTACGTTGGTTGAATTTATGTTTTTCTTTATCAACATTATAATTATTAGGTTAAATATAGCAAATATGATTATATTTTATTTTTAATATAAATAAAGAAAAAAAATTGGATTTAATTTTAATTTGGTTAATTTTGTTTCAACTTAATTTATTGTTAATGGATAGTTATTAGTGAAGAAAAATCAAGAATTAATATTTAAAAAAATGATTAAAATTTTAAAATTTATAAAATAACAAATTAAAAGTAAAGACTCCCTTTAAATTGCGTGCACAATATCATCAATTAGTGGTTATTAGTTTTTTTTTCTAACAAAACACAATTAATTATTAATAGAGACCAAATATCTATCTAATTACTTTAATTATCAATGGAGTTTCAATAAAATTCAAATTTTTTGTACTAATTTTATTTTTATTATATTAAAAACGAAATATGCCAACATGTATTATACAGAAGAACCTATTTATTTATTTTAAAAGTATTTAAAAATATTTTAAGAAAAAAAAAACTAACTAGAGAAGAATAAAATTAAAAGTAATATTAAAAATGATAAAATTAAAAAGAAGAAAATAAAAATTTTAAAAGAATTGTGTAAAAGACAAAGCATTTAAGAGAATTTAATAAGAATTTATATTTCCTTGTAAGGCTAAGTTAAGTTATAGACAAGTAAGGTCCCTCGTGTTAACGAGTATGACTGCTTAATAATTTTTAATAGTATTTTAATAATCAAATACTCGGAATTAGACTAGATTATGAGAGGCAGAATCGGAGTTATATATATATATATATAAATCTAGATCATTCAAATCCAATTCCTGCTATATCTTATTTATGACTTACACGAGACAATTTCAAAGTAAGTAAACATCCAAACTTAAACTTTAATATCATTTTGACCAAATAGGCCTCTGATAGGAAAAAAAAAATCAAAATTGAAGATTGTTTTCTCCTCTTTCGTGAATACTTAAATCTTCCAAATCGGATGAGTATACTTTTAGTTATCACTTGCAGAAAATAGACACATGATATTAGGTAAAACATTGAAAATTAGTATTCTACTTAGTCTCATATTTAGTAATTTGGTTCTCTTTTTCTCTAAGCCAATCCATATATTTAGTAATTTGGTTCTCTTCTTCTAAGCCAATCCATATAACAAGTATTTCTCTAAACTTTGAAAATTATAATGTTTCTATAATTGAGAGAATCTTTCAAACGTTGGGAATATTTCTATTATAAGATATGGGAAAATGAGGGTTTTAAAAATAAAGTAATTTTGCGATTTTAGATTTTTGTTTGGAAATTAGTATTCTTGAGTGTATATTTTGTTAGAACATATATGTTATGTTATTTATATTTTTGTCTAAGGACAAAATAGGCTTTTATCTTTATTTTGTTGGTGTTAAAATTAAATAAAGGGATGTAGGAAGTAAAAGAGTTTGAATTAAAATAAAAAGGATAGAAAACATGAGATAGAAGGGAATTAAGGTTTTAGATAGAGTTGGTTTCAAAAATACATATTATAATAAGAGATAAAATGTTAAAGATATAGTGGAGTTGAGTTATAAATATTACGATATAGAGGATATAGAGGAAGGGCGAATGATGTTTAGAAATCCTAAAAACTCAAAATCAAAGAAAAAAACATAGGAGATAGAAAAGAAAAAGAACAATAGAAAACCTTTAGTGCAATGGAAGATTGATGGTGTTTTGGAAGTATAGAAAAAGCCTTAGGATTGGCCAAGGTATGAGGAACCTTACTTATGTTAATTTATTGTTGTATATTATATGTGTTCTTGGTTATTTGGATTAATAATCCTTCTTTGATATATGTTTATAAGATTTATGTAATACTTGTGCTGTGTTTTCCCTATAAATGTATTATGTATGTTTTGTTGGGTTATCCTGATACGCTATCGTTGAAGCTATCAAATTAATATTACTTTTTAAGGCAACTTAAGTATTGCCAAGTAGTATTCAAGAAACTAGATAGGGTTAAAGTAACCCTGAGTCGTCTCCCAATGAATACGCAATTGCTTTTCAATATTTGAATCTTATGAATGCAATGCAATGCTCAAGAATAAAAGTGAGAAACTATGCTAATAGATTTAATGTTTGAATAATGTTTGAAGAACAAAGAGGAAACTTAGAAACAATGATGAAATAGACTAATTCCACTGCTTTTCCAAGATATATTCATCATCGGTTAGCCACAAATCATTGTTCAAGTTTCAAATTAATTAAAGTACATTCTTAATTAATTTAAGGGCGATCATGCAGTTAATGATATGAAAGTTCCTAAATTTAATCAAAGTAGATTCTCAACCAAACCTAGAAACCCTTGAACTCATGATTAATATGCATGTAGATTCAAATACCTTATGATGCAAAAATCATTGCTTTTAATATGATTGAGAGATGAAAGACATAGAAAGAGAGCAACTCAAATCAATAATCAAAAGAAACAATTGCATTAATTCAACTTAACCTCAGAATCCATAGTGAAATTACACTGGAATAGACCTAGAAGCTCAGCCCTCCATGAATGAAGTGAAACACATGATGAAATAAAAGTGAGAGAAGTGGTGGATGCTTGCTTCCAGTGCAGGAGTCTAAGAGAATGAATGAGTTATGTCTTTTTGCCTCCCCTGAGTCTCTTTATATAGGCTTGATTGGTCTTGGATTCTGAATCTTCTATTGATAAGATCTTTTATCTTATATCTAATATCTTTCAAATATTCAACATATTTAATCGGTTTTTGAGAATATTTTATAATATATTTTCTAGATTCAAAAATATTTGGCAAATATTATCTTTTGATATTTATTGATATAGTTAAATAAGGTAATTATTTAACAATCTCAAATAAAATATCTTAAGATATATTTTCTCCAAATTATCTTTTAAAATATCTAATAGATTTAAATTTGCCCAAAATTATAATTCAACCCTTTTTATTTTATTCAAAATTGCACAAAAGTCCAGAAATTTCCTCTAATTGCCCTTTAGCCTTTTCTTTCTTGTCGAAATTGCAATTCAAACTTTAATTCCAGCTACACCAACAAACATTAGACTCTCCAACATAATTTATGCATTTAAAATAAAATTTTAAGTTTCTCTAATTCCCAAACTCGATAAAGTCAATCATGCAAAATCTTATTCAAATTAATCATTTAAGCACAATTATTCCTCTAAAATTTTGAAATTAAATCTAAAATGTGGGTATAAATATGCACTCATCATATCCCAACAAAGGGTTTGATGCTAAGAGAGAATAAAGTTATGATGCTCAGGAGTTTTCATGCAAATATATGTTGTAAGTGTTGAGTTATTGAGTTCCTTTCCTATGTGGAGAATAAGCCAAACAATGTGGACCATTATGTCTCACTTTCATTTAGTGCAGATGGGTTAGATTAGTAGGGCATATTAGAGTCATTTGAAGAGAGGGAAAAACGAAGTGAGAGAGAAAGCAAGAGAAGGCGTCATTCCCACATAACATAAAATCTACACTGGTGTTTTTGTTGTTGTGAAGTCTTTCACCGTTGGACCAAACTTATTTTTGGACAATGGGTTCCAGACGTATGGTTCTTCATTCTGACTGCTCGGATTGTCAATCAGAGGTGTAGTTTGGGAGAAAGCAACCTCACATTAGTAACTCTGTTTTGGAGAATTTTTTCATCGTTGTGAAGTCGTTCACGGTTGGATCAAACTATTTTTTGGACAGTGAATTCAGACCTATGGTTCTTCATTCTGACTATTCGAATTGTCAATCGAAGATGTAGTTTGGGAAAAAATAGCTTCACATCAGCAACTTTGTTTTGGAGAATTTTCATCTTCTTGGTTCTCATTTATAAGCATTATGCTTAGTTAATTTGGCTGATTGAAAACCTTATTTAGTGTATTTCTTGATTCAAGAGATGTATTATATGTGTTTAAGTATGTTTACATGTATGATGTGTTAATTATGTTTCCACGTGATCTAGGGTTGATGTATGTATGTTTGAATGCTTGAATCATGTCTAGGATGTATTTCGGTTCGACAATAATAAATTATCAATAGTTATAATCAATTACCTGCATGTTGGTTTTTAGTGTGGTTTTAGGAATAATCGATTATCTGGGATGATAATCGTTTATCCCTTCCTGCGAGATGTTTCTAAGTAAATTTGACTGAGATAATCGATTATCTTAAGTAATAATCGATTATCACAGTGCATTTTGGTGAAAAATGGCGAATTTGATGAAGAATGGACATGAACCAAGCTTGACGAGCTGTGGAACATGATGATAATCAGACATTGAGGTTAGTGGTTATCTTTAGGGTCAGTTTGAATTGTTGTTGAGAGTGGAGCATGAGTGAGTATTAAGGATGTACCTGAGTATGTGATTGATGAGAATGAGAGTGGAGGATAAGTCTACTTGTTGTACCTCGTAAATCTTGGTTCTATCAATGGATAGGTAATTCCTTTTGCCTTGTGTGCATTGCAAGGAGATGATTTATAGGGGAGGCTACATATGTCCTGTAGGGGAGGCTACAAGTGAGATGTAGGAGCGACTATATTCGATGAGGTAGGGTAAAAGAGTGAGATGGACTCTTTCCATTATGTTATTATGGTACGGTGATGCTCATGATGTTGTTCATGACTGGGATAGTCATGATGGTGATTTGAAGTTGAGGGCAGGAAGCACAAAGTTTATTGAATCTTTCCCAATACTCACTAAGATTCTTTCTATCTCTCCGTTCTTATATCTTGGATTTCTCTTCGGATGGTTGATAATGTAGGAAAATATTTTTTAAGAAAGAGTCTTTCTATAGTTTCCCAATTTGTAATTCGTGCAGAGAGATAATATCATCACTCTTGAGTTGTTCCTTAAAGAGTAAAAGGAAAAGCTCTCATTTTAAGGCTCTCTATTGTGATCCATGGAGATCTAAATTTTTCACACAATATGTGGAACTGTCTTAAGTGTTTGTGTGGATTCTCCCTTGACAACCCATTGAATTTAGGTAAGGTATTTAATAAGTCAGGTCTCAACTCCCACTCCTCATTACGGATAACTATGTTGTGGGAGATGGCTAACTGTCAGATATTTCTTTGTCACATTCTCTTTGGGTTAGGATCACGTGAAAGATCAGAGGATATATTTCTGGCTAGAGATAATGATTGTGGTATGGCTTCAGATGTAGGAAGTGTTCCCTCTTCTTTTTCTTTCTTTTGTTCTTTTATTCTTGTTTTAGAGAAAGAATTCAAACCAGAGTATTTCCTAACCAGAGTATATTCAAACTAGCCTCAAATGTTTCTCAAGAGAAATTCTTAATTAAACCAAGAACAATTTTTTTTGCTACAATAAGAAAAACTAAAGACTACAAAATAATTCAAACTAAATTAAATGTATATACATTAAGAAAAAAAATATAAACAAATGAAAATTAAAATAAAAAATAAGAATCAAAATATTCAAAATACTAACCGTATTTCCTGGCAACGGCGCCAAATTTGATACGCTGTTGTTGAAGCTATCAAATTAATACTACTTTTCAAGGTAATTTCAGTATTTTCAACTAGTATTCAAGAAAGTAGATAGGGTTAAAGTAACCCTGAGTCGTCTCCCAATGAATATAGAACTGTTTTTCAATATTTGATTGTTATGAATGCTATACAATGCTCAAGAATAAAATTGAGAAACTATGCTAATGAAGTTAATGTATGAAGAATGTTTAAAGAACAAATAGGAAACTTAGAAACAATTATGACGAAATAGGCTAATTCCACTGCTTTTCCAAGATAGATTCATCATCGGTTGTCCACAGATCATTGTTCAAGTTTCAAATTAATTAAAGTACATTCTTAATTATTTTGAGGTTGATCATGCAGTTAACCAAAGTAGATTCTCAATCAAATGCAAGACCTTTCTAGATTATAATCAATGAGTTCAACCAAAGTACATTCTCAATCAAATCCTATTGTGTTTAATCATGTCTATTGTTAAATCTCCTAACCAAATTAAAAGTTAATTAATCAAAGTAAATTCTCAATTAATTATAGTTAAAATTATTTCTACCAATCAAAGTACATTCTGAATTGATAGGAAAAACCCGTTTAATCATATGAAAGTTTCTAAAACCAGTCAAAGTAGATTCTCAATTAAACCTAGAAACACTAGAACTCATATAGATTCAAACACCTTATAATGCAAAAATCATTGTTTTTAATATGATTAAGTGATGAAAAACATAGAAGAAGAATAGTCAAATTAATAAAACTAATTTAGACTAAAAGAAAAATTTACATGTGGCTATTAGATATGAAAATCTTGATATTATATATATATATATATATATATATATATATATATATATATATATATATATATATATATATATATATATATATATATATATATATATATATGTTTAAATTTATGTATAATTAGATAATATTTTATATGAAAATATGATATTATATATATTTTTTATTATTTTATAATTATATTTAAATTTATGTATAATATTTATAAATTTATAATTTAATTAGATAATATGTAATTGTTAACAAATAATTCTTATGAATTTTTCTTATTTTTCCGTGTTGCCTTATTAATATTATTTAACTAGGTTTGTTTTATACAAAAATTTAATAAAACAAGTTAACTTAATTTTTATAATTATTATTTTTTTAATATAAATAATGCATTTTAAATATTTAACTTTTATAAATTTTTAAATATTAAAATTGATATGAAAATTTTTAATAATTTTTTATATAGTTTTAAGTTTTTTTTTTATTTTGGTATTTTTTTTAAGTTGATTACATTGTTAATAAATTTATAAATGTATAATTTATTGTATTAGTTTATTATTTTATAATATAATTATAAATTTTGAATGTATTTTATTAGTTTTTTATTTTGTTATAGGTGATTATAGTTTAAATGGACGAATATCTTTACGGGATGGATTCTGAAATAAATTGTACCATGCTATCAGAATTTTCGTCGTTTAAAAATGAGGTTGCTGAGGGAGATCTAACGAATCATTTTACAATAAATGAAAATTTTTCTTCTCGTGAAAACTTAATTGAATGGGTAAGAGGGATTGCATATGATCTAGGATTTGTTGTGGTGACTATAATATTCGATAAAGCTACCAGTCAACCTGGGAGGAGACACAAACCCGATGTCCAACCTAGTACGTATGGCACCCGAAAATGTGAGTGTCCTTTCTAGTTAAGGGGCAAGTCATTTGGTAATGGAGATGGGTGAGTATTGCAAGTGATATGTGGATACCTGCAGATATTTTGTTGACTCTCAAACAAAATAATGATCACAATGTAACTACAATAAAACAAGTTTACAAATCAAGGTACACAAATAACGATCATTGAGAGGGTCGAGAACTGAGTTGCAACAATTGATGATGATGATGTTGGATGGTGATAAGTACATACATAGATGTGTGGAGGATTCTGAGGTTGTGAGTGACCTCTTTTGGACACAGCCTGATACAATCAACTTACTGAACGCATTTAATGTTGTTTTGTTAATGGATTCAACTTATAAAACAAATAAATATTGGTTGTCGTTGCTAGAGATTGTTGGTATGACATCTATTGGATTGACCTACTCGACCGCATTTGCATTCTTAGACAAAACAATTTCACTTGGGCTCTTCAAAAGCTTAGAGGTTTATTTTTGACATCTGAGACCGATCCACAAGTCATTGTTAGCGATAAAGACTTGTCTTTGATGAATTTCATCGGCAATGTGTTTCCACAGTCATATCAGTTGTTATGTCGCTTCCATATTATAAAAAATGTCAAAGTGAAGTGCAAAATGTTAATTGATTGTGTGAAAGCATGCAATGTGGTAATGGAAGCATGGGAGAACGTCATGGATTATGAAGATGAATCTATGCTTGGTGACTGTGTGAATCGCCTTGAATACATCTGTCGTTCATGACCTTTATTCTTTGAATATGTGAATAATACTTGGATTATTCCATACAATACTTTATTTCTTTGAATATGTGAATAGGGAATACAACAACGAACATGTATGTTTTAATGTTATATTAGTTTATTGTATATTTGAATATTTGATAATACTCCTAATTTATTTTTGTCAAGGTTGAGTCTGCTCATTCGACCTTAAAGAAATTATTGGGAAACAGTATGGGAGATCTTTGTTCTTGCTGGGATGTCATTCACAACGTCATTATGTTGCAACATAATAAGATTAAAGCATCCTTCGAAAACAGTCTCAATCTTATGAGTGAAGCTTATAAAGGCATAAGATACAAAAGACTTGTTGCACGAGTATCATATACGCTTTGGAACTAATAGCTGAAGAATTACAATGAGTACAAATTAGAGGTAAAGTGATGATTAAACAAAAGTTACTTGACATTGTTTGTCCTTTAATGACATCTATGATACCTCAATTGCATAAAGTTAAGATGAAGGGTTCACAAAAAAAAACTTAAGAGAACAGAGGGGTCTACAAAGCGTGATCCCTCATATTTTGAGCATGTAGACACATTTCACTCAATTGAATCTTCGTCTGTGAAAAACAAATTGCAAGTTAAGGAAAAACCTATGCAACGAAGGAAAGTACCCATGATAAATCAGTTTCATCCTATTTGTCAACCATACATTGTCAATGTTGTTGATGTCGTTGTTGATGGTCATTGTGGCTATAGATGCATTGTTGCGTCATTGGGGCTCGGGGAAGAATCTTGGCCCATTATACAAAATGATCTTTATAAAGAACTTTTTCAGTGGCATGATGAATATGCAACACGAGGTGGAGGCTATGACCGACTAGAAGAGTTAAAGAGGTCTTTACTGGTGGACCCACAATCAGCGGTACGCGTTCCTATACTTGGCAACGTATTTATTATTTGTTTTATTAGTTTTATCATAACAATTTATTCTATTCGTTACAGGATAATGCAACCAAGTGGATGACATTAGGTATGCAATTGCTAATCGTTATACCGTCATCCTAATATGTCTTTCATATAGTCAAAATTATACGATATTTTCACTAGGTACCCGACCGTCTTCGAATGTAAGACAACATCGCTTAATATGTATAAGACACATTAATGACAATCATTTCATACATGTAATGTTATTATTATTATGTTTAATTTGAAAATAAGATTTTTTACTATTATGGAATTTACAGGTTGAACTATAAGATGGTTGTCCTTTCCCTATGATAGATGTGATATGCTCAAGTTATTGTTATCTAGAGGTACAAATGTGGTCATATTTGTATACAAATAGGATGCAAGCATTTTTAGAGTTGATAGGCGTTACTAGTTCCTATGTTGACTTAGTAGATTCATGATGTAATGTTGTTTTAGTTCAAAAATGTGATGTAAAGAAACATTAACTATCATGCATAAGTAAACTTTAATGTTGTTTTACAAAAAAAAAATAACAACATCAAAAGTGAGTCCAAAATAATTACATAATGGGAGACAATAAAAGTATAAAAGCTAATTCAATTTGAAGTAGACTGTCCTCCACGAACATTCCTGTCACGAACATTCCAAGTAGTTATCTTAATCGGTGAATACTCTTCAACGGTTGATTCAGCTAAATCGGTAGCTCTCGTGTATGAGTGTATCTTATCGTCCCCTCGGGAATTTCCCTGCAAGAAAGCATCTGTTATATGATAATGCTAATTCTTACCATTTTCTACGCATCATTTTAGTAGCAAAATCGACTCCTTTCTTGCTTGTAACTTGCTTAATCCTCTCTTTTATCTTACTCTTCTAAATAAATGTGTTTTAGGCTACATTGATATAATATCATCATTAATCCCCTTATTTTGTAGCCAATATTGTGCTTGGAAGAACCTCCAAAAAATTATAGAGCTTAAGCAGCCATTAAGCAAGTAAAACAACAAAAAGGGAGAATTTTGGAATGTTGTCGCTAGGTTCTCTGTCACTAGAATTTCTGGCGCTGAGGTGCTATCGGGCGGCAGCTAGGCGGTTTGCTCTCTGGAATGCTATCGCTGGGCTACCGCTGGGTTACTACTTGAGCGGAGACGATGCTGATGTGTTAAAATTTTCTATTTATTCAAGCTTTCTCGAAGCATTTTGGGGTCTTTGGTTCTTTGGAGGTGCATCTCACTTAGAGGAGAGCTTGAAGGGTTGCTAGGGCTTGTGGGAACACTTCCTTCTTCCTCTGGGGTTCTTCATCTTCTTCCATGGCCATTTTGTAAGCTTAAAGGCTCTCCATGGAAATGGAGAGCCAAACCCATCTTGTTGGGGATAGATGTAGCCTCTGAATTCTTGTGTATTTGTTGAATGATTTGATTATATATATGTCTTTTCTATCAATTGCTAGCATTCTTGTTTCCAATCTTAAAGCTTGCATGTAATAGGAATGTTTATGACATGATTTTGGGGTTTCATGGGTTATGGGGACGTAAGATGGAATCTAGAACTAAAACAAAAGTCCTTGTGGTCATTGATTCTAGGGATGGAAGATGATCCACATGTTGTCTTAAGATCCTAGCTCTTTAATGCGGGTTTTCTTGTTAGATTTTCCAAGGGATTGGTGTTTAATAGGGAAAACCTAGGCTCTTTTACCTAAGGAATTATGGCTAGAGTGTTTTTGTGGATTGACTTTAGTAAATTGATGAAGAGGAGATGAGATTGTATATGCACAAGAGTGAAATAGGTGAAACCTAACCTTAGCAATGTCATTTCATACCATTTGTAGTCTATTCCATTTCTAAGTGCCTTCAAACACCAAAGTCCAACCATGTAATTATGTGTAAATTTATCTTTCTTGCACATGCTTGTAAATGGATGTTACATTCTTGAGCATAAATGAGTTGTTAATCGCACAATTCTCTAGTATTACGAGTGTCTTGGGAAAACAATACCTAGTCTTACCATGGTTTATTACTTGAAACGATTCGGTGCACTTGCCGAACCCCCCAACATTGTAACCTTCTGGAAAATGTCTTCACTACACCCTGCATTATAACGATGACACACAATTATATAAACAATCACAACAAAATTATATAACATAAACAATGTAGGTAAGCACACCAGCACACTAGACTATGAAGTTGATCTACGACGTTGCGGCCCTTTATCTGAAATATCATGTCAGAGTCTGGGAGCAAGACTCGGTCGGTCTTCATCGGCAGCAGCAATAATTTAAGGATGGCATATCATCCTAAACCAAGGGAGGCAACCATCAACACAGTTAGATGGGAATCTGCCGATAAACACACCCCTAATAACGTGATCTTGAAATGCAACCAAGCATCATCGATCGCCAATATGTCTGCATCTGCAACAACGGGTTGGTCTGGAGGGATGGACTAATGAAACCCAAATTGCCTCAAACACGCTCAGGCAAACGCAAGCGTGTCACCAATCCTGATCCATCTTAAGAAAATACAAATGTCGTAAAAAGGACGAGTCTCCCAATGTGACTCATAAGGGTACCATATGATTGAATCATATGTCAGCGCATCCAAGTGTACCCTAACCTCTAAGAGGGTGGACCCTACCTCAGTGACTCCCACTTTGCAGCACGTGGTCTGTCTTCCATGTACGAAGACACCAGACGCCTTCTTCCCAACGTAAGGAAGTGCTCATATATCCAACTCTATAAAAAAAATATTAAAAATTATTTCATAATCCGCATTAAGACAATAAAAGCAAATCAAAGTGTGAACTAAATTTTACTTGTAAAAGAGTCAAATAACCTGCCATCTTCTTGGTCGAAGCCAAGCTGGCATCTTCTAGCTGCTTATACATATATTTTAGTGCAGAACGCCCAAGGAATATTCGTCATAAGCATGTACGTCTCTGAAGAGCAAAAGGTAAGACACGGAAATGGATGTGGTAGTCTTATTAGCAAATATACTACATCTAACTAGATGCAACAAATATGCCTGGGCAGCGTACTCCCACTACTGCTGCTCACAATGCTCAACATAGATGTCTCGAAGCCAGCTCAGTTTGACTTTCACACCGTGAGCTGCATGTAACCCAACACCAGCTCTGCTGCCATCCACGCCTAAACACTCCACAATGGCGCGTCAACTTTCTTCAAAATCTACTTCCTCCATATTACAAAAATGTCCTAAAACTAGGAGGTGCAGCAAGGATGACACATCATCTAAAGTCACGAATATCTCACACTAGTGCAGAAAGGGCTATAGACGTCTGTTCTTTAGGCTTTTTGACGTCCGACGTTCGACTGACGTCTTTGCGGGTGACGTCTATGTAGACATCCGTTGTGTCAGGCTGGACGTCTATATAGACGTCCGTTGTGTCAGGCCGGATGTCTATATGGACGTCCGCTGTGTCAGGCCGGACGTCTATATAGACGTCCGTTGTGAACCTCTCGGACGTCTATACACTACTGCAGAAAGGGCTTTATTAGACGGGTTATTTAGGGTTATTTACGGGTTATTTAGGGTTATTTAGGATTACAGGGTTTGGACGTTTGTTTGTGCACTGCAACACGTCTGAAGAGCAGATTCGAAATGAAAATGGAGGAAGATGGAGGAGTAAACGACCTAAAACGTAGGCCAAAAAACGCCGCCCAAGAACACGCAACAAACTGCACCAAAATGCACCGAAAACGATTTTTAATCGGTCCAAATGAAAGATATTTCATCACTGAACAATTTAATCGGAATAAAAGTAAGATTAAATGGTCTAAAACAGATAAAAATCAACCTGGAAATGCAAGGCGCAGAGGGAACTCTCACGGGTTCGCATAACTCGCGGGTTCGCGTTTTGGTGTGTATGTCCTTATTTTAAACGTCTTTTGAACGTCCGTTGTGGCGGGGGACGGACGTCTATATATAGTAGACGTCCGGCCCCCTCCAGGACGGACGTTCAAAAGGCCGAATCTTCAAATCTCCCGTCAGGCTTTTGAACGTCCGTTAGAGGGGTCGGACGTCTACTATATTATAGACGTCCGGCCCCCTCTAGGACGGACGTCTCCACACTCAATTATTTACATTTATGCCACCGATCAATTATTTACGTTGGGGTTTTGGTGGACGGACGTCTATGGGGTGACGTTAAAGATCAATTCTGCACTAGTGTCACCCACGAGGAGATGGAAAATGTTGGTCTCAAAATGAAATCTCTTTGAATGCTAGCAGTAGACCCCTACCCACGTAGTCATATGAGATGCCCACTAGAGACATCAGACTCGAACCATATACACGATGTCTCTAATGCCCTTGTAGCATGATCCTAATTTGTTTAACTTCTTCCCATGGGACACGATCCTAAACAATAATATTTAATATAAAATTTATTTAAAAACTAAACAATAATCATTAAAATTAAAGTTTTGCACTTACCCGACCATGCCATATCGCATAAGCAACATGGTGAATGTAATGTGTCAATACCGACGTGTTACTAGATATCATGCTCCTCAAGTGCAACCTCATGCTCCTCCTTCTTCTCATTATCATGCTCCTAGTGCATGATCCTAAACTGCATCCTCCTAAAACATCACATCTCCATGGTTCTCAACATGAACATTAGACTTAGCTGCACCACATCTCTGTGAGTAGAAGTAGTTGGTCTCCTCTTCTCACCTGTGAAGAACTCTCTTCGTGATGTGAAAATGAACCTCCTCGAGTACAAGCAATATCTATTTTTTTTATTAACAACATTACAAATAAAATAACCAATTCAAATAATTATAGAATTCAAAATAAATAAAATTAATTAGAATATTTATATAAATAAATATTTATATAAATAAGTAATTAATTAAAATATAAAAATTAAAAAAAAATCATAAAACTATAAAACAAAATTAAGCATAAAATAATTAAAAACAACATAACTTAATCAAAATTTCAGTATTTATTTCATTACAAAAAATATATATGTATAAAATAATTACTTATTATTAACCATAATAATACTTAACCGAACATTTAAAATTTATAAAAAAAACATTTAGAATGTCAATATCTACTTAAGTCTTATGCTTTCCAAATTCATTATTTTTCTCGTCATCTCCAGGAACTGAAGCTATGTTTCGAGAACTTGGTTACTACATATCATGCACGTTAAGGGTGTGTGTGGCCAATAAGTATTAACTTAGATTTGATTTCAATGTGAACTTCCAATGTTGTGTTCTGGAATTACCCTATTAATTGATTATACCCAAGACTTATTAATGTTATTTAGCTACATGTTTCTGTAAGGGTGATTATTATCTCCTTTGGTCAGTAATAGTATGTGTACCGAGTTCTAATATACTTTTTAGACTTTCGATGTGCCTATTAAGTGAAATAGTTGATGTTATTATGGTACTAAAGAACTGAACAACACATACCACAACATACTAATATATACTAACATGGAGTATACGTGATGTAGAATTTAGGTTGGAAAGAGAAGGAAACAGAAAGAGTGGGAAAAAAAATACAGGAAAGGTGGAAGAACAAATTAGATAGGATAGAGAGAAGAGGACAGAAACAAAGGTCAAAGACGAATTGGATATGCAAATACAAAAGAGGCTGAATCGGATCTGGATATCCAATTAAGCCCACATCGGATATGGACATCCGATGTCGGCTGAATCAGATATCTAGATCTTATCACTACTACAAAAAAGTGCATAGATAGCGCTTTTTTTTATCATAGATAGCGCTTTTTAAGCGCTATCTATGGCAGCGCTATCTATTAATAGATAACGCTTCTAAAAAAAGCGCTATCTATTAGTGTCTGACAATAGATAGCACTTTTTTAAGAAAGCGCTATTTATTACTGTCAGAAAATACATCTATTGTCAGACAACAATAGATGGCGCTTATTTAAAAAAGCGCTATCTATTGGTCTAAATTTTTTTAAAAAAAAATAATTTTAAAAAAAGAAAATTTAATAAAATATCTCAAAAACAAATAAAAAAAATATAAAATATTAGTTTTATTATGTTTTAACCTGTGATATTTATTGGTTCTATTATAAAAAATATATATAAAATATTAAAAAAAATATGAGAAAGACAAATGTCTCAAAGAATGTTTATTAATATAAAAAATAACTATTTGTACAATAATGTTTCAAATATAAACATATATTCTATTCGTACCTATAAGCATTACATACCATAACATATCCTATAAGTATGTACTAATTACATGTAAACATTAATCTTCCTTAACTTCAATGATTTGACTGTCACGATATTGTTGATATCTGTAACTAAAAAAATACTGCAAAAAAGAAAAATAATATAAAATTAATCAATTTAATTTTTACTAAAAAAAATTATTATGACAATGAAGCAAAATATTAAAGAAATGCGTAAAAACAGAAGCAAAATATATTCAGGCAAGTTTAAATTGACTAAAGAAATATTTGTCAAACCAGAATTTGTAATGTAACTCTCTAAACATGTTTTAAATGCTACAAGACTATTGAAAACTATGCTAACTACTAAAAATAACAAAGAAATAAAAATTTACCTATGAAAACCAAAAAAAAGCAAAATAAGACAATATCCAATGCTACCTTCAAAACATTAAACAAGTTCCTTCAACTTTAAAACAGTAAGCAAGTTATAAATGATAAAAGAGCACTGTTATAACAATTATGTATTCTAGAAAACTAAAAATGCAAAATATCACTATACGTACCTAGAAAACAAGCTAGACTAAACAAATTGATTTAATCAAGCTAGACTAAACAAATTGATTTAATCAATATAAAACTGTACATAAACCAATCGACCTATTATCTAGAAGAAATAAAATATGGTATCTAAACTAACTCATTCTATCAAAAACAGATACTAAAAAAGTAAAAGTAAAATTGACGAAGTGAAGCTGTGGTGAACTTCTAATGTGAAATTAATGCTTGATTGATCAAGATTGGCAGCATTAGTAACATGGAAGTCATCCAATAGTAAGAAAAAATTAGGCCCACGATTAGTGATGCACTGCAAGATAATATATTGAGTACAAAAGCTACAATATTTATCAATTATCAAGTTGTTATATACTAACCTTGGTGGAGTTGTAAGGAGTTTTGCCTCTGCCATGCACAACACGATACATTAGTACAATTTAGAGATGAAAGCAACAACAGAAAATTGCACAGATAATAATAAATACTTTACAGCCCAATAAGATCAATATAGCTTAAGCAAAAACGTATTCCATCCTTGGACATTTGAACAGGACAGTCAAGAACATCCACACCATCTGAAATAGCCTTCTCATATGCTAAGTCAGTACAAGAAGGATTAGTCTCCACTTGCTCCATATCTTGGAATAACCAAAGTGTTAACTGAAACATGAACAAAATGAATGTATGTGGTTCACAATGATGTAATCTCCACTAGCATAAAGGTATTATGAAATGAATTTACCATGAATACACTAAAGAACAAGATGAATACATAATTATAGAAGCATAAAAGCACATAATCATAAAAGCAAAAAAGCATTGATTTTAACACACTTTTCCTTGGAGTATTGAGGCCTATGTGAGCAAAGCAGTCTACATAAGAAGAATAAAAATCAGTAATCATTTAAGGGGGGAAATTTTATACTCACTCCTATATGTACTCTAAAACATTGGAGAAGATAACTTGCCTCAGAAACTCTTTTTCAACTACATGTCGGGGTATATAGTTGAATCTATAATGATTGAAACATATATTTCAAAGTTATTAAAGTTCAAACTTCATTATCTTGATGTCATTAGTAAGGATCAACTTATCAAAGTTGAAACGATAAATTAAAAGACAACATATCTAAAATTGTTTCTTTATCTGATAACATATGATTAGTTTCTGGACTAAATGATCAAGATCTATTGGGCTATTGGACATAGTAAATTCCATACAAAAGAATAAGAAAGTATACCACAAACATTTTTTCACAAGTATATTATAGCCTCCAATGAATGAGAAGGAAAGCTCAACCTATTTAATCCTTGGAATCAGCTTCTACACAAGATGCAAAGAAAACAACTAGGTGCCTGGAAGTTAAGAATTTGAGAGTCCAAGTTATCTTTTATAACAATCAGAATAACATAAACTTATCTTGAATAAATATTCATTAAATAGAATAATATAGGATTTACATTATAAGAACCATAATGAGATTATAGGTTATTATCTTCATGTAGATAAAAGGTCAAGATTGATGAAATAAAAACAAGTTACGTTGAGATCTTGGATTTTGTTAGAGGAAAGGAATAAGAGAGCAAATATATTGCTTTATTTCAAACAAATGAAAAGTAGATTTTATCAACCCTTGAAGATAACCTTCACTTTATAATGAGATCCAGAGCCACTGTCACTATAGTACAATATATACAAATGAATTAAATAAACAATAATTGGACTTTAACTTCGAATCACATTTAAAATATACTTCATGAGTTAGTACCCACACACCATAATCTATGTTTTGTAATGTATGGGAGAAAACAAAACTCATATTACACCTTTCTTTTTCTTTATATTTTGGTTGACAAAAGTAGTAATACATTTATTAGAAAATGAGAAAATTTACCTCATAATCAACCCCTTGAATATAGATGCAGTTCTGGTCTATTGTTGAGAAAGCCAACCCTTTTATTTGCAGTATTAATGAAATCAATTACAGTCATCTGTGGCTGCAATAATCAACAACTAACACAATAATAACATCAACAATAACCTTATCTTAGTAAGTGAAATCAATTATATGGATCACACACTAAGTTAAAAACGAAATTCTGAAGGATATTATTATCTACCGTGAAACCAAAAAAGTAATTTTATATAGAAGAATATTGACATCAATGTTCACCAAAAACAAAATTCCTTTTTTCATCCTTCTCCAGTTCTGGTTATCCTCCACCCACCTCGTAACCACCAATGGATGTCCAAATGTGATTCTTTCCAGTGAGCTTTTTTGGCCTCAACCTACATCGGTGCTGCGAGGAAATGAAGTTATAATATGTCATTGGAATCAACAAAGAATAATAAAAAGGTACAAATTAGAGAAGTTGGGATAAAAAGAAGTGAAAATGAATTCTGAAGGTTAACATTGAAATCCCAAATTAGGAGAGAATAGATAAAGATATCATCTCACGCTTGCGAAGGGAGGTGATGGAATAAGCTCCGAGAAGAACCCCAAACGAACATGCTATGGACTCCTTCGAAGCTCCCTCAAAGAGTGAAACGCAGCGGAATGATACGAATAAAAGAGCAAATGAACCAAAACTGTGAATGAAGCAAGGAAACCCTAAATCGAACGGTGAAAGAACCTTAAAACACTAGGTTAACCGATTAAACGGTGGAAAGTGTTTAATCGAAGCAAAAGAGTTAAACGGTTAAAATCAAAGAAAAAGATGAAAGATGAGGGAAACCCTAGCGGAGGCCATAGATCGAAGAACTCATCGGTGAAGATGGTGTTTCTAAGGCCGAAATAGCTGAAATAAAGTAGAAATGTGAGGAGAAAAGGTGGATATGTGAAGAACTGTGGCTGTTGCAGGAGAGAGAAATCGAGGTATGGTTTGATGGCGATGCTTCGCAAGAATGAGAGAAGCAACGCGAAACTGAAAATGAGGTGCAAGCACTGACGCAAGCACAATGAAGATGTGGCAAAGGAGATCGCTGACGCGAGCAGAATGAAGATGTTGCAAAGGAGAGCGTTGACTCGAGGTGTGGTTTGTTGGTGATGCCTTCAACAACACCATCACTTCTCTCTCCAGAACTTCTGGCGAAGCATTAAACCTAGCCACGACCGTACTAATTTCTAGAAGGAGGCTGGTTTCCTAAACCCTTATAGGTGACCGCAATTACTGAACTTTGGTCGGCCGATGAGCAATGATGGAGAAGACAACGCAATAATGACTTGCTTCACTAAGAACTATTAGGTTTGATAAATGTAATGCAGGTTTGGGATCAATGCAAAGTGAAATTTGAGAGCAAGCACGAAGTAAAATTTAGAGGCAAATCGAAATTGAAATTTGGGGATGAATTTGTACCTTTAAGTGAAACTGAAAATATAGGAGGGGGGAGAAAATTTTGGAAAATACGAGAGTAAATAGGAAAAAGGGGGAAATTTTGAAAAATATAAGAGTAAAAAGATGCTGAAATAAAAAGAAGCTCGAAAACGTAAAAACACTCCGACTAAGAAGGATTGAAAACCTCTTTTCAAATCAGTTTTAATAGTATATTTTAAAAAATGTTATTTATTGTAACATAATATATAGCGCTTTTTTAGAAAAATGCTATCTATTATTTTATGAATTAAAAAAATAATATTAAATAGTTATAGATAGCGCTTATTTAAAAAAACGCTATCTATTGTCATAGTTATAGATAGCGTTTTTTTAAACAAGCGCTATCTATTGTTCCACACATTAATAGATAGCGCTTATTTAAAAAAGCGCTATCTATTAAGCGCTATTTATAGCTAATTTTGTAGTAGTGTATTCAGCCCCTTTCAGGTTTGCATATCCGACCAAACAAAGACCAGCCATGAAAATACCACTATAACAACTTGTAATCCTCTAAAAATGCTACCTCTATAACACAATATAAAAATAAATATGGTAGAGGATTCCACCAACCTTTGGCCAACAATAAGAAGAAGCGAGAGTTGTAGTGATGTGTTGAATGTGTTCCCTGGAAGCAATGGAAGAAGTTTAACCTGTGGAAGTTGTGATTGTGTGGTGTTTGTGTGCCTGGAGTGTGCATGAAAGTAGTGGAAGAAGACGAACTATGTTGTGTGTGTCGTTGGAGTGGAGTGAAATGAGATGCGAAAGAGATGTAGCTATGGCTAGAAAATGAGATGCGAAAGAAAGGGTTTTTTCGAAAATGAGAAAGAGAGAAAGTGAGACAGTGAGATGAGATGCAATGCTTGCAGGGGTGAAGAATAATAACTGATGAAGAATAAAAACTGTAGAGAATCTTTGACCATTTCATTAATTTAAATATTAATATCGTTTAAGTAAGGGTAATGCTGACATTCTAAAAATATTTGGAGGTGCAGACTGAAATTCTTGGAGGTGTAAGGTGAAACACTCAAAACAGGAATGCATTCAACCCATTTTTATGAATAAACTAATTTTAATTTTGGGCCTCATTATTTTGCATCTTTGGACCAATAAAGTTGTAATTGTAGCTGCACAAATAAATGTAAGAATATCCAAGAATAATTTATACAACTAAAAATTACTTTTTAAGTCATTTTCATTCTCAAACTCAATAAATTCAATCGTTAGAAATTCACTTTAAATCAATCATTTAAGCACAAGAATCTCATCAAAATTTTGAAATTTAAAGCATAAATGTGGGCATAAATATGCACTTATCATATATGAGTGAAGGATAAATTTACTTGTTGTACCTCGTAAATCCTAGTTCTATCTGCGGATAGGTACTTCTTTGTGCATTGGAAGGCTTGTTCGGATATTGAGCTTTTCTTGTGTGGAGGTGAAAGTGTGTTCCTTGTCCTTGTGTGGCATGACTACATGTTTCTTAGCTGGATTGCGGGACTACTCGAACATATCTGTAGGGGAGGCTACAAGTGGGTTGTAGGAGCGACTACAGTTGGTGAGGTAGGGTATAAGAGTGAGATAGACTCTTTCCACTATGGTGTTATGGTACAGTGATTCTCATGGTGTTGTTCATGACAATGATAGTCATGATGGTGGTGTATCTATGATGATGATCAAGGTACTTGAGATGCTCCAAGTTTTGCTACGCTTATAGTGGTATTACCTTAATGGTTATAGTAGGTAGTTAGCATATGTGTTAATGGGTAGATAGACCAAGGGTCTAAGTGTGAGATGTTGGAGATGACATCAATGGATAAAGATCGAGGATCGATGATCGAGTAATTCATTATGTTTGAATTGTTTATGTTAGAAGATTAGGAATTCTATTACTATTACTATTATGTATGAGGTGATTGTTTATGGATGATATAATCAGGATGTTTATATCTTATTATTATGATTGTTTTATCGGTAGCTTTCCCCGTACAGGATGTTTATATTATTATTATAATTAGGTGCTTGTGTTTGTGTGCTTGTGTAATGTGTTATACGTGAGCAGATGATATTCCATAGGCATGCTAGATTCGAGAGATCACGGGAAAAGATTTGATTTTCTATAAAAAAAAGTTCTTTTGGTCTAAATTTTTGAAATAATGTAATTGTAGTTGGTTTATTTCATTAGTCATTTTAATTACTTTTAGAATAATGTAATTCGATAGGCTTTTGGAACTATTATGTTTTAAATAAGTTATGCATGTTTAAATGATAAGGTTTTTGAAAAATACGTTTCCGTGCTATAAGAAAATTTAAAATTTACCTGTTTTTGTAAACTTGTGGCATCCGAGAATTTGGGGCGTTATATTCTTCCTCATCACTTTCATCTCCCTCCTCATCTAGCGTATCATAGCCATAGGATCCATATGATGCATCTCCACTACTGCTACTACTTCGTTCCTCGTCATGTTCCTTGTGGTTACCATGGTTGTAGAAAAATGCTCCCTCAGCTCCATAGTGTGTGCCAAAATGTTTTTTCTAGACCGATTGAGCACTTCTCACTCCTTGCACCTTCAGTCTTAAAGAATATTCTATTTATCCAACGTTGATCGTTCAAACTGCTCGAGTATACCTACAAAAGGTACTCCAATGTTTAAGTTAATAAGTATTCAAATACAATATGTATTGAATGCTACATTGAATATACATTAATTACTCCTATATTTATAATTGCACCTTACCTTAATATTACTTAATTGTCTTATGCTAAATCATTTTTAATTTGGTTGATCATGTTTGATGATTACACAATTAGTTTTCCGAGTGCGGTCATCCTAATCGATGGTCTTAGACCCGTTAAGTTTTGTTTCTTGTTTGACCAAGATCCATATTATACTTTGAATTATAAAGAAAATAATTTTTTATATTTTTCTCATCTAAATTCTTTTATGGAAAAGTTCATCCAAATATATTGATTATTAATTCATTTTACATTATCTGTTTAGAATATATAAAAGTTAATTTTATATTTGGATGCTGGTATATAGTTAAATATAAAATATCATTTAAAGAATTTTACTAACAGAGCCACAAACGTGGTCAAGGAAAAACAAAACGTGTGCGGCGTTATGATTTACATTTTTCTCATTTTTTTTCATAAAACCGTGTTTCATTGCTTAGTCGTATACCTTTTTTAAAACGCGTTTAACGCATTTATATTTGATATTTTTTATTGCTTCCTTTTATATTTGCTTTTTCATATTTATTATTTATACAATTATTATTAGGGCAGGACAGGACCATCTGCTCTTTTGCTACAAATTAGATGAAAAGAAAGAAAAAGGGAAAAAAAGTAAAAGAAAACGTGAGCTAGTGCATAGTACACATGATTATTATAAACCTCGCCCATGATGTCTGAAAAAAGATATATAGTGGTCCTTTTTGTTCTAACTTTTTAGAATGGAAGCCTTAACCAATGCCTAGTTTGTCTCACACCTTTTCTAGTTTGTCTCCCACCTTTTTTAGATACTTAGAAATATTGTGCATTTATATATTGCATTTTCTTTACTATTTTTTTATCAAAAGATTTTAACTCTTAAAAAATGAGAAGAATACACTATGCAACCATTAATTATATATTTAATAATTACTTTTACATTTTGGTTAAATGTTAATTTTATCATTATTTCAAAAAGTTAATTTTGCAATCAATAGTTATCTAGTTATAACTTTTAAACAATGTTTTTCCTTCAATTTTGTTGTAGTATATTGGTTTCTTTTCAACTAGATTTTACACTTTGTGTCGGTAAAGGTTTAATTCTCTGTCCTTGACATGCATTGGAATAGATTAGTTGAAAAGAATACGTTGCGTAACATTCAACTCAATATGTGCACTTTAATTTTATTTGTATTCCTTGCGATGAATCATACCACACAACCACCTTTTTTTTTATATATGACAAAGTACTTTAATATAAAGGGCAAATAATAGTAATATTTCAGAATTTCTTTAAAAAGATTCTACTTTCCAAAATAATCACTGCAATCAGATTCTGTCAAATATTTACAGCAGCAGTAAACCTATTTTTAAAACGAGCCAGAATTCGGTCCAGAGAAATTAAATTCAGAATTTTTCTTAAAATAAAATATATTATATAGACAATTAATTATATTTATACAAAATTAATATAATTATAAATAAAACTGCAATTAGATAGTTTTATTTTGTGTGATTTTATTTACTATATAAAATATAATTAAATATAATATTTATTACTGAATTGATATTACTAATGTGAATGTTTAAATTGTTAATTTTTAATGATTAAAAAACGTCATAAAAACAATTTTACAGTTAAGGAAATCTTTAAAATTACATATATAAAAATTTGACAATAAAAATTAAGTATTGGTACTTTTTTGTTAAAAATAAAAACAAATTATTAACATATATAAACGGTTACAAAAATTATCATTATTATATAATATTTTATTAAATTTTGACAATTAAAAATAGTCACAAAAATATAATATATTTTATTATTATTTAATATTTTTGTCTTTCATTGATCAATATTTTCAAAAAGAACGTTGGAAAGTTGTTTCAACATCAGACATAATGGTTTAGTCTATAGGTTACTCTCTTAAGCATTATTATCACAAATCCAACACATGTACAAATAAAAATGGGTAAAACATGTTTATTGACTTTTGGATCGTGATTAAGTCAATTGTAATTAAAAACTCACTTCGGAACCTATAGATATAAAGGTAAAGTAAGGTAGATTATTGCATTTATTTTGAATTGATCAGGATTTTATTATATTAATTAATTGAACATATTTAACTTCCTTGAGCATCGAAGTGTCTTTGACAGATACCCACTAGTTTTGTTTGCAAACTTAAGACTAACGTTAAAAGTGTGAAGGAGTAGTTCTCGACCCCACATCCGAAACATTTTGACGTTCACCGTGGGACCCGAGGATGAACAAAAAAACTCAATGGTGACCACAAGCAACATGGGCGATCACCAAGATCCTATGGAGTTGATAAAGGAGATGCAAAGACAAATAGAAGAGATGAAGAGAAGAGATAAAGCTCATATAACAGCTCTAAGGGTTGAGCATGTTGTCGACCGACAGGAGCAATCAACTCAACACTCGGTGTCAATGATTCCTACCCCCTCAAAGGAGAACATCCAATCCGAAGGGCCAAGTCGAACTGTTCAAGACATGAGTATTGCAACAACTAAAGGAACCCGTTCGGTTCAGATAGTGCAGGCAGAGGGCTCACTTCCCTTTACTGCGGTTGTATTGAAGACATTGATGCCCAAGAAGTCGACACCATGGGTGAAGGCAACAAGACCTAAGTTTAACCAGTATACCCCTCTGAATGCACCGAGGACGAGAATTCTAGAGAAGGCGCTTAGCACGAACCTTCTCCCCTGATCAGGAAGAAACTAACCCCTAGGAATGTTGATGGAAAGAAATACTACCGATACCATCATAACCTGGGGAAAACCATGGAGGAGTGCTCCACATTCCATGATAAAATTGAAGAGTTGATCCGTTCAGGTCACCTCAAAAAATACATGAAGGTCAAACAAGCTGAAAGAAGTTTGATACGTTGTCGTTGAAGCTATCAAATTAATTCTAGTTTACAAGGAAACTTCAGTATTGTCAAGTTAGTAGTAAAAAAACTAGATAGGGTTAAAGTAACCCTGAGTCGTTTCCCAACTCTTAGAAAAGATGTGCTTTGTTTCTCACACCAAGAGGGGGTTGGGGGGGGGGGGGGTTTCTTGGAGCATAAAGACGAGAGAGAAGCGAGAAAAATAAAAGGAAAATGAGAGAGCTACTAGGTTTTCTTAAAGATTTTCAGTATACCCCTCTAAATGCACTGAGGACGAGAATTCTAGAGAAGGCGCTTAGCGCGAACCTTCTCCCCTGATCAGGAAGAAACTAACCCCTAGGAATGTTGATGGAAAGAAATACTACCGATACCATCATAACCTAGGGAAAACCATGGAGGAGTGCTCCACATTCCATGATAAAATTGAAGAGTTGATCCGTTCAGGTCACCTCAAAAAATACATGAAGGTCAAACAAGCTGAAAGAAGTTTGATACGTTGTCGTTGAAGTTATCAAATTAATTCTAGTTTACAAGGAAACTTTAGTATTGCCAAGTTAGTAGTAAAAAAACTAGATAGGGTTAAAGTAACCCTGAGTCGTTTCCCAACTCTTAGAAAAGATGTGCTTTGTTTCTCACACCAAGAGAGGGGGGGGGGGAGTTCTTGGAGCATAAAGACGAGAGAGAAGCGAGAAAAATAAAAGGAAAATGAGAGAGCTGCTAGGTTTTCTTGAAGATTTTCAGTCCAAAGCCCCCGCCTCGGTCCATCTGATAACCGAGGCAGTAACTTTTTCACTTGAGGTGTATACCTCAGTCCATTCTGCCAACTGAGTCAGTATGCCGTTTAGACACCAGTTGTTTAGCAACCGAGACATATAATGATTTGAAAATTACAACCCTGCCACCGCGTCTGATACGCTTCGGTTCCGAAAAAACCAAAACATAATGTACGAGTTAAAAATGCAATTTTTTACCGGTGAGTGCTTATCCACTCTAACATTGCCTAACAAATTATGTGTTTAATAAGTCGAAAGAATTTGTTGATAAAGATTAACCTAAACTAAGCCGAGAAAGTACAAGTCTAACCATACCCGATCTTCTAAAGGAAAAACAGTCAGACAACATTGCAGCAAATCGAAAGGTTGATACATCATATATTTACATAGACAAATCCTAGAAAGGGCACAATCACCTTCAAAATCTTACTCTCCTATCATCTTTTCCATATAAAAAAAATTTTTAAAAAAAATCAAAAGCCCGTGAACTTCTTTAGGACAGTTTTAAAAGTGAAATTTGGTACAAACTGTGTAAATATTATAAGAATTTTCATGCGAGGGAAACACGGTTATCTCCAGCAAGAAGCTTCAGCTAAAAGCCATTTCTCAATAAACTATTCCATAAAAAATGAAAAAAAAAATTAAATAAAAATCAGAAGCCAACCAATCTACTTTTGGAAACCTAACTCTGTCATCACCAACGACAGAACAGGGATCAGCCACGTTTTTCCCAGTTTAATAAGGAAGAACTAATCAAACAATTCTTTGCTTTAAAACTACAATTAGAGCATGTGATAATTGAGCTTCAATTACTTACATACTAATTTTTAATTATTTTTATATTTTGATTAACTTGTATTATGAGTGATAACCTCTTCCTCAAGCAAAGTTGGGTTAAAACAAAATAAATTAAAACAAAAAAAAATGAAGTTATGGTGGTAGAAGTGGCGAGGAAGTTATGGAGACGATGGTGGTTGTTCTTTGTTTTATAGGACACCACATGAAATTATCGATTAAATTTTTACAGACAGAAATAAATTCATTGTTAAATTTAAATTACTCACGAATAATATCGACAAGTATTAAAATTTTATGTACGACAATCATTGTAATTTTTTCTTTTTCTGTGCTTATACAGTGATTTATTGTGTATGTGGATATTGAGTGTGTTATAATCAGAAGAAAGTGATAATAATAATAAAGAAGAATAAAGAACGTGATTTGGTTCTATTTGACATTTGTATTGATTGAGATGTGAAAATTAAATTGATGTAAAATTGAATATGAAATTGGAAAAATAAAAGAAGAACACAAAGGAGAAAGGAGAAAGGTGATCGATTTTTTTGTTAATAATTAAAAAAAATTCAACAATAATTCTCGACAGACAAAAAATCCGAATAAAATTTATTGATAAAAACTTTACAGATAATTTTTCTGCCATTAATAATTTTAATTTATAAAAATATTTTAAATATTACCTATAGATGTTGACCGTTGTTAATATCAAAATTTTTGTTGTAGTGTTAAAAAATCATGACTTGCTTTTGTATTATTGCTTTGTCACCTCGCTCTTGCGTAAAATGACCTGGAATAATGAATAATGAAAATCATTCCAACTTCGACCAATTTAGTTAAATTGTTTATTGGAAGAACTAGTTGATAAATTAAAAAAAAAAAAAACTGCACGCGGTGCTTGAATATCAATACAATAATAAAAATAACAACTCAACAGCACAATGTGAAATTTCAAAGTACCTTTTCCCTGTGTTTGTTTGTATATATATGTGTCTATCTAGGCAATGGTGGCAATACAACCTATTCTTTTATTCATAAATCTGTGTCTGAGTTCCTTTCTGTTGACGGATAGGTTGTTTTGTGGTATTTGAGACCCTGCTGAGGTTTGGTGTTAGGATGATGAGAATAATGGGGTTGAGAGCAGTTATAGTTTGGTGCATATGGTTAGGGTTGATAGAGTTTTCAGTAGGAGGAAGGGTGAGGCACTACAAGTTTGATGTGGAGTACATCATCAAAAAACCAGATTGCTTGGAACACGTTGTGATGGGAATCAACGGCCAGTTTCCAGGGCCAACCATCAGGGCTGAAGTTGGTGACACTCTTAACATTGCTCTCACCAACAAGCTCTTCACTGAGGGAACTGTTATTCACTGGCATGGAATCAGACAGGTTCTTTTCTTTCTTTCTTTTCACTATCTTTTATGTATGTCAGCAAATTTCAAACATAATGTTCCAAATGGTTATTAATTGTTGATGTTTTTTTTTTTGTTTGGTTATGAAGGCTGGAACTCCCTGGGCAGATGGAACTGCTGCAATTTCACAGTGTGCTATAAATCCAGGAGAAACTTTTAACTACAGGTTTATAGTTGACAGGGTAATTACATTTCTACCATTTTATGTTCTTTCTCAATCTTTGGGAGACACAGACTAGGCTTCAAGTCGTATATAAGTTAAGTTGAGCCAACTATTTATAGTGAAGAAAGTTTTCACTTCAAATTTTCTTGGAGTAATATGGTAATAAGTAAAGTTTTTGACTTTTTTAGACCTAAAAAATGTGTAGTTGGGTGAGAAAAACTCCCCCAAAAGTAATAAATTAATTATAGGAAAGGTGGTGGGCTATTTTATGGAAAAAAAATTAAAATATAAAATTAGAAGTGGCGTTAGAATTTTTGAGGTAGAAATAGTCATATATCTTAAAGAATCTCTAATCACTTTTAACTTGTGTGGGAATGAAGATCCGATCATGCTTGCCACTTGGATCAAGCATCTGTCATTTCCATTTTCATTTATATAGAAAAATACATGTTGATTGATTCCCTCCATGTCATTTTTTTTATATTTGATGCGAAAGTTCTGTTTGATTCAAAGAAAAGAGAAAATGTTTTCAACTTTAATCCCAAGAGAGATTTAAAATTATTCAAAATGTTGTCTTTTTTTTTTTCAAATGTTTCTTAAATAATAAAAAATGTACATCGCTTTCAATCTAGAGTATTAATTAAACTCATCAAATTTAAGTATTATTCGTTTCGTCTCTGGTAGGGGTCTTCACATGGAAAGAACTTCTGAGTTAAGAAATTTTATAAATTATCTTCCACTTCCTTTTTTAAATAATGTGAAACATTATGAGGGGCATTTTTGTTTGTGTCGTTGTTTCGTGGTATTTTCCTTTGGTTTGTTCTTTATGCAAAGAACAAGATGGGTGTGTTTGTAATGATGAATATGTGGTGTTAATTTATATGGTGCAGCCTGGAACATACTTCTACCATGGACACTATGGTATGCAAAGATCAGCAGGGTTGTATGGTTCACTGATAGTCGATTTGCCAAAGGGACAAAACGAACCGTTTCACTATGATGGTGAGTTCAACCTTCTTCTAAGTGATTGGTGGCACACCAGCTCACATGAACAAGAAGTTGGCCTCTCTTCCTTACCATTCAAATGGATTGGTGAACCTCAGGTAATTAATTCATAACTTCATTAAATTAACCTAATATGACCCTTTTTTTTATTATTACAATTAGTACCATTTTATTTTATGATCATCAAATAAAGAAGTTATAATGATCTGAGATATAAAGGTAGAAATTCAACATAGAAATCATATCAGATTCCATAAAGTAACCTAGAAAAAGCTGCACCTCTGGCCCATCTGAACAAAGTCGTCTTTGGACTGTTAGGGTATCGTTAAATTCTTCAATCTCATATTTTTCTTCTTTTCTTTTACCCTTCTCTAACAAGACAATCAACTTTTTAATCTAACCCTCTGTATGATTAAAGTGAAACATGAATAGAAGAGGATATACTCTTTTTTGATATTTCAACCTACAACAACTTCAATAATTCATATATTCAAATAATAAATAATTATAACTCAAAATGCTTGTCATAAATTATTACACTTTTGACGTTTTTTAGTGTTTTATACTAAATCTGTTAAAAGAAAACTATGCATGTGTCTTTTCGGATACTATCAAAATGAGTTTTTCTTTATTGTTTTTATATAATAAAACCCTAAAATTTCAAATAAATTGCTCACCTTAGTTTACAAACCACAAACATACTTACAAATCACTTTAAAACATTCATCGATCTTTGCTACGTTTGCCCATCCTCTCAAAATTCCAAACCTTAATCCACTATATATTTATTGCATCTATTTTAAGAATATTTCATGTCTTTTGATCTTATTGTAGAAATATATATGTTTGTCAGAATTAAAATTTATGTACAATTTAGACACACTATGTTATAATAAAAAACTTAAAACACACACACACATATATATTAATAAAAAACTTAAAATATATTCTAAAATTATAATATTGTTTCACCTTTTTTTTTTCTTACTCTTTACTAACTTGTTTTTACCATTTTAGACTTTGCTGATCAATGGGAAGGGACAATTCAATTGTTCTCTTGCAGCCAAATTCATAAACACCACTCTACCAGAGTGCCAATTTAAAGGTGGTGAAGAATGTGCCCCTCAAATTCTTCATGTGGAGCCTAACAAGACCTACAGAATCAGAATTGCCAGCACCACTGCCTTAGCTTCACTAAACTTAGCCATTTCGGTGAGTTCCATTTTACCCTATATGATTGTTTAATTCATAAGAACAATTTCAATTTGAATAATAAATTATTGACAATCAGTTATACTCCTTAGGAAATTATCACACATTTATAGGAAACTTCTAAGGAAAAAGTTACATTTATTTATACATAAGCTATTTGTAAAAGTTCTCTTTTGTAATTTGTTTTCAAAAATTTTATTTGATTTTCTTTATATTTATGATTTTTTTTGGATCCCACAACTTTTGTGTCTTTAAGCACGCCTTTGTAAATGTGGCATCATTATCGTACGTGCATTATTGACCATTAGCTGTATGATGTGCTTAGTGTGAGATATTCTTTCTTTCTTTTGTATTGCCCACAGTTTCCACTTAAACAAAAGAGAAACCAATTCAAGAAACTCAAGTGATTCCATCAAATCAGTTAGTAATTGATTATTTTCTAACATTAAAATAATATATTAAATAGGTGTTAAGCTAGTGAAGACATGACTAATGGGTCGAGAGAGTTGGAAAAGGATGTAAAAGAAATAGTAAAGAAAGAAGTTTCAATGATCCATCATTTTTATATATAAAAACAATTGATTTGTAGACGTGGAAAACATTAAAACATACAGTAAAGGAAAAAAAAGTTTCAGCTATCTATTATTCATATAAATTAAATATTGATTTGTTAACGTGGAAATCTATCACTTTCTTCAGAACATAAAAGGATATATAAATTTAATAAAATTATAGTTGCACTAGTCTTATTTATTTTAATTATATATATTAAAAGACATATTATACAAATTCTAAAATGGATTAACTTTATGTATATCCTCAAATATTTGAAGTAGTATTATTAGTTTAAAAAAATGTTCTATCTTAGTTTTTTTTATATTAAAGTACTGTAAAAGTGATGACAACAGAGGAATCAAATCAGAACTGTAATTTTGAAGGTAAATAACACGTGTAGAAAAAGAGGAAGATAGTGTTACAGAATAGAGGCAATTATTTGTTCTTCAAATAATGCAGTGTGTTGGAAATTACACGTTGATGCATGAGCGAGTGGGTCTCACTGAGTTCTGAAACACTGAAACATTCTGGATAAAGACAAGGATTTGTTTTAAATATTTAGAAAATATTAGGAAAAGGATAAAAGGAAAAATTATATATCAGTGATATTCAATGGGTTTGGTTTGTGGGACCTGCACGTCGTGAGATGGCCACTGATTTGGGGTAGGTACTCAATAATATCATCACATACGTTAACTAATTTCACATAATGGAGTGCTGATTTTAATAGACACTTCTAATTTTAGGGTGTACAAACAGATAATACAAGAGAGAAATGACAAAAAAATGAATAAAATATTATGAAACGAGTGATGAGAAAAAAGAGAGTTAATATTTCCTTAATTATAGCGTGAATTGGTTACTTCAAAAGAGAGATAACAAAAGTAAGTCTAAAAAGAAAAAAACAATAGATATTGTAAATGATGTGATGACACAATACATGAAAGCAAAACAAAGAATAAAAAAGTACCTGTATATTTATAATAGTTCCAAGTGATGTCAGGAAAATTTATGATAAAAAGGTAAAATATATGAAATAATTTTTCGTACTTTTTTCTTACTTTTTCTCTGTTAAAACTACTTTAAGAAATTTTTGTTCGAATAAAACTTTTTTCAGGATAAAATTATTAAATTGAAAGTGTGCTTGGTTCACCCTGTCTCAATATACTAGGCAAATTAGGTATCGGTCAAACAATTTTACTTCATTATTCAAGTGGTGTGTCAGAAACTGTACAACTATAGATTCATTTTCATGGATCAACAAACATTATCATGTAACATTTGTTTTTTCCTTTTGTTTATGTTGTAGAATCACAAACTTGTTGTGGTGGAAGCTGATGGAAACTATGTGACACCATTTGCGGTTGATGATATAGATATTTACTCTGGTGAAAGCTATTCAGTGCTCCTTCACACAGATCAAGATCCAAAGGAAAACTATTGGCTTTCGATTGGAGTTAGAGGAAGAAAACCTAACACCCCACAAGGTTTAACCATTCTAAACTACAAGACAATTTCTGCTTCAGTTTTTCCAACTTCTCCACCACCCGTCACACCCCTTTGGAATGATTTTGAACGTAGCAAAGCATTCACTAAGAAAATCATAGCCAAGATGGGAACTCCACAACCTCCACAACGTTCTGATCGTACAATTTTCCTTCTCAACACCCAAAATCGTGTTCACGGGTTCACCAAATGGTCCATTAACAATGTGTCCCTAACATTGCCAGCTACCCCTTACTTGGGTTCCATCAAGTTCAAACTAAACGATGCTTTTGATCAAACACCTCCACCTGTGACCTACCCTCAAGAGTATGACATTTTCAACCCTCCTGTGAACCCTAACTCAACCGTTGGCAATGGGGTGTACAAGTTCAACCTTGGTGAGGTTGTTGATGTGATACTGCAAAATGCAAACCAATTGAGTGGAAATGGTAGTGAAATTCACCCTTGGCACTTGCATGGGCATGACTTTTGGGTTTTGGGATATGGAGAAGGCAAATTCAAACAAGGTGATGAGAAGAAATTCAACTTGACACATGCACCATTGAGGAACACTGCTGTAATATTCCCATATGGATGGACTGCATTGAGGTTTAAGGCAGATAATCCAGGAGTTTGGGCTTTCCATTGCCACATTGAACCACATTTGCACATGGGAATGGGTGTGATTTTTGCTGAGGCTGTTCACAAAGTTGGAAAAATTCCAAGGGAAGCATTAACTTGTGGGCTTACCGGGAAGAAACTAGTAGAAAATGGACGCTACTGAAACTAGTCAATGAGTCACACTACTTGTGCTTAAACGTTATATCAAATGTGTTGCAAAATGTTTATTTGAATGATAAATTAATGAAATGTTTTAATTCAACATGTTCAGGTTTATTAAAATATTGGCATGAATAATGTTTGGTTTGGTAGACATTTTATATCATTCCGTATAAATTTAAAACACCACTTATATAAAATGTACACATTTTACATGCACACATATTCAAAGAAAAATTTATTTTAGAAAAATTTATTTTTACGATCGGCCCAATAAATATGTTAAAGAAAATGTTTCTTTAACAACTATATTTTGCCAACTTTTTTATAACGTCACGTGGCGTTGTTTCGTTAGTTAGTTTTAAAAGTTTTTTTAAAAAGGTGGAATTTGTTTAGAAGAACAATTTTGGAAAGAATTTGGATAGAAACTCTTTTTGTCAGTTTTCTTTTTCAGATTCACTTTTTTTCGCAGATTGGTTTTCTCAATTCTCTCTCCACCATTGAAGCTTCCATCTCTCTCCACCATTGAAGCATCTATCTCTCTCCACGGTTTCGGTCTTCTTCATTCCTTGTTTTTCTTCACTCTCTGTCTACCATTGAAATGTTGTTTCTCTCACTAGTACAATAAGATAAATAGACACCGGTTAATTTTGTTTATAGGCATCGGTTGTGAAACCGATGCATATACGAGCGAGGTAAAATAAGACAGGCTTTATGCCTCGAGTCACAAACCGAAATAAAATGAGACAGGATTATGCCTCGGTTGTTAAATAACCGAGGCAGTTACGTATTTTTTTTTTCAGATTTCGAACGCTAACCGAGGCAGTTGTGTGTTTTTTATTTTTCAGATTTCGAACGCGATTCATAGTTGGTTATGTGATACAGTGGAAGCCATGTGCAAACCTTCAAAATTACCCAATACGCAACCAGAAAATCTCAACTTGGAAACTTGGAACCTGAAACATTTATGCAACCAGAAAATTCCAACCCGAAATTACCCAAGATTTCCCAATTTCAGAAACCTAATTTCATAGAACCCCAATGCAGAAAGTAATAAAAATGGGGATGAGGATCTGGTGGTGATGATCCTGGTGGTGGTGACGATCCTGGTGGTGGTGATCCATGGCGACCAACACTCCTACTCGCAAAACGCACCTCCAACGCGTCCTTCCCCTTCGTTTGCTCCTAGTGGTGGTGACGATCCTGGTGGTGACGATTCTTCCCCTTCGTTTGCTCCTCCAACGCGTCCTTCCTACCAAAAGATCTCCAAACCCATCATTAAAAAACCCACCTTTGATCATCCTCACCCTCAGCCACCGCCACCGTCACAGACCCAGCCACCGCCACCGCCACCGTCAAGCCCCAGCCACCGCCATCGCCACAGCCCCAGCCCCCACCCCAGCCACAAGCCCAACCTCATAACCCAAACCCACAACAGTCGCATGCCCAGCAGAACCTGCGCACGACCAAATCTCAACGCCTCCTCCCATTCAACAGCCCAAGCCTCCCAGGTCGCGCCTCTAGTGGATTCGCCCTCCTTCCTCGACGCCCGTCTCGCTCTCGCTCTCGGTCTCGCTCTCACTCTCGGTCTCGCTCTCGCTCACCGCTCTCGCTCTCGCTCTCACTCACCGCTCTCGCTCCTCTCGCTCTCGCTCGCTCTCGCTCGCTCTCGCTCTCGCTCTCACTCAACCGCAGCGGCGACGACGAGTGGCTCACCGCTCTCGCTCAACCCGCGTCCTCAAAGGAGATTGGGTTGCCGCGGCCTCAAGGGACTTGTGATGATTGGAGGAGGAGGACAATTGCAGTGGAGAGGAAATGGGATGGGTAGGAATGAAACGTTTAGGGTTTAGTAGTGCAGAATTTTGGAAGGAGTGCAGAAATATCAACTTATCAACTCGAGTATTTTCATAACCGAGGCACTAGGACTATTAGGCATCGGTTATTGTACAACTGAGGCATGTATTTTTCCTAAAATTACGAAATTGCCACCGTTTTATTAAATGTTTGAGGTTTTCTGCCTCGGGTGTTCTCAAAACCGAGGCAGTAGCCGCTTTATACATCGGGTTTTGGTCAACCGAGGCATATATTTTTCCTTAAACTACGAAATTGCCACCGCATTATTATACACTTCGGTTTCAGTAAAACAGAGATGTATACGGCGCTTTTAAAACCCCATTTTTTACTAGTGTCTCTCCCTTTTGAGTTTGAGTTCAACTCTTCTTACTTTGTTTCTTGGGTCATTTGGTCACTTGGGTCATTTGGTCCCCTTTTTTCGATGGTGTGACCGTGGCCTCGTTGGCGGTATATATCACCCGTTCCAGAATTTTGTTGATTTTGGCATGCATTGTCGTTGGCGGCATTTCCGTGGTTGTGTAAGTCTTTGGCTTTTGTCTCCCATTGTGGTTGGCAGTATTTCTTCCAAGGTTTGGGTTTTTTCGCAAACACCGTCGAGGTTAGTATCACCAAGGTTTGACCTTTTTCGCACACACCATTGATTCATTACCAAACTTCACATTACAAGTTGTGGAAAACATCAACCATGACCAACAAGGGTCCTTCATTCATAAAATCTTAAAAACACACTCATAAAAAAAGCAATCATGGGGAGCTCAGTTTTACTAACATGAGGTGACCAAAAAGATATTCTAAAATCTTCTTTTTGGTTTATATATTCATATCACTAGTAAAACAAAATTTAAACTCGCACAATAGGCTTTGGTTTAGGAGCAATCGAAGTCTATTAGAACGCGGTAACAGTTTCGTAGTTTAATCGAACTTTTCTGTCTCGGTTTAAGGGGAACCGAGGCATATACACCATATGACCTCAGTTAGAATTCCAATCAGTGCCTAACACCTTGAAAAATTCCTGTAGATTTGACTTTTGGTCTGACAACTTTTTGAACCCTGATCTACTGCCTCGGTTTAGTGGGACCCGAGACATATGCACAATATGACCTCGGTTAAGTTGGGACCCGAGGCATATACCCTGAAATAGCGAATACTTTTCTCTCTTTATCTCTCATCCCGCACAAGCTTATGTCATTTCTCTTCACCGCAAAGGGAAGGTTCCCTTTCTCTTTTCCTTTTTTGCTTCGCCGTACAGTGAGAGAAGGCGACAGGCGATGTTCGTGGTGGCTCGCAGCGGCGCTGGTGGTGGCTCGTGGAGTCGTGACGATCATGGAGCGATGGTGTGGTGAGGTCGCGGTGACTGTGCGAGGACGTTGGCGGTCCTGATTCGCGGCGCAAAGGGGAGGCTCCCTTTCTCTTTTCCTTTGCTGCTTCCCCGCACAATGAGAGAAGGCGATAGACGACATTCGTGGTGGCTCGCAGCGGCGCTGGTGGTGGCTCGTGAAGGCGCAACGATCACAAAGCGATGGTGCGGCGAGGTCGCGGGGACTGTGCAAGGACGTTCGTCGTCCTGATTCACGGTGCAGAGGGGAGACTCCCTTTCTCTTTTCCTATGTTGCTTCTCAGCACAATGATTTTGCGATTTTGGTGGTGCTCATTCTACGATTTGGGGTTTAGGTTGTTCTTAAATTTTGGGTGTTTTTGTTCTGATGATCTGATTTCTTCCATGATTTGAGATGTAGGGTTTCTGTGATTTTGATAGTTGGGATATGGGTTTCGGCTCTTAAATTGGGGTTTCCCGTTCGTTATCGGATTTTAGGTTGTTCTCTGGTTGCGCGAGTGGTGGCAAGGGAGGCACTGATGTGGTGGTCATGGGTGTCAAGTTCGCCGGTGTTGGCAGCTCTGTTTTGGTAGACTTGGAGTGTTAAAGATTTGTGGGCACCTTGTTATCAAGCTTCTCACAACCGATCAGTGGACGCAGAAAAAACAACATAGACGGTGGATGCAGAAACCGATCAGTCTCGCAAGAGGCAGAAAAGTTGGCGAAACCAAACGTAAAAAAAATAAAATGAAAAACTGTAAGAAGTTGGAAAATAGAGTAATAGAGTAGATAAGTGGATTAAAATAATGAGACGAGCTTCTTAATTTTAAAATAATCGTTTGATATAGATATAACTTACTAAAGCTTAGTTCATTATCTAAATCACTTCATCTCTCTAAAACCTCCGTTCTCTACTCGTTCTCTGCCTTCTCTCTAGCTTTTCTCCTCACTGAGTTGTTGGATTGACGATCAGGAGGTGCCCAGACGTTTACAGTGTAGAGGGCTTCATAATTGACTGATCAATTTCTCGATTCCAGCGGGTAAGTTGTTCTTCTCTTTTTTCTCCGTTGTCTTGAACCTAGACCATGCAATCTCTACTGGTTGCATGTGTTTTGTGTGTTTTTTTGTTCACTCTCTATCCAATTCTAGCTCTATGAGCTGTTCTTGATCACCAATTAGTGATTTGTAGGGTCCTATTGAGTTTCCTTACGATGCAAGGTACTGTAGAGGTGATCCGGCGAGCTGGGCTGTGAATCTCTAAGGTAAGGGGAGTTAGATTTATGTTTAAATTGGTAGTTTGATAGCTGTGTGTAATGAACTCTGCATTTTATTGTTGTTTGAGCTGAAACATTGTTCTTGTGTAGTTTAAATATGTATTATCTGAAATGTTTATTGAGGAAATTTTGAAATGTTGTTTTTGAATTGATTAGATGTACGGTGTAACTGTAATTGAGTAAGTTAGAGGTTTGTGTTATGTTATAGTAGCTATTAGAGAGAAAGTTCAGTGAATTGGTGGTGGTTTTAGGTCATTTTAGAGGAAGTGAGGTGGTGAAATTGAGAATTAGAGGTTAGGGGCTCATTTGGACTATTTAGGTAGTATAGGTAAGTCATTTGAGACTTGTGTATGTATTTTAAATGGTCAAAACCTTGTGCAAAGTGGTAGAATTGATTTTGGCTCTCTAAGTTGTGAAATTGAATGGTTTAGAGTGGGAATTGGTTCATAATCTCCTTAGATTGGTGGTAGGCATGTTTAGAATCACTTAGACAAGTCTAATTAGGTGTATAATACAATCTAGGAGTGTTAGAAGTTGAGGAAAATAGTTAGAATAGGTAATTGGTGTTTGAGTTGCATAAATCTGTAGAATTACGTTCTGCAGATTATGCAGACTCGTTGTGCGAGTATTTTCGCATAGCGAGTCGCTATGACAAGGTGCTCTCTGCCAAGGGTATTCGCACAGCGAGTTGGTGCATTGTGCGAATGACGTGAGAGGTTGCTCTCTGTTTGTATATTCGCATAGCGAGTTTGGGCGTTGCGCGAATGGTTGGAGTGGGTTGCTCTCTATCTAGTGATTCGCATGACGAATCAAGGCGCTATGCGCCTGGTTGTGTCTGGAGTTATTTCTAATTTTATTCGAATGGCGAAGAGGATAGCATAGCGAATGGTTTGGGAAGGTTGGTCTTTGTTTGGGGTTCTCGCATAACGACCTGGGTCCGCTATGCGAGAGGTTGAGGTCTGGTACCTTTGCGAGTTAATTTGCATAGTGAGACAAATTGCTATGCGAGTGACTTCTGGTCTCGCCTTGCGAATTGGGAGCGTAGAGCGAATAGTGGTAAACAGATTTCTCTCTTTTGCTATTATATGGGATGAAATTCTATTAAATGTTGATATATCTTGTGAAGTATGTTTAAGGTGTATGGCAGTATATAAATATGTATGATTATGATTGAAATTACAAGTAAAAGTATGTCATTCAAGGGGATGAATGTAAGATCAGTATAGAATCTCTTAGTGAGATTCCAGGTTGTTTAGAATAATTATAGGGAGCTCAGTCTTGGGAGTTTTTTTGAAACTCCAATGGTCTTTCATTCTCAAGTAGAGAGGATTGAACCATGTGGTGAGGAGTAGCAGGAGGTCTTAATCTTGAGGGCTTCCAGTATGCCCTAAGGCCCAGAACAGACTAACCTCGTGGGGGTGGCAGGGTGAAACCCATTGGCAATGGCTTTGCAAAGCAGTAGAGGCCACCACGAGTGCATAACCCGCCATAGCTCGGCAATTATTCTAAGTCCAGACGAGTCAAGTCTAGAATTTAACATGGTAGGATGTATGATTTAGTATTCTGTGTTTGATTGAACTTTGCATGTTATATGTTATCTTAATTGTATGATCTTTGTTTATCTAGCTCATCCTTCTACTTGTGTTTGTATGTTGCTCGTGTGGTGTTTTCTTTTTCAATGATCATCCATTTGGATGTGAGCAGAGGTAGATGAGGTTCCTGTTGAGTAGGCCTTGGAGGGTGATGACGTTGTTGTTTAGTTTAGTTAGGATCTTCTAGTTGTTTTGTATAGTTTTCAAATACTCTATTATAGATAAAGTTTTAAATTTTATAGCCATTTTTGGATGACTGTAAGATTAACTCCTTATCTGCAAGTCTTTAACTGTTCTATAATATTATGATGTTGACTACTATTTATATAGTTTATACTATATATTTTGGGATGTTACAAAAACACTCTACTGCCTCGGTTCAGGTCCCAACCGAGGCAGTAGAGTCCTAGATACTGCCCCAGTTCATAAGGAACCGAGGCGAAAACCTACCCCTTTTTGCCTCGGTTATGAACCGAGGCAAAAAGCCTACCCTTTTTACCTCATCTGTATGTGCCTCGGTTCAGGAACCGGTGTCTATGAGCGAAAATAACCGTTGTTGTTTCCCTTGACTGCACTAGTGTATATTAATAATATATGTGATAAAATATTAGTAGTTTGATTATGTTATGATATTCCTTGATATCATATATCTACAGAATATATGGTATATTTGATAAGGAATCATATTATTATTATTATCTCGCTAATTATCATATATATAGTAAATTGTTATATTTGTTGATATTATTTGATATTTTCTTGATATTATACCTTTTTACAACAAACCTCATAAGACCTAGAAATCCGATAAATACACATGGTATTTTGAAATAATTGAAAAACATTAGAAGACGGTTGAATAGTATTGTGGAAAACTTTTTTGTCAAAAGGTCGTTTAACAAATTTGTTAAGGATTAAACAGTCTACACAAGTTGTCAGATGCTTGATTTGTAAAGTACTGTTTAAACTACAAATTTAGGGATAAAATGTTTTTCAAGTCTTTTAGCAAAGTTTTTGCAGTGTTTTAAGAAAACAACTCTTAAGCAAATAGTGTTTAGTTACAAGAGCTTTTATAAAGGATTATGTTAATCAGCACCTGTAGAGTTTATAAGTAAAATGTCTTGCAAAGCTAAAATAATAAACACACAATTATTTTATATTGGTTCACTTAACTAAGTTATGTCAAATTCTCCTCTAAGACCTCTTAGAAGATTTCACTATAATCTTAAAAAAAATACAATTGAGTATTTGCACCATTCTTGGTTACACCTAGTCAATCTGCTTGTTACTTTGACTAGAATCGAGTATCACTCACTCTTGGTTCTGCAGTACTCTTCACCACTCCTAATATACATAGACAATACTCATATCTTCCTAATACGCTATCTAGTTGAGTTTCACCCCCTCCTGATTTCCACTAGACAATCCTTGTATCAACCTGATACACTACCTAGCTAGCGCTTAACTCAACCGAGTTAATCAGCAAGTGTTTGCAGTCTCTTCAGAATATGCTATCAATCAGATTGCTTACAAGTCTTAGATGATTACTCTCATAGAGAGGATGTGTTTACAATACAATTCAATTTAATAGACTTTATAGAATTTTCTTGTTAAGACAACGTCGCCTATAAGACCGAATGTTCTAAATGCTCTCATATGTTTTGAAGTTTAACAAACAACATTAAATGAAATGAGCATATGACAATGTTATCACTAGAATAACAAAATAGCTGGAATATAAGTGATGCATGAAAATACTCTAAGAAACACAAATAATTTAGCCAAAGTCTTAGAAAAACACATATGTATAAACATGGCACACCACTAAACGATTCCCAAGTTAAAGCGTCAATGAATGCGTGTGTTATAAAGTGCTAGACGATAATCAAACAACTCTCAATATGGTTAAGTAGGTTAAAGTGTCAAGACAATGTTTTTTGAAAAGCACGCTGAAATGTCTCAAATGACGTTCCAAAAACTTGTGATAGAAAACACCCTGCGAAATGCATGTGCTAAATAGAACAGAGAAAAATCTAAACTGTTTTCAATCAATTGTTTGGTATCTTAGTGTGAAGCTTAAATGATAAATTCCTACCTAAACGGTAGAAAACAGAAAAAGCAGTTTGTGGTTTTGAACAAACATTAAATGTCATTAAATGTTCAACGTTTAAAAACAACAAAAGTGATAAGAAAAAAGACATATATGTTGCATGCATATCTACTCCACTTTGGGCAGATTGCCTATTACATGCATCTACATACTCCATCCTATATAAATCATAAGTGGACGTTAGGAACAATGAAGACATTCACGGAATGTTTTATCCATCAAAAGTCATGCTAGATAAATAGTACTACATACTTTTGTCAAAGTACTGGATAAGAAAGTTTTCTTTGACTAGTTGACTTTAACCAACGACTGCTTGATACGACAAGACTGAGAAGACTCAAGGATCAAGGAAAAAGCTCTATCTAACGGATATCTTTTGGAGAAGCCTTTAAATAAAAGATGATTAGAAAAGAGAGTTAAGAGAATAACATATAGAAAGAAACAACATACGTGAACATCATCGAGAGAAAAGCTCATTAAAGCTCACAAACTCAAGAAAATATCTAAGAAAAGAGAGTTAAGAGAATAACATATAGAAAGAAACAACATACGTGAACATCATCGAGAGAACATCATTGATATATAAGCTTATTATATTGAGAAAAGAGAAGAGAGAAAACACTAAGTGAGAGTTATCGTCTAAGGACTTGTAACCAATCATTTTATTGTAAATTCTGAAGAGAATTAAAACACTTTACGTTTAACTTTGAGGAGTTAAACGGTAGCTTCATAGGTGTGTCTAGTGGAAACCAAGAGTGGGTGAAACTTTGACGTTTAACTTGGTAGAGTTAAATGATAGCTAGTCAAGTGTGTCTACCGGAAACCAAAAGTTAAACGATCCACCTGCAAAGTCAAAAGACAACCACAATCCGGCAAAACGACCACTCCACCTGCAAACATAAAGTCAGCTGCAACTAGGCCAAATGACCAATTACAATCGCAATGAGCATTCCCTTTACGCTAATCAAACTTTCGAGCTTGGAAGACTTATATACGTACGTAGCCCAACAAATATACTAAGTAGCATGACCCAACAAGGCACATTTAGCATTATTGACCTAAAAGTGATTATATAATATTCTAAAAGATATTTGTTAGTACAATTATCATATACTAACAAAATATGACTATATCTCAATAGTTTGATTATGTTATAATATTTTTAATATCATATATCAACATAATATATAGAATATATGGTTAACCACCTAAAATGTTACATAATGTTACATTATTGTTATTCATTTAAATTTAATATATAAATGATAAGATGTTATATTTTTTGACATTATCTTATATTTTCTAGATATTTTCTGTTTTTACAACCACTAGTGCAGTCAAGGGAAATGGCACCGGTTCCTTTCGCTTATAGGCACCGGTTCTGCAACCGAGGCATATACAGGCGAGGTAAAAAGGGATAAACTTTATGCCTCGGTCAGAACCGAGTTAAAAAAAAAAATAAGATTTTGCCTCGGTTCACCAATAACCGAAGCCGTACAAACTTTTTTATATTTTTTCTGGAAGAATGTTTCGCCTCGGGTCCTATTGAACCGAGGCAGTTTCTCCCAAGCAGAAATTCCAGCAATCAAGAATTAAGCTATTATAGGAGAGCTTAAAAATATGAACACACTTTCAGTCTACACGATGCATCTCTCAGGTCATATCCCACCAGAGATTCAGAACTGCTCAGCCTTGGAGGATTTGTTTCTGTATGAAAACCAGCTTTCTGGAAACATTCCTTATGAATTGGGCTCCATGCAAAACCTGAGGAGGGTGTTGCTGTGGCAGAACAATTTATCAAATATTAAATTCTTGAGCTTCCTTGAGTTATCAAATAATCAACTCAGTGGAGATATTCCCTCTTAGATAGGAAAATGTGCTCATCTAGAATTGCTTGACTTGCATAACAATGTGCTGGAAGGAACCATTCCTTCATCTTTGAAATTCCTAGTTTGTCTCAATGTCTTAGATCTTTCGGCAAACAAAATAACGGGAAGCATTCCAAAGAATTTGGTCATTTGCAAACTTGAGTTGGAATTCTCTTACTGGCCCCATTCCACAGACCTTCTCAATGTCTCCTTGCCAACTCCTTTCTGTTCACCAAGAAACAAAATATTCCTCATTCACGGGTGAAGAAACAAAATATTTCTCATTCACTGATTAACTATCAAACCTGAAGTAGGATGCCGCGACTCCACCGAACCACCATCGTTGTCGGACCACCACTGAACCACCAGAGAACCAGGATGTCGCCGCGACTCCACCAATCTTCAACACTCCATTCATCGGACCACCTTTACCGGACCACCACAAAACCACCGCGAAAGCTCTCTCTCTCCTTCACACAACCTGTAATATTTCCCCCAATCTCTCTCTCTCCTTCGCACCGAACCACTGCGACTCCACCAATCTCTCCCTCTCCTTCGCACCATAGAGCACCGCCGTCATCAACCCTAAATCAAAAAGTTTCCCCCAAACTCCAAATCGCGTCGTCAAACCCTAAATCAAGGAACTCTGTTTAACTCTTCTCTTCGCACCGTGGAACCTACTTCTCTGCTCGCCAAACGCCTTCGATCGGCGAGCCTCCCATCATCGCCGTCGCGGTACTCGTCTCTACCATCGCGCCTCCCCTCTGCTTTTGACGCCGGTCACCATCGTCATCCTCGCCAGAGCACAAGCTGCTGTAACGGAGGAAAGAGAAGGATTCACCGATTGAATTGGTGAAATGGAACGAGAAGGTGTTTTGTTCGGTCAAAAACGAAGGAGAAGGTGTGAGAACGATAAAAATGGTGTTAATCGAAGTTTCAATCGGTGAGTTCAAAGGCAGGATGCATTCAACCGGTAGGAATGAAAGAAATCAGTGGTTTAAACGGCCAAAAATGGAGAAAACTGGATCAGTGATGATGAACCCTAGCAGAGGCCGAAAATAGGGTTTCAGGAGAGGCTTTTGTGCGAGAATGGAAATGTCTCGCGAACTGGAAGCAATGAAAGCAATGAAGTAATACTGACTCGGTTATACGTTAACCGAAGTAATACGTTTATACGGCCTCGATTCCTTCCTCTAACCGATGCCTATACACAAATTATACGTTTCGGGTGATTTCTAACCGAGATAATATAGCTATTATGCCTCGATTCCTGTTGAACCGAGGCCTATAAACTTAAATGTTTCGAGTTTGTCTAAACCGAGACGTATTAGCCGAGTTAGAAGACTTTTTTTTACTAGTGAACAAAACTAAGAAGATTTAGAAATCTTACAACTATACATAATATTTCATAAAAAAATACATACATATTTTTCATAATTTCTTTTTACTTATAAAAATTTAAAATTCTCTAAATAATTTAAGCGTCCAAGAGTTTTTTACATGTAAATCTTTTCCGTTTTTGAACAATGAAAGTTTTAATTCCAGTTATAAAAAACATTCACGCCATTACTGGAATCTAGTAAGTTGTCTAAAGATTCACAGTCCAAAATCCTGGCAAGAACAAAAAGATATGGTTATATAGCATGATCTCGGTCATGTATAACCTATATAAAGAGCTAATAAAAGCAATCACGAACATGGTAAAACAAAATGTCAAAAACGTGTGAATATGATATAGCCCATGAACATCAGTCAAATTAGTCATACCCGATTAAAGCGTGTGTAACAGTTATTTTATCCTTTTCTTCTCTCCTTTTACTTGTATCTATTTCTGTTTCTTGTTTTTTATTTAAATCAGTGGTAACCACAATGATAACTATTGAAAGCTATTCTGACAGCATATATTACAAAATTAATTTACTATTAGTGTTTTATTACATAATATCAAAAGTTGTCAAAAAATATTATTTTTATAGTGCAGGGGAATATGCCGCGGTTCTAACCACAACCGCGACATATAGTGTTTCGTTTTTTTTTAAAACGAGACATATGGCCGCGGTTTTAACACTAACCGCGGCATATGCTAGAGTCTTATGTCGCGGTTGAACCGCGGCATATAGTGTATAAATTTTATTTTTTTAAAAAAAAAAACTGATTTAGACAGCGGTTCCGTAAACAACTGCGGCATATTCCACAACCGATATACCGCGGTCATAACCGCGGCCTAAAGTCTCTGACTTACTACCGCGGCTGCATATGCCGCGGTTCGTAAACCGCGACGTATAGTGAAAAATAACCGCGGTAAAAGCCCCTCGCTGTACTAGTGGGTTTATTCAAACGTTTGAAGTTTTACAGAATTAAATTGAAGAATTGATTAGACTTTAAAAAGAAATACAGTATGCATCATACATTGATTGTATTAGTTTACAAATATATTTTCTTTTACCTTTTAAGAGAAAAAAAAATATGATCTACTACTTATTTAATTTTTGTTTAAATAAATTGTAATATATTGTATCTAAACCAAATGAAATGCACTATTGACGTAGTTAGTTAAATAATAGATAAATTTAAATTTTGTTTTAATAATTTGAGTCTCCTTAACGTAAAAAATAAAATAAAGTTTATGATGTAAGAAACCACACTATTAGCAATAAAAGGGAAGATCACAAAAGTAGTTATAAAAAAAATTTAATAAAACGGTTATTATGTAGAGTTAAAACTTCAATCAACAAGGTAGTAACTTTTTCATGGTGAGAAATGATGGTTATAAATTCACATGTTAAATATGCAAAGCACTTGATCGACAGACGTGTTGATTAATTTTGAAACCTATAACACCAAAACCAGCACATAGGTTATGGTTTCCCTTATGCGGCGGCTGGTCAAACCTAGAAAATAATCAAACGAGTCTATTTGGGGACTTTGTTGTATGCATCCCAACTCAAGATAAATTGTAGAATTATTTTCTTTTTCTTTTATCAAAGACATCTGATAATTGATTTAGTTTCAATTATACAAATAAACTTTTTATGAAGTGCTTTTGTCCATGGCGGCTGCTTTTTGTTTAATTATTGTCAGTTTCATTTGTATAATTATTAATCATAAGGTTTCCTCGTCCTATGGTTAAGAAAAGAGTACAATTTTATTTAGGTAAAGTATTATATTTATCTTAAATATAAGTAGCTTGCTTTTAGTCTTAAAAAAACAAACCGTATTTTATTTCTAATATAAAACAAGTTAAAACATTTTCTCAATCTGTCAATAATTACCTAAATGAAATTATGATCCTTGAATGATTTTGGTAGGTGAGTTACGAAATTCATCTATATATTATTTCACTTTTCTCACCTCTAATTATTGAAACATTTCTTCTGGTCTTTGGTGTTCCACTTTTGTCTTCTGACTTACCAAACAAGATGATACAAACACAGCCACATCGCTCTTCATTCCACTCTACCAAAACGAATTTTTCAAATCTTTGTACATCTTGGCCATACCAAAGTGTATACTAAGACGACTCTTATGACCTTCATCTAGAATAATTTTTCTCAATTCTGCTTTCGTTGGAACTAGAGCTGTCAATTTGGCCCTCCTTACATGGTTTGGCCCTAACCCACGTGGGTTGGGGCCAAAAAAATCCACAGGGCCAAAAAGCCCCTCGTAGAAAAAGCCCACGGGGCTAAAATATCTTCAAAAGCCCTGTGGGCCAGGGCCAACCCATGGGCATTTTTTTTAGAAAAAATGTTCATTTTGAATACATGAAAAAATATAATTAACTCCTAATTTGTTACAAAAATAGTTACTATAGAAAATAAATTGAAATTTTTATAAGAGGAGAGTTCTAAAATGAAGAAGCAAAAGCAAAATGACAATATTTATTGAGTTAGATTCTCTAAGTATATAATTAAAGGATCATTTTATAAATTTGAAATTTAAATATTTAATTTCACTTTATTTTAAGTTATAAGTAAGAAATTAACTTTTTATCTAAAATTATCCTAATTGAAATTTAAGAGAAGATTTTCTCTAATTGAAACTCTTAATTTAAAAAAAAATAGGCTTCTTTCTTTTCTTAGAAAGTTATTGAAAAAGAAATTAAATATAAATGATTTTCTTTTTCATTTTATACTCAACAAATCATGTTCATAACAAAAATAATAAATAAAAAGAAAAAACTCATAAACCTTGTGCAGACTGAAGTTGTATTCGCCCATAAAATTCAATATCGTCGTACTACTCACTCAAAATGTTTACATTTTAAATGTCATAAACATATATATATAAACATAAACATAAACATACATTTATGTTATGTGTTCTAATTGAAAGTTAAAAATAAATTATTTAATGTGTTAGTTAAAGAATTGAAACGCTATAACATTTGTCATTCTTTAGTACTTTAGGTCTATTTAAAATTTTCATTTTTTTTATAAATTTTTAAGAAATTAACTTTCTTTTTATAATATATCTTATGGTGATTTTGAGAAAAGATTATCAGAGAGAAAAAAACAAAATAAAACATAAGTTTAATTTACACATAAAATATTAATACTATTTTTGATCAAAAAAATTTAGATAATAAATTTTTGAATTATTTTTAATTTTAAATAATTAAAAGCATATTGAGTGATATTTTAGAAGTTGAAGAAACAAAACAGTGATTCTTTTTAAGAACTGTAAAAACAGTGCAAATATTAAATCAAATTAATATGTTATTATCTCTCTTTGGGGTTATTTTGATATTACTAATTATATATAATTTTCTAATAATTGGTGTCTGCAACATAAGACATAATTTTATTAAAATTGACAACAAAATAAAGCATTTTTATAATATTTCAGTAAAATAAATTTGTAATACTATTTAGTTGTATAAAATTAAGTGTGTGGTTTGCAATTGTTTTTAATTATTTAAAAAAGTGGTTATTTTGAATATTAAATATTCTATTATAGTATAATTAATTAGTTTTATTTAATAATTTGAAATAAGAAATCAATTACATGAATATAAAATTTAGTACTTTTAATAGTTACTATTAAGAATGTTGAAGTTTAGTTTTCAAAAAAAATTTAGTGGGCTAAACCCACCTTAACCCTGACCCTAACCCCCTTGAGAGGGGGCTTTGGGGGTTGGGACTTTTTTTTAGCCCCCATTTGAGGGGCTTCTTAAGAGGGGGCTTTTTCAAGAGTGGGTTAGGGCTAGCCCTGGGGTCATGGGTCAAATTGACACCTCTAGTTGGAACACACACTCTACTCTTGAACCATATAATACAATCATCACTTAGAATAGAATCCTTGGTCTCACTAGTAAAAAAAGAGGATTTTAATGCGCTTTATATGCTTCGATTTCAAGAAAACCGAAGCATATCAAAATGCGGTGGCATTTTCGTAGTTATTGCGAACTTATATGCCTCGGTTGAGGGGGAACTGAAGCGTAAGAGGGTTATTACCTCGATTATAGGATAATCGAGACATATAACCCTATAGAAATCTACTATCTTTTCTACAAGTTAGACTTTTCATCTGACAAACTTTTTGAAAATGGGCTATTACCTCGGTTATGCAGGGGAACTGAAGCGTATAACCCTCTACAACTCAGACTTTTCATACAAACAATTTTCTTCTTCCTCTTTACACGAACTCTCCTTCCTCTCCACGAACACCCCTAGACAGTGCCTTCCTCTCCACGAACAGCCCCAGACAGCACCTTTCAGCTCCGACAACCGTCGGGGAGGTTCCATGGCGTGGTGAACATTGGCGCCATGGTGATGAACAGGTCCGACTTCTACATGTTGGAGGATTCAAGCGACATGGTACCCAAATGATAGGAAAACCCAACCACCTCTCGGGATCCATAGCGATGTTCATCGCAATGGCCAAGACCTCTTATGTGATTCCAACATCGTGTTGTTATGACTACGATCTCCTTCTGAATCAGATCCCGACGAAGCCGAATTAGAGCGATTGGGAACGGTAGCCTCATCCAATTGCGGTTCTTTGTTCGGAGAAAAGGAGCAATGTTTGAATTGATCGGAGATACACGAAGAGGGATCAGATTGAGTATGAGGAAGAGAAAGAGAATGCGAATGAGAATCTGTTGACGACAGAGTAAGGAAGGATATCAGCCCTCAAAATGGCGAGTTAGGGTTGCTTTAATTTCGTCGAGGAGATTTCTCAATGATGTGGTAGGTGGATCGAGTATGATGTCGTTTTCGTAATCTCCATCGCTATCGAGTTGGCGAAAGATAAATCGAAGGGAGTGGAAGTGTTTTTTAGCGAATCTGGCATCGTCTTCTTTGTCGCGGACGGTTCACTGGCAAAGATGCAGACTCGAGCGTGCGCGATCCTGTGGCGTACCCTTGGCAGTGGAGTTGGAAGGACGTTTCTGGGGATGGGGATTTTGGGACTGCTATGCATGGTGTTGACAATGAGGTGATGGGGTTGAGGTTTGAGTATGAGGCGGAGGAAGGGGAGGTGAATTACAATGGGAGTGGTCGAGAGAGGGAAGATGTGGCAAAGAAAGGCTCGTGCAAAAGAAAAAAAAACACTCTACTGCCTCGGTTCAGGTCCTAACCGAGGCAGTAGAGTCCACAATACTACCTCTGTTCACAACCGAGGCAAAAAGGGGTAGACTTTTTGCCTCGCTTGTATATGCCTCAGTTCAGGAATTAGTGCCTATGAGCCAAAATAATCGTTGTCGTTTCCCTTAACTGCACTAGTGTTTGGTCAGTACCCAATAGTCCACCTATGTGTTGCAACTCTCGGTCCATCATTTCTGCCTTTATCTGCTTCAAGAAGTAACTCGTGATAACTAACTAACTACACCATATATGACCTTTTTTCATATGCACACCCAAGTTCATATCTCGTAACTTCTCGATCAACTTTAACTCCTTTACCATCAAAGCAGCCATATGAACTTTCTTTCTACTCAATGCATCAACAACAACATTTGCCTTACTCGGATGGTATTGCAACTGGAATTTGTAGTCCTTCAGATACTTCATCCATCTCCTCTTACGCATATTCAAATATTTATGATCAAACAAATACTTCAGACTCTTATGAACACTGAAAACCTGAAAATGTGCAAATTATAGATAATGTCTCCATGTCTTCAAAGCAAACACCACCGTAGCCAACTCCATATCATGCATCGAATAATTCTTCTCATGCACCTTCAACTGATGATATGCGTACGCCACTTGCCTCCTCATCAACACACATCCGAGTCCTTGATATGATGCATCACATTACACTTCAAAAACTTACTCAATGTTTGGGATCACCAAGACTAGAGCAGATGTCAAGCTCTTCTTCATCTCCTCTAAACTCGCCTCACATTTGTCCGTCCAAACAAATGGTTGGTCCTTATGAGTCAACTACATCAACAAACCTACTATTATGGAGCACCCTTCAACAAACTTTCCATAATAACCTGCCAACTTGACGAAGCTTCTCACTTCAGTCACAGTCGTCGGTCGCTCCCATTTCAACACAACCTCAACCTTTGCTGGATTTACTAAGACCCCCTAAGCAAAATTACATGTCCCAAGAACTAGACTTCCTCCAACCAGAACTCACACTTGGACAACTTACCAAACAACAAGTGCTCCCTCAACATCTCCCATGCCATTAGTAGGTGTTCAACATGTTCCTCCCGATCCTTGGAATAGATGACGATGTCTTCAATAACACGAAAATAAAGTGTAAGAAAAGAAAGGCCTTATATCTCAAGCCAAGAGGGGGGTGAATTGAATTAACCCTTTATAATGATCTTTTTGAAATCTTTATGATTTCTTGATAAGGAATAGCATGATTGGATAAAACTAGCCTAATGACAATTAAGAAATGGAAATTGAAAAGATTTAAAATGGAAGAGATAAGGATGAGAGAACTTATGAACTTGAGGACACGCCACTTGAAATGATCCAAGATGAGTGCCAATGTTGGACCACCACTTGCTTTGCACAAGATAAGATCCAAAATATGACTTAGAGAATTATTTCTATCTCAAAAGAAGATAAGCAATAATACAAATCACTCTTAAAATTCATTCAATTCAAAGGTGTGTACAAATTAGACCCCTAGGTTGCGAATATAGCCTTAAGGATGAATTAAGTGGAGAGTTTTAAGGGATGTGGGACTTGGAATGCTTCCAAGTCTGACCAGCAGCATCCTCAAGTGCTTCTTAGTCCCACATCTCTTAATTCTTCCATTCCTAAAGGGTTTATAAGCTTCCTAACAAGTATAGAAATCAAAAACTATAAATTATGCATGTTTACTTGCACTACAAGCAACAAAAGGAGAAAACTTATTTATTCTTCTTTTCTTTTAAGTCCAAACTATGTGAAGTCCCACATTGTTTTTTCTTTAAAGAAAAGAAGAGTTTATAAACTTCTCTACAACCAAAATAAAAAAAAGAAGACAAAAGAGGCAAATACACGCAAAGAAACCTATTATACTCTTTTTATGCTTCTTGTCATCCTTTTCCCTATATATGATCACATCATCCCCCCAGGTTGGAGAGGATTCAACCTCAAATCTTGACAAAGCTGCAAAAAAGAGATATTAATGACTTATTTCTTTTATAATCCAAATGAACTCCTCCTAGATCAAATGTTAACCTGCAAAAAGCATGAAACATTTTGTGAATGAATTGATGTTTTCCAAACAATGTATATAAACAAAGAATGTTAAAAGAAGGCTTCTTTAGAATTGGAATTATTTGCTTAATGAAAACTAGTAATCCTTCTTTAGAAAAATGTTTATTTTTGTCTTGAGTTAAGGGTAAAAAAAAAAACATTAACTCAAGATGTGGTTTGGAAATGGTGTGTGATGAAGTGGAAATAAGAGATGAGAGAGGTGGAATATTTTTACAAAAAGAGTTTAGGAAAGGGAGAAAGCTTAATAATTGGAGAAAAGTAGAAGGATTGATTCCTTTAGAATGATGGGAGTGGAAGGTGCCTTCAGTAGCACTTCCTTTGTATCTAGGACTCGTTCCTTCTCCATTTCGCTCACAAGTTCTTGTTTTTCTTTCTTTTCTCTCATTTTCTTCTTTTGCTCTTTCCTTTCTTTCTTTCCTCTCTTCTTTATCTTGAAGCAACTCTTTATGAGAGATGAGACAATTATGCTTGACCTTCTCCTTTTCTTCACCTTTCTTGGACTTCATTATGAGGTGGTCCTCATGTATTTCCTTTGAAGTGAGAAGTTTCAATATAACCTTGAGTCCTTGAAAAGTAAAGGACATCCTATTGGTAAGACCATTATGTTAAAAATTTCTATCAAATTGCCAAGGTCTACCTAATAAGATGTGAGTTGCTTCCATGGGAACAACATCACAAAGAACCTCATCTTGACACTTTCCTATAGAAAAGGAAATATGAACTTGTTTATTGACCAAGATTTCACCCTCCTCACTTAACCATTGAAGCTTGTAAGGCTTGGCATGCGTGACAGTGGGCAACTTGAGTTTGTCCACTACACGTATGCTAGCCACATTGGTGCAACTTCCCCCATCTATTTTCATGGAGCAAACCTTGCTAGCTATAAGACATCTAGTGTGAAAAATATTTTCTCTTTGAGTTGTATCAAAGTCCTTGTGGACTTGTCCCAATAGACGTCTTATAACTAGTAGGTCTCCATTTAAAGGACCCTTGTATTCATGTTCCCTAGAGGAAGAAGAAGAGTGAGAAGTGGAAGGTGAAGAACGAGGAGAGTCATCGGTGATAACCTCTTCTCCTCTAATGCATATTGCCCGCTTGTTTGGGCATGCAGATGCAATATGACCATGGCCTAAGCACTTGAAACATTTAATTTGACTAGATCGTGTAGGTGAATTAGGCTTAGAAGAAGGCGCAAGGTTAGTAGAAGGGCAAGATTTATGAATGGTCTCCTTAGAAACATCTTTATCTTTTTTCCTTGATGATGAGCTCTTGTATAAATTTTCTTTTGAAGAGCTTGAAAACTTGTTGCGGTAGGACTCTTTTCTTAATCTATGTACCACAACATCTAAGATCTCATCATCATGGAGTTTCACAACATTCTGGATGTTTCTATTGAGACCACTTATAAATCTAGCTATTTTTGCTTGATCGCTCTCGTGTGTGTTAGTACGATGTAAGAGCACTTCGAGTTCTCGAGCATACTCCTCCACACTTCGACTACCTTGGGTAAGCCGTTGGAGCTTAACCAAGAGGTCCCTAAGGTAGGGTGAAGGTACGAATCGCTGGAACAACAAGTCCTTGAAATGTTCCCACGAGCTCGCGTGTGAGCCCATGGTGGTAATGTTCATCCTAGTTAGTCATTGCATGGTGTATCCTTCTAAAGCTAATGTAGCTAACTTTACACGCAAAAAACCATCTACACTATACAAATAAAATATTTGTTCTACTTTGACTATCCAATCTAAAAATATACAAGGATCTTCTTCTCCTTTGAAGGGCGACAAATTCACTTTAGGCAAGTGAAGACATTGGTCCATGGCTTTATCTTCTTGATGCTTTTTTATGTACCATGACCATGATATGGTACCATATTAAACTTCATATTTTTATTAAATATTTTTAATTTAGATTATTTAAAATTAGAATAAAAATTTGAAAGGTGGAAAGTAGTACCATATTGTTTAAAATTTTAAGAGGTTAAAAATAACACAGGATTTTTAAAGTTTTAAGGGGTTAAAAGTGGAGAGTAAAACTATTACTTTATGTGATTTTTAATCTCTTAAAATTTTAAATAAATGGAATTAGTCTTCATTCTTAAAATTTTCATTTAATTTTAAACCAACTGTAATTCTAAACAAAAAATATTTAATAAAAATATCACTTTTAATAAAAATATTAATATAAAATTTATATAAATTTAGCAATTTAAAGAGATAAAATTATTGTATTTAAAAATAAGACTAATTTAAAAAAAAAATAACGAATATATAAATAAAAAAGCATTAACCCTATCGACCCAAAAATCATTATCAGGTGACAAAATCATTCACTATCCATTAATTATTTAAACAATACAACAAAATGACAAAATTTGACCAAATTGAAAAAAAAAATATTAAAAATAAATTGAATAAACTTAAGTAAAATATGATCAAATTAATTTTAATTCATGACAAATTATCTTTATTTTAATTGTTTTTCTTCTTAATTTTTGTCTTAAAAATATAGAGATTTTTTTTTCAAAATATAGTCATAAATATTTATCAATGACTTCCTTACACCGCTCTTTATATATATATATATATATATATATATATATATATATATATATATATAAATATATAATATGTTCTAAGTATTTCTTTTTTGAATAAAAGAAAACTGAGTATAAGCAGAACTCAATGATGGTGTTAGATTTATGAAATTCATACCTCAATAATTAATAAGCATTAAACCCTTAACTTGAGCCGTTTCCATTTTCTTACTAGAATAGAAAAGTAGAAGGTACCTGGAGGATTGACCCTTGGGATTAATGAATCATGGTTTCAGAGCTTTCTTCTCTGATGGAGATAGAGAAAAATAAATATGAATAATAAGCGTGCTCATAAATGGACATGATTTCTTAATATAATTTCTCAGAGTTTATTTTACTAAGTTTGAATAATTATAATTTGATTCCTTTAATAAATTAAATTATTATTAGTTTTTACACAAACTTTTAATAACATATATGCTTATAGCCACATTCACTTACATCGCTTTATAATTTGCTAATAAAATATAATAACATTAACCCATTTAATATATATATATATATATATATATATATATATATATATATATATATATATATATATATATATATATATATATATATATATATATATATATATATATATATATATATATATAAATGAGCCCAAATTTCTACGAGATACCATTCAAAAAAGTTGGACGCTGTATTTGCAAATATTAATATAACCACGAAAACAACTCGACAGCATGTGGTGAAATTTCAAAGCACCTTCCCTGTCCCACTATATATATATATATATATGCCTACCTATGCTAAGGTATCACCATTCAGACATAATCTCAATCCTCTGCATATTCATAAATCTGTGTCTGAGTTCCTTTCTGTTGACGGATAGGTTGTTTTGTGGTATTTGAGACCCTGCTGAGGTTTGGTGTTAGGATGATGAGAATAATGGGGTTGAGAGCAGTTATAGTTTGGTGCATATGGTTAGGGTTGATAGAGTTTTCAGTAGGAGGAAGGGTGAGGCACTACAAGTTTGATGTGGAGTACATCATCAAAAAACCAGATTGCTTGGAACACGTTGTGATGGGAATCAACGGCCAGTTTCCAGGGCCAACCATCAGGGCTGAAGTTGGTGACACTCTTAACATTGCTCTCACCAACAAGCTCTTCACTGAGGGAACTGTTATTCACTGGCATGGAATCAGACAGGTTCTTTTCTTTCTTTCTTTTCACTATCTTTTATGTATGTCAGCAAGTTTCAAACATAATGTTCCAAATGGTTATTAATTGTTGATGTTGGTTTTGTTGTTTGGTTTTGAAGGTTGGAACTCCCTGGGCCGATGGAACTGCTGCAATTTCACAGTGTGCTATAAATCCAGGAGAAACTTTTAACTACAGGTTTATAGTTGACAGGGTAATTACATTTTTCTCCTTATCGTTAACCATGTGAAAGACACATGCTTCTATTATCCATTTATATATAAGTCTGTAAATTGATTACTATCCAATGTCTTAATACTTTGAATTTTGAGTCCAAAGGGTTGGTGTAGGAAAATGAAAGTAAGAAAGAGAAAATAGAGAAGAAAAAAAAAGTTTTTCAAAATTACATCTTTTTATTTTCTTTTGAATTCAATTAAAAGAATGTCATTATTTGGAATAAATTTAGTCACATTTTATATAATATATTAGTTTATATGGTGCAGCCTGGAACATACTTTTATCATGGACACCATGGTATGCAAAGAGCAGCAGGTTTGTACGGTTCACTGATAGTGGATTTGCCAAAAGGACAAAACGAATCGTTTCATTATGATGGTGAGTTCAACCTTCTTCTAAGTGATTTGTGGCACATCAGCTCACATGAACAAGAAGTTGGACTCTCCTCAAAACCATTAAAATGGATTGGTGAACCTCAGGTAATTAATAACTTCGTTAAATTAACACAAGGATGTTGTTTTGCACATCTTATATATTTTATTATGAGTTATAATAATGGAAAAGAAATAAAAAAATGAATAATAATTAAAAATAGGAAACTCTAAAATATTTCTATTAAACAAAGAAAATGCAATCAAACAAATAAAAGAAAAATGTTTAGTAAATATTGCTTCTTTTATCTTTGTAATACTATTTACCCAAAGGTTTATAAATAACATGCCATGAACCAATCGAAACATGTTAACTTTTCCTTCCACTTATATGACAAAAGAAAAAGAAATAGTGATTTGATTGAATGATATAAGATCCAAATCAAAACATCATATCAAATTCTTAAAGTAATCTAGAAAAAAGGTGCACATGTGACGCATCTGATTAAAGTAGCGTTCGATTTTTATAATGGGGCATCTTTGAATCCTTCACAACCCTACCTTTACCTTTACCTTTTTTTTTTCTTTTTCTTTTCCCTTAAACATATTTCAAGATAGCGTAGTTTCACATTACTTTAAAAATGATTATTTAATTTTAGACTGTTCTACATACAAATGTGCAATTTACTAGAGCATTACGCGTTAAGTGGTAGTTCTTTTATTCCGTGAAAAGGAAGAAAGAAAAGAAACACAAAGAAAAAAGAAAGCTACACATTCTAGAATCTAATTCTCACCCTTTGCTATATTTTTTTCACCATTTTTAGACTCTGTTGATAAATGGAAGGGGACAATTCAATTGTTCTCTGGAAGCTAAATTCGGAAACACCACTCTACCAGAGTGCCAATTTAAAGGTGGTGAAGAATGTGCCCCACAAATTCTTCATGTGGAGCCAAACAAGACCTACAGAATTAGGGTTGCCAGCACCACTTCCCTAACTGCACTCAACTTAGCCATTTCGGTGAGTTCTATATATATGAACCTACCTATATGAGGGATGTTTCATCTTATTTTCTCTTTTTGCGTTTTCTATTTTTAACTTTTTGTCTTTTTGTTGGATTCCAAATCTTTTGGTTCACCATGCCAAAATTGTAAAACTCTCATCACATCACATACACATATACACACATCTTAATTAGTGACTATTATATATATTTGATGAGGATATTATAAGATATTTTACATTATGCTCACTCAAACCAAAATTCGGAAATTGGAAAAATCCACAGCAATTCATCACATCTATTACTAATTTTTTGTTTACCAACAACAAATAATTGAAGTGTTAGGTGGTGTTATAGGCAATAGAGACTTGACTAAGGTATCAAAGAAGTTGAAAAAGGATGTAAAACACTTATAATTTTGAATGGTCCATCTTTCATATATAATATAAAAAAAAAAAATTAGTGTGAATGCATGACTTTTTTTTTTTTTTTGTTTTTTGCATACATCCGAAAAGACCGTTGTATGTTGGAACTTGAAAGAGTCTCATGTGGTTGATTTAGAAGGATTAGAAATTAGTAACACAAATATAAAAGTTATAATTTATTATATGATGACTATGATGTTTAAGATAACTATTAAAAGTTATAAGTTATTACATGTAGGCTGCAAATTAAAAGAAAATATAAAAATGTATTACATACTCTCTGTACATAAATTATTTATTGTAAAGTAATAACAAAAGAAAACACCACAAAAAATGGATGACAACAAAATCGGAATGGTCGCTAGAAAGGAAAATATTCTAGTGCTGAATACATATCTTAATTAGGTGTATAGAAAATAAAGGTAAATATGGGTGGTGTTACAAAATAATGGCAATTATTCTTTATTCAAAAGGATGTACTGGTTTGGAAATTAGGGTTTTATCTATATGAGTGGGACTCACTTAAGTTGTTGTCGCACACCAAACATTGGAAAACGATAATGGTGTGTCTAACATATATAAAAATATTAGAAGAATAAAAAGCAAAATACGTGTATCATTAAGATTCCACGGGTTTTGGTAAAATATACATTTCAATGGTGTAACTAAAGAAAATCCTTCTTATGTTAAATCATGATTGTTAAAATGGACTTGCTTTTAAGAAAAAAAATATATTAGCAATTTTATTTTTTTAAATAATTGAAAGGTAACTAGTTAAAAAATTCTTTATGTTGTAGGATCACAAACTTGTTGTGGTGGAAGCTGATGGAAACTATGTTACACCATTTGTGGTTGATGACATGGATATTTACTCAGGTGAGACCTACTCGGTTCTCCTTCGTACAGATCAAGATCCAAACAAAAACTATTGGCTTTCAATTGGAGTTAGAGGAAGAAAACCTAACACCACACAAGGCTTAACCATTCTGAACTACAAGACAATTTCTGCCTCAGTTTTCCCAACTTCTCCACCACCCGTCACACCCCTTTGGAATGATTTTGAACGTAGCAAAGCATTCACTAAGAAAATCATAGCCAAGATGGGCACTCCACAACCTCCACAACGTTCTGATCGTACAATTTTCCTTCTCAACACCCAAAATCGTGTTCATGGGTTCACCAAATGGTCCATTAACAATGTGTCCCTAACATTGCCAGCGACCCCTTACTTGGGTTCCATCAAGTTCAAACTAAACGATGCTTTTGATCAAACACCTCCACCTGTGACCTACCCTCAAGAGTATGACATTTTCAACCCTCCTGTGAATCCTAACTCAACCGTTGGCAATGGGGTGTACAAATTCAACCTTGGTGAGGTTGTTGATGTGATACTGCAAAATGCAAACCAATTGAGTGGAAATGGTAGTGAAATTCACCCTTGGCACTTGCATGGGCATGACTTTTGGGTTTTGGGATATGGAGAAGGCAAATTCAAACAAGGTGATGAGAAGAAATTCAACTTGACACATGCACCATTGAGGAACACTGCTGTAATATTTCCATATGGATGGACTGCATTAAGGTTTAAGGCAGATAACCCAGGAGTTTGGGCCTTCCATTGCCACATTGAACCACATTTGCACATGGGAATGGGTGTGATTTTCGCGGAGGGTGTTCACAAAGTTGGAAAAATTCCAAGGGAAGCATTAACTTGTGGGCTTACTGGGAAGAAACTAGTAGAAAATGGACACTACTAAAACTAGATACACTACATGTGCTTAATATGGTCTTACTCTTTTAAGTGTATTATTCCTTTATTCTTCTTCAAAATTATTTGTAGATTTTGTTATGCATTTTTTTAAATCTCTTTTTCTTTATGCTATTTAACAAATTATTTTGTCACTAATTTTTCATTTGAAAAGAAATGATTTTTTATATAAAAAAAAATCACATGTGAAATATTTATATATAATAATTAATTTTTGATGACTTTATTTGAGAGATGAGAACAATTGATTATTGTTTATGATGGGATCTTATTCTGACATGTTCATTGATGTTTCTAATAATTTTTTCTGAGGGATAATCTTTGACTATCAAACGATGTAGACTATTATGTTCTCTTCTTTCTTTAGACACATTGTTGAGCGGTTTCTCTTTTTAAGTTCATTTGAATCGTCGAGTGCTTTAGATGATATTGACAAGTTTACCTCCTTAGACGATGTATCTATCTGCAATTTGAAAATGAGTTGTCTAGCTCTGACTTGTTAAAGTCAGGCTCATCGCTAAATCTAATATGGATGACTTCTTCTACCCTTAAGGTTCTAGACTCAAACTCTAAATGCTTTTGGAGTTTCCGAATAATCAAGCATAGATCCTTCATCGCTCTTGGAATCAAACTTCCCTAAATTGTCTTTAGTGTTTAGGATGCAACATTGACAACCAAAAGGGATGAAAATAAGAAATGTTGGGCCTTTTATTTTTCCACAATTCATACGGGGTTTTATTGATAACTGGCCTAATATAAACTCTATTATGAATATAACATGCAGTGTTAACTGCTTTTTAATAAAAGTCGCTTAGTGTAGGAAGCTTGTGTATTAGAAATGAGAGTAGAATTGCAGGTTTTGTAAGAGAATCGTTGAGAAAGAATTAAACAATAAATGCACAAATATTATTTGCGTTAGTAATCTAACAAAGAGAGTTGGTCTAGTGGTTAGTGTGTGTGCAGTTTGTAGTCTACTGTTTGGCGTTGTCTTCGAACCTTGGAAGACCATATTTGGGAAACTTTGATTTAGTCGTCTCATCATTCTTCCTTTCTGTGTGGTGATCAACTTGGTAAGATTTCTACGTATGACCTCAAGTCCAGTAGCTTTCAGCTTAACAAAGAGTTTATCAAAAAAAGGTTCACGAGGAAGGCTGGATAGAAGCTAGTAGCCGATGTCACTTGGATCTCTTAGAAAGGCAACATTGATGTCATAAAAGTGATAAATCCGATTTGGTTGCAGAAAGCACGCTCCTTTGGCTGTAGCTCATTGGTTTCATGTTTGAATGAGAATGGACTTGTTGAAGCATGATTTTACTATCTACAAATGTCCTTGCTTTTACCAAAAATGATATTTTCCTAAATGATGCCTCACGAGACCAAGAATTCAATATCAATAATGTAAGACAGATACAACTAGAGGAGATGATATGGAACAACATGGCTAGATAGAAATAAGCTAAGAACTAAAATAAAACAATTAAGAAATGGAATTAAAAAGACTAAAAATGTAAGACAGAAAAAAGAGGAAACTTATGCTTTGGAAGGCATGCCACTTGAAAGGATCCAAGATAAATGCCACAGCGGATCGCTACTTGTTCTTCACAACATAAAACCCAAATTTAGATTAAGAGACAAAACTTTCACTAGTAAAAAACGAGGCTACTAACGTGTCCATTATGCTTCGGTTGGCCAGAAACCGAAGCATAAAATGGGACGGTGACATTTTTGAAATTATTGGTAAAGTATATGCCTCGATTCTATCTCAACCGAAGCCATAGAGCACCTACAGCCTCGGTTACAAGGCCATAAAACCCGCGAAAGTTGCCAACAAAAGACTGTTCAACTTACAAATATCTCTGTGTAGGGTTTTTGGCCTCAGTTATCCTCAGAACCGAGGCCAAAACCCCCTGGTCCAACTAAGAATCCTATCTGCAATGTGACAAATATCTTTGTGTAGGGTTTTTGGCCTTGGTTACTCTCAGAACCCCTCTGCTCCACTAACATTATTGCTCTGTACTTTGACGTTTGAACTGACAGACTTTCTAAAAGGGGGCTGTGGCCTCAGTTCCCTACAAAACCGACGCCATATCCTCCTCTCATTAAGTTAGATAGTTGTAACGTTTAGATTTTCACAAAAGGTAATTAATTTTGTCCAGGGGTTTTGGCCTCGGTTCTCCTTGGAATCGAGGTAAAAAGGTTCATTAAAATTGCAAAAATGTCATTTAATTTAATTTTTGAATTTTTTCCTAGGCACTTTAGGCCTCGGTTCTTTATAGAACCGAGGCAATAACATGTGTTTAGGTTTACATTTCGCGAACAAAGGCATTTTTAGATAGAAAGCCTTCATTTGGGTTTAGATTGTGCTGCTGCTCTCTCTCGCCCTTAGGGTTCTCTCCGCCAATGTTGTTCTCTTCTTTACTCCTCTGTCGAGGCTTCACAAGAAGGGGAAACACCCATCTTCACCTTTTTCTTTTCTTCTTGTTTCATTTCTCCTCGCAGTGAGGGAGGTGCGAACCTCCTTTTCCTCTTCTCAAACTCTAGTTCGTGTTTCGCATGGAGGGAAGACTCTCTTCTCGCCTCCCTTTCGCAGGGAGGCGAACTCCAACAGCCCGCGCCTATGGCCCTTAGTCAAGATCACTGCGAGGGTTCTCAAGAAGAGGGAAGCACCCATCTTCATCTTTTTCTTTTCTTCTTGTTTCGTTTCTCCTCGCAGTGAGGGAGGCACAACCTCTTTTTCCTCTTCTCCAACTCCGGTTCATGTTTCGCATGGAGGAAGACTCCCTTTCGCTTCTCGGTGTTGGTTCGTTTTTGTAGGAAGGAGTCGACTTTGATAGCTTAGGCGTATCTTTCTTTCTCAAGATGTGGTAGCAGCGATGCCTCCGCGTGGGTTCAATTTCTGGTGTCTTCGCGATGAAGGGAAGTCGCGTCTGACTCTGGCACGAAGTTTAGGGTTTCTGACCTCGTACCGATTTGGGATTTTTTTTGAATCTGATACGTGCGTTTTGGGGCTAGGGTTTGGATTACGATTTGGAAATTTGGGGTTTCTGTGGTTCCAAAATTTTCTTGCAATTTGAAATTTGTAATTAAGGTTTTAATTGTTCTAATTTTGGGAATTTTAGTTCGAGTTGGGTTTTTGTTTAAACAATTCCATATAAGAGCACGTGATTTTAAAACAAATAAATAAAGGGCTTTGACATTGGTTCTAGCCTGATCTGCTGGCATAGACCGATGTTATTACCTCGGGTGCAGAAGAACCGAAGTAGAAACCTTGGGCATATTACCTCGGTTGGAACCGAGGCCAAAAGTCCCCACCTTTTTACCTCGCCAGTATAGGCTTCGGTTCGAAAATCGAAGCGTATTGTAAAAAACAATCGTTGTCATTTCCCTTTGCTACACTAGTGTTTATCTTAAAGAAGTAATGCAATTGAATGCAAAACAATCTTTGTATTCAAATTTGAAAGTGTTCAAGGTATATGTATAAAGGAGACCTTATGTTGCTTATAGAGCACTAGGAGATGAAATAGGTGGTTAAAACTAAAGGATGTGGGACTTAGAGGCCTAGAAATCTGGACAGTAGCTCTCAAGGCTGTTTTAAGTCGCACATATCTTAATTCTACAACCCTTGTAAAGGTATATAAGTTACCTAACTAGTCTAAAGATCACAATTAAAACTATACATGAGATAACTTACACTAGAAACAACTAAAAAAAGAAGAGACTTATTTATTCTTCTTTATTTTAAGTTCAAGTTATGTGAAGTCTCACATTGCTTACACCTTAAAGAAAAGAAAAATATATAAGCTTCTTTACAACCAAATTAAGAAAGAAACTATAAACTAGAATCGGAAAAATACAAGCCTAAGAAAATTTATGCTATTTCTTTTTATGCTTCTTGTCACTCTTTAAACTCTTCATCTTTCCCTTATGTATGAGCATATTACGAGAGGAAGACAAGTAGAATACCTCCACTCAATATAAACAAAATACCTAGTGTTAGAAGAAGTAGACTGACACCTCAGTGGTCTAATGAAGTGACTTAGGTTGTTGAAAACGCTATCGTTAACGCGATTGAATTAATTAATATATACTACTAAATTATAGCAACTTAAGTATTGTTAAGATAGTAGCCAACAAAATAGAAAGGGTATATTCAACCCTAAGTCGTTTCCCAATAAATATGAAATTGATTCTTAACAAAATAATTCTTATAAAAACTATACAAAATGGTTAGTAAAATAAAAATAATAAAGAAGATAAAGATAAATAAAATATTAAAGAAAAAAATAACAAAAGATAGAAAGAAATAAATTTATAAAAAGATTTAAAAAGGTAAAACCAATGATAAGGAAAATAGGTTAAGTTATTTTTATATCAAGTAAAGAGCTAATTAACCAAAATACATTATTGTTAAAGTTTTTACCACTAATCAAATTACATTCTCAATTATTGGCACAAACTCATTCAATCACATGAAAGTCTCTAACTTTAATCAAAATAAATTCTCAATTAAAATTAAAAACCCTTGAATTCATATCATTGATTTGTTATGTAGATTTAACACCTTGCTAACTTGCTATAATGTAAAATTCATTACTTTTACTTGATTAAAAAGCAAAAAAAAAAATAGATAAAAAAATCATACCAAGAATCAAAAGAAAAAATAAATTTATTCATCTAACCTTATACTCTAGTTAAGAAATTATAACAAAATCAACCAAGAGGCTTAGCACTCCATGGAATGTGGAAATAACATAAACATAGAAAAAGAGAGGGTCACTATAGGGAATACATTTATTACCGACGGCCCTTAGGCCGTTGATAAATTTTGTTTATCGAAAGATTTTCCGAAGGCCTCTAAAGTAGTACTTTATCGAAGGATTTTGACCTTCGGTAATTCACACGGGACATTATCGAAGGAACTTGACCTTCGGTAAGTGGTTGGTGTATATGAAATTAGAAAGTGGGATTTTTCCCTCCCCTTCATTTCGCGAAAGCTCTTCTTCCCCCAATACCAACTCCTTCTTCCCCTCCTTCTCCCAGCCGCTTGTGCACATTGTTCCCTCCACCCATTTCGTGTCTTCGAACCAGAGAAGAGCATTTGTCGTCATTGCGCTCCAGCCTCGTTGTTCAATCAAGGAAGCCATCTTTGTCGTTGGGCCGACCATTCCAAGCACGTCCATAGACTCATCTTCTCGAAGGGCCTTGGGCGTTGGCTACCGGTGTTCACCTACGTTGGCTGCCGGAGTTCGCCTCTCACATTTTTATTAGGGCAAAAATCAAGTATTCCCTCTCACATTTTCATTTCGCACCGAAACACATATTCCCTCCCTTCTCTGATTTCAATCTGAGAACCCTCGCAATGATCTTGTCCAAGGGCCGTAGGCGTGGGCTGTTGGAGTTCGCCTCCCTCCATTGTGCTTCAACCATGACGTGAGATCGTGAACCACCATTGGAGTTCAATCGTACCTCCGCAAACCTCCATTGGCCTTAACTTCACTTGCGGTTTGAGGACTCCTGTTGTCGACACTTCACTCGCGATGTAACATCCCTTTGTTCCCCAACTGAAACCTTAGAGATATGATATACATGTGTTGGAAATGTGGTGTAGTGTGTGATTCTGTATTGTTCTGATGATTGAATTGAACAATTTGTAAATGTATAATGAGAAACACGAGAGTCCTGAAGTGGTAAGCCATATCCAATAGTAAAGGCAATTTTCCAGCCACCAAACATAGGGTACCTAGGTTCAATCTCTAGCTTTTATCTCTTCAAATCCTCAATGCAAACTGATCAAGATGTTTTCTTGAGACATGTTGAGCTTTAAAAGTGTTAAAATAGATTCAGTTTCAATTTTGGACTTTGTTGTAATTTGTAATTCATAGAATTCTGCTTCTTTACCTATTTTTTCTACAAATTTTAGTATAATAACAATGCTTCTTAGCAGTTGTAGGTTATGTACATTCATGTTGATACACAATAGGAGTAGGCATTTCTAGGTAGGTTCCCTAAGTTAGGATTTGTTCCATTTTTCCTCTTTCATTTGATTTGCCTGATCTTGTTTCTGGTATCTAGTTCTAAATAGGAATCTAGGTTAGTTATTGTAGCATTTGCCCAAGTGAAGGAATTGGCACATTTTGTTTTTTGAAATAGAGATCACAAGACCCCAAAATGGACTTGATATTTTCCAAAGAACTTTTTAAATTGTAATTGGGATTCCCTTATGTAAATGTTTAGAATGTCCAAAACCTTGGATTCTTTTCTGTGTTGTTTGCTTTCTTTACTGTTTTGTTCCATTTTTTACCGTTCATAGCTTAGATTCTACAAATTCTTCCTTTAAGTTAGCTACGTGACCATTAAAAAGCTTCGGTTCCTTATAAACAATACTTGTGAGGTTTATATAAAAAAAAGGTGAAATTAAGTTAAACTTGAACTAACATAAAGTAATTAGTTCATACAAATTTTGACTTCAACTTAAATTGATCTAATTTTGATAAAATCGCATTAAAAATCAATTGAAGTTAATTTGGATTTTATTCAAACTGAAAGTTTTGATAAGAAACAGATTATATTATTAAAACAGTTTAATTAAATTAAAGAAAATCAACTATAAGCTTAAAAGGCGAATTAAATTATAAAAGACTCCTAACCAATCTAAGAACAGTTTCTTGGAGATGCATAGATTTGAGTTTTATCCTCTCCAAACATTTGAAATATTTGTAACAAGTCTAAACAACTCAACTATTAACTATCTTTCTCTCACATGTGTTGTTGGTTTTGTTCTAATTTTTTTACAAATGAATTATTAACTTGAGAAGCATGGTGCTCAGATAATTAGCAACAGAGAGAGAATATATATATATATATATATATATATATATATATATATATATATATATATATATATATATATATATAGATAGATAGATAGATGAAGAAGATAAGTGTTTGGAGTATTGTTTTCATTCGAATTTGGTTGTGGCAGGAACGAATTAATAGGACAGAGATACAACAAAAGATGCAGAGCAGTATGATAGATGGGCATGTTTTTTAGCTACTGTGTATACCTAGTTTTCAGGGATAATATATGCACACTGTGTTGTATGCAGATCACATTGCCCAACAAGACGAATTCATTCATAAACGAAATATATAATTCTGTTAATTCTGGTAACTACGGCTTTAAGTCTTTGGTAAGACATCCTGGGTTTCGAAATTTTAGGATCACTGTGAAATTAGTTTTAATTTGAACTTTAGCAACGTTTAAAACACTTAAAATGTTTAACGCACAAATAAAATCCAAGTCTTTTATGGTGAGCTTAGCATGTGTAACCAACACGCTTATTGGATTCTGGCACATAATTTTGTACACCAGTACTTGTTGACTTAGGAGAATCTACATGTTTAAAAATATTCTATTGTTTTAATTTGCAGATGAGAAACATGATGAAATGATGAATGAGGAAAATGGAGCATATAATTTTTCAAGATGTGACTAAGGTAACAAAATGAGCCCTACAGAGACAGAGAGTGATATGCACATTCATCTCCTATGTCTTCTACTGCCACTTCAGCTTGGAGGCTGCAAATGAATGTTTTTCGGTTCCTTAAGTCATCTTGGGCATGATCTTTCAATCTCTTCAGTATTCGGAGATCAAGTGCATACGATGCTATTGTTTTACTCATCCATTTATCCATAAATTTCTGCTTTGGCGCAGGTTAAAGAGAGAGGAAGCCAAAATCATTGCATGGGAGAATTTGTTGAAAGCAAAGGCTGAAACTTCAATAAGGAAACTTGAGGTTTTTTCTGTTCATATCAATTAGTATATGGTAGTTTATTATACCATGTTTGTACGGAGTCGAACTCCAATTCGTATTCATGTTAGCATTGGTGAAAGCAAGATATTGAATTTATTGAAGGAAGTTGCTATATTTCAGTGTAAGCTATATGATAGAGTGGATAAAATATATGTAGAAAGTGTATATATAGAACACGGTAATATTTGGCACAGATGAAATTAGAAAAGAAGAGATCTTCATCAATGGATAAGATTCTAAACAAGTTGCGAAGAGCACAGCTGAAAGCTGAAAATATGAGAAGTTCAATTCGAATCGCCACGATCATATCTTGCCAAATAAAATGGCCATGCTTCATGTGACAATAATAATACATGTTCTTCAACCGGTTAGAGTTATATACCTTTCGAGCAAGCGTAGTTTTTTTCAAACCACTCATAGCAATGACGGAAACAACTTTAAGATGAGAATTCGACACCATGAGTTTCTCAATCACAACCTTGGAGTTGACCGCAAACCCTACTACATCTTCCTCTCCACCTCCCTCCTTTGCTTCTAAATTGTTGTCGAATATTTCTTTGATTTTGGCCTTGATCTTCATAGCCACCAGATGATGTCGACAACGTAGGTGTCAATGACATCTTCGGTCTCGTGCACGACATCTCTGATCTAGCTGACGAGTTCTGCGACCATGTCATGCTCTTTGCGCTTCCCTTAAGAGTTTCAAGAATAATATAACAAGGAACAACGTGAAAGAGAGAATAATATATTTACTACCTGTCATAATAATAATTTTGAACTTTATTATGAAAATGTCAACACGTCCAATCTATTATGATCGATGAAAAACTAATTGTCATAATAAAGACTACTATGACAAGTCTTTTAGACCTATCATAATATGTTTTGAACATAATTTTAATTTTGTTACCACATCCACCTATTATGACAGGTCTCTCCAAAATACGTCATAATAACTCTTATTTTTATTATAAAAAGGTCATTGGTTAGCTTATTGTGATAGGTAGATTTTACCTGTCATAATAAATCTTCATAAAAACCCTTTTTTCCACTAGGGAAGAAAAAATAGAGGACGAAACTAGAACCCCTAAAGGGTTCTTTTGATTCCTTAATGTGTTTCCTCAAGTCTTTTTATATTGAAACTGGATTGGGCTTTTTTTTCTGACTCTTCTGTTATTGTAATATTCTTTATGATAAAGTAACATCCTATAATTATATTGTGATAGGTAGATTTTACCTGTCATAATAAATCTTCATAAAAACCCTTTTTTCCACTGGGGAAGAAAAAATAGAGGACGAAATTAGAACCCCTAAAGGGTTCTTTTGATTCCTTAATGTGTTTCCTCAAGTCTTTTTATATTGAAACTAGATTGGGCTTTTGTTTTCTAACTCTTCTGTTATTGTAATATTCTTTATGATAAAGTAACATCCTATAATTATATTCTAAGTAATTCAATATCTTCAATATCCTCTAATTATATTCTAAATACTTCAAGATCTTTGCTAGATTAAAAAAAATTAAAATATTATCTTTGGATATTTATTGATATAGTTAAATAAGCTAGTTATTTAAAATTATCAAATAAAATATCCAAAGATATATTTTTCCAAATTATCATTTATCATAAACATTTATCTATTATCAAAGCCATTTTGTAGAAAACATAGAAAAAACCAGAAGGTCCAAATTTTGTTGTCCATTCCCTCTTCTTTGCTTACCTAATTTTCGTCACTTTTTCATGTTTTTCTTACCTTCTTCCTACAATGTTTAGCTTAAATTCTTGTGGTCTTGATTATTTTCTATTCTTGGATTTATCTTTAAGGTGTCATGAAACTTTAATCAATTTATTTCCACATCTCAATAAGTTCAACTTAGTTGCACTACACTAACACACCTTAAAATATCCAAAGAATATTTATGCAACTAAAAATTTATTTTTATCATATTTTTGTATCTCATCGTCAAGATTATGGCAAGATAGTTGTGCTTATACATTGTTGATCATATTCTGCACTTGAAGTGTACTCTTTGAGGATCAGTGTCTACACTACAATCAAGAGGATTGTGTTTCATGTTGCTGTGAGCTAGGAGGAGAACCTGTGTGTTCTACATTGAGAGTTGGGATTGCTCTCAAGGTGTACAGAAAGTTGGGATTGCTTTCTGGATTGTGAGATTTTGAGGTGTTCACATCTTGTGTTGTAAGTGATATTGATTTGGGGAAGGAGAGGGCATTGAGAGGGGAGTTATATGTATTCTTGCTTGTATAACTCTATCAGTATGGTTCCCTTCAACTAAGGTTGTTGAAGGAAGACTGGATGTAGGCTTGGCCGAACTAGTATAAATTTTTGTGTTGATCTTTCTTTCCTTCTCTTTTCTTGTTGTTTATATACTTGTCAAATTGATTTCAAGAAAACTTAAAAATTTTGAAAAGCTTTTGAAAAAAACAAATTTTTAAAGGGCTAACCAATTCATCCCCCTCTTGGTTGAGATATAAGTCATCACTTTTTCTACAATTGGCATCAGTGCTAGGCATTTGAAAGTTACTCGAACTTTAATCGGTTAGGTTTTAAGTATAATCAATTAAATCGTTCTTAATGGCCAATATGTGTCAGACCATGAGCAAAGGTGTAATTGATAACGATTTCTTGAATTCAATAGGCAAAGATGTATGGAATTTTGTGATTAATAGTTCTCATGACTGTCGAAATCAAGGAGATCAAATTATATGGAGAAAAGATTCACCAACATCCTAGAATTTGTAGAAAATCCAGAAAATGAAGAAACAGATTTGATGGTTGAAAAGTTCTCGAAACTCTTGACATGCAAAAGGAAAGCTGACTTTAATCTTACAAAAAATCAAGAGCACTCTATAGACCAAGATCTGCAGCAAGAAAATAAAGGAAGGAAAGATGTATGCAAGCACCCAGAACAACAAACAGATTTGAGCATGATGGCTAGATCTGCATAAGCTGGAAATAGTGAAGAAAAAGGTGAAAAAGAAGCCACATGGTATCTGGATAGTGGATGTTCCAAACATATGACTAGAGATCCTATAAGGTTCATCAGCCTATCCTACAAAACAAGCGGTCATGTCACATATGGGGACAAGAATAAGGGTAAAATTGTTGGTATTGGTAAAATACAAACACCCTCTTCATATATCATTTAAAATGTCTTACTTGTTGATGGGCTAAAACATAATCTACTTAGCATTATCCAATTATGTGATAAATGATTAAAATTTACATTTGAACCAAATCCTTGTTTAATTTTTCATGCTTCTTCAAATGAACTTGTGTTAATTGGAAAAAGGCTTAATAACATATACATGGTTAATTTTAGGAAGACTTCCTTTAAATCTGTTATATGATTGCTATCTAAAGAAGATGAACCTTGGTTGTCACACAAAATACTTGCATACATTCACATGCCTCATTTAATTAAACTTTCATCTAGAGATCTTGTGCTTGGGTTGCCAAACATAACGTATGAATCTGACAGACTTTGTGATGCTTGTCAAAAGGGAAAACAAACTGGATCATCTTTCAAATCTAAGAGGATGATATCTACTACTAGACCTCTGGAGCTTTTACACATGAATCTCTTTGGCCCTTCAAGAATCAAAAGTCTAGGAGGAAATCTTTATGGTATTGTAATTGTAGATGATTATTCTAGGTTCACTTGGACTTTCTTTCTTACATCTAAGAGTAATACCTTTAAAACTTTTAAGAGATTTTCCTCTATTATCCAAAATGAAAAATTTCTTAGGATTAAGGCTATTAGAAGTGATCTTGGGAGAGAGTTCTAGAATGAAAACTTTAAGAATTTTTGTGATGAACAAGGCATATCACACAATTTCTCTACACCTACAACACCACAACAGAATGGTGTAGTTGAGAGGAAGAATAGAGCCTTAGAAGAGCTTGCTAGGACTATGCTAAATGAGAGGCCTCTGCCCAAACATTTCTAGGATGATGTTGTTAGCACAACTTGTTATGTGCTAAATAAAACCATCATCAGACCATTGCTCAAGCTGACCCCCTATGAGCTGTTCAAAGGAAGAAAGCCCAACATTACTCATCTTAGGGTCTTTGTTGGTAAACGTTTTATGTTAAATAATGGTAAAAGCAACCTTGGTAAGTTTGATTCCAAAGCTGACGAGACAATCTTTATTGGATATTCTTTAACCAACAAAGCATATATAGTATATAACAAGAGAACTTTATCTATTGAAGAGTCTATACATGTTTCATTTGATGAATATTTTGATTGTATTACTAACACAATGCATCCTAGAGTGCATAGATGTAGGTGAATTTGATGCAAGAGAAGAATTAAAGATTGAAGAGACTCAAAGATTGAACCAAAGAATGTGAATTATGCTTTGAAAGATGAAAATTGGTTCCTAGCTATGCAAGAAGAATTAGACCAATTCAAGAGAAATAATGTGTGCGAGCTAGTTCCAAGGAAATAAAATGGATGATTATGGAATCATCCTCAAGAACAAAGCAAGACTTATGGAAAACAGGTATAGCCAAAAAGACAGAATTGATTATGATTAGACTTATGCTCCTATGGCCAGATTGGAAGCTACAAGAATCCTTCTTGCAATTGCATCAATGTTAAACTTCAAGCTCTATCAAATGAATGTAAAAAGTGCATTCCTAAACAGTTACATCAAGGAAGAAGTGTTTGTGAAACAACCTCCTAGCTTCCAAGACTTTGAGTTCCCTGATCATATTTTTAAACTGAAGAAAGCCTTATATGGACTCAAACAAGCTCCACAGTCTTGGTATGAAAGATTAAGTGTTCTTCTCAAAAAGGAATTTCAAAGGGGTAAAGTTGATTAAAATTTATTCATTAAAAAATCTGGAAAAGACTTATTGTTTGTGCAAATATATGTTGATTATATAGTATTTGGATCTACTAACCCTCTATTGTGCAAGGAATTCTCTAAGAATATGCAAGAGGAATTTGAGATGTCTATGATGGGGGAGCTAAATTACTTCCTTGAACTGCAAGTAAAGTAAGGAGATGTTGCCATTTTAATTCATCAATCAAAGTACTGTGCTAATCTATTAAAGAAATTCAAGATGAATGAATATAAAGAAGTTGCTACTCCTATGGCTATAAATTGCAACCTGGACAAAGATGAAAAATGTAAAGATAAAGACCAAAAAATGTATAGAGGTATGATCATATCCCTACTTTATCTAACTGTCAGTCTTCCTGACATTATGCATAGTGTTTGTTTGTGTGATAGATTTCAATCCTGTCCAAAAGAATCACATTTAACTACTGTAAAAAAAATCATGAAATATCTTAAAGGGACTAAAATTGTTGGATTATGGAACCCTAGAGGTGCAAATTGATCCCTTGAAGGTTATAGTGATTCTGATTTTGGGGGCTGTAAACCAGACAGAAAAAGCACAAGTGCACTTGTCATTTATTAGGATGCTCACTAATTACTTGGCAATCAAAGAAGCAGGCTTGTGTGTCATTATCCACCACTGAAGCTGAGTATAGTTGGGAGCTGTTGTGCTCAATCTCTTTGGATCAAGAGTCAGCTTGAGGATTATGACATTCATTTAGATCATATTCCTTTAAAGTATGATCATACCAGTGCTATCAATTTAACTAAAAATCCCATTCTGCATTGAAAGAAAAAAACATATAGAAATAAGACATCATTTCATTAGAGATCATGTCTCAAAGGGTGAAGTTAAAATTAAACTTGTTGATAATTTGCATCAATGGGCTTACATTTTTACTAAACCTCTGTCAAAGGAAAGATTTTATACTATCATGAATGATTTGGGCATTCTTGATCAAAGTTGTGCACAATAATCTAAAAGATGTCATATTGTAACATGATCATTGCCCATTCATATTCATTCATAGATCATACATTACTACACAACTGTTACTTTTATCATGATTATCTTGTACAAACACTCAACATGGTTGAGAAAGTTATGTTTGCAGGTTATAACATGATCTTCATAGGTTAAATGATCAAAATCATGATATTGATAATCTCTGTGAAATTTAACATATTAAATGGATTTATGATCTGTTAAATATTTCTTACTGCAGTTAACTTAATCTGTTACATCATAATGTAATTGATTAAATGGTAAAAATTGGTTTACATGTTTATAATTGTTGATCTTCATTGCTAAACATGTTTTCACTATTCTTATATACATGTTGAGCATCTAATACATGTCATATGTTGTATATTGATAAAAAGTGTTTTTGAAACTCAATATATATATGCTTCACTATAAAAAAGGCACCACTGTTGCATATTTGCTAACATTTGTTCATATATTCGGTTGTACAATTAGTTGATATCATACATTGAAACTGTAATTATACTATGTGCTTCATCTTATTTGCATAAATCATATTAAGTATTTGCAAATTGCACATGATATCACATAGTATATTCATTAGAATTCGGTATACATACTCTAATATGTTATATATCTAATTATATTGTTTTAAATGTAATCAATGGAGCTTTGATTTACACACTATAATCAATCTTATAATGCTCATTTTGGTTAACTACTACATTGCTTAATGATAGGGGGAGCATCACATTCTTCAAATGGTTTGTGACGATTACTTTTTTGATGTCTCTTTTAGCACTTTATTTCAATATTACTTGTTCTGCCATTTTTTTCTAATGCCCAAAGGGGGAGAGTAACTGAAAAATAGATTTCTTGTTGTGTATCATAAAAAAAAAGGAGATTGTTGATAGGGGAAGCTGTATATAGCAAAACCCATATCACATATGTGTTTTTTATGATGAACAAATGAAATGTTTTAATGCTTCTTGCACAACAAATGGAAAAACAATTGATTGATCTTTACTGTGTTTGTGCTTGAAATGATTGGTATATGAATTCATTGTATGAAATGAATCATAAGTTGAAACATATTGCACTTTGAATATTTTGAAGTAATAATCGATTAAATTGCTTATATAATCTGTTAAATTTCTTCAGTTTTCAGTACATGCTTAACAAGGGGGAAATAATTATGTTTTAATCAATTACATTAGTTATATAATAGATTAAAACACGATGTTATGCCAACATGTGTTTGTTGTGTGAATTGATGTGTATGAAACTTAACCGATTACATAAGTTTCATAATCGGTTAAAGTGTTTATCTTGTGAAAATCATTTTCATTAAAAGGCATAACTGCCTATAACGGTCATATTTGTTTGTTGTTAGCTTGTATGATTTATCTAATCGATTGCATGCGCTATTTAATCTATTAAATCTAATACCAATGTTAAACTCTTAAAGCAGAAAGAAAAACTTAACAAATTACATTAAAAGCGTAATCAATTAAATTGTGTTTGGTTTGAAAAATTCTATAAATAGACGCGTTGCAAGCTGCTTTAATATAAACTCATGTACTTACACTTTCATAACTAACTTGTTTTCTTAAGTATTGATTGCAGGAGCGTCCTAGACTTCTTGAAGAATCAAGATCATTCATTTGGAAAGAAATCATCAAGGTTCTTGCAAGATAGATGTGCTTATACATTATTGATCATATTTTGCACTTGAGGTCTACTATTTGAGGATCGGTGTTTATACTACAATCAAGAGGATTGTGTTTCTTGTTGCTGTGAGCCAGGAGGAGAACCTGTGTGTTCTACATTGAGAGTTGGGATTACTCTTAAGGTGTACAAAAAGTTGGGATTTCTTTCTGGGTTGTGAGATTGTGAGGTATTCACATCTTGTGCTGTAAGTGATATTGAGTTAGGGAAGGAGAGTGCATTGAGAGGGGAGTTCTTTGTATTCTTGCTTGTATAACTCTATCATTATAGTGGTTCCCTTCAACTAGGGTTGTTGAAGGAAGACTGGATGTAGGCTTAGCCGAACTAGTATAAATCTTTGTGTTGATCTTTCTTTCCTTCTCTTTTATTGTTGTTCATATACTTGTCAAATTGATTTCAAGAAAACTTAAAGATTTTGAAAAGCTTTTGAAAAGAACAAATTTTTAAAGGGCTAACCAATTCACCCCCCCCCCTCTCCCCTCCCTTCTTGCTTTTAATTGAGAATCTATTTTGGTTAAAGTAAGATCGTCATCAAATTAATTTAGAATATACTTTAATTAATTTGAAATTGTTATGTAGTAAGATATTATATTACATAAAATATCTTAAGATATTTATAAAGCCACTAACCACATTTTTAGGTAAGGTGGTTATTTTTATTTTGCTTATAAATACAATGACAGGGCAAAAGTTTAGGTACGTTCTCTTTATGTCTAAAGACTCCAAATAATATTTCAGAGCAGTATCATAATCACTCTCTTGAGAGCTGAGGCTCCATAACTCACATCTGACTTGAGCGTCGGAGTATCTTTGCAGGTACCTCCCCCTCCTTTGGCGAGTATGAACAACAACAATTGGAAAAGAGCAAGCATCCCAGACAGCCAGGAGCAACAAAGACACACCGGACAAAGTTCACACAGAAACAGAAATCAAAAGCAATAACCAATTGAATAATAATTTGTGGTTAAACGATGATGAATCTATTTTGGAAAAGTAGCAGAATTAGCCTGTTTTACTATAATTGCTTCAAAGTCTTTTATTTATTATTTCATTAAAGTCACATTTATATCAATCTTCAGTATTAATTTTATTATGATAGATTTTTACATTTATCTTTTAGTATTTGCATTGTGTTTTACTAATTTTATGGAGTAGGATTTCATAAGAATCAATTATTGACAAACAAATTATGTATTCAATGGGAAAGAACTCAAGGCTAACTTAACTTTATCTAGTTTGTTAACTACTAACTTGAAAATACTAAAGTTTCTTTGTTAAGTAGTAGTAATTTGATAGCGTTAACGATAGTGTATCAACCTCCCACTTATTTGTTTTTGGTTTTTTCTTCTCTCTCCCTCTTATTCACTAACTTCTTCTTCTCTCCTTCCAATTTCTTTGTATTCTTATTCCTTTATATGTCATCTCTTTTAGAATTTGATTGAACCTCATAATAATTGAGAAACCAGGAATAATTTATGATTAGATTGTTGAACAAAGTAAGTTTTGGTTTACTGTAAAGATTCTTTTTTCTTTTTGTTTCCTTTTAATATTAGGTTAAAATTCTCGGTTGGACCTTATATTTTTTCTAAAATTTCAATTCGGTCTTCAAACTTTAAGGAGTTTCAAGTGGATCCTTTTTAAAAAAGATATGTAACAAATAGACCCAAATCGTTAACTTTGTTTAAATTATTAAAGACAATGCACAATAAACATTGTAACATGGACTTTTGTATTAGGTGGAATTAAATTTTCATTATTTGCAAAGCTTAAAGGAGGGAAAAAGGATTTCAACAAGAACAAAGTTAGGGATTTCGACAATAGACATGGGTTTGAGCCAAAATAGAGTTTTGGATTTTAAAACATTGTGAAAGGAGCAGGGTAAAAGGAAAGAAGGAAAAAAAGGTCATGATTGTGAGATAAAAAAGAGGAGAGTGTGAGCACTGAGTACTCAAAACATGGGCTGTGTTTTTCTGTGTACTCCTGTATTTTTCAGAATAATTTCAAGTTTCAATAAACATAATATATTTTACACCGATACTAAGCATATAACTAAGAGTATTGTATTAATGAAGATATTACATATCCTTCTCCAATAAAGAGCACAATTCACAATGTATTTATACTATTCAAATTGAAATAGAATATGACCATGATACACTTTTATTCAAGGATAAATACACCCAAAAGTTGTGCTCTTACGCCTAAAATAATTTATGATTTATGGCGATCAATGGGTTATGAGTTTATCATTCCTCAAAAAGGAACCCAACAAGAAAGAGCAAAATGAATACACCTTTTCCTTCCTTGCAAAGCCCACTTGTCACCCTCATCAACTATAAAATATTTATGACATTCCTTCTTCACCCTTTTTTTACCCTGTTCACGAGCTTTATGCTCAATGGAAGTTGCTTGAACCTTGCTCATTTGTTCTTAACCTGCCATTTCTTATAGCTCTCTAAACTTTCAACTCAAATCCCTAATTTTTTTTCTTGTTGAAATCCCTATTTCTTCTATTTACAAAGCTTTTCAAATAACGACAATTAAATTCCACCTCATAAAAAATTCCATGTCACCATTTTTACTAAGCACCGCCATTAATAATTTAAATGTTAACGAATTGAGCCTATTTGTTACACATTTAAAAGAAAATGATTCAATTGAGATTACTTAAAATCTAAAGACCGAATTGGTATTTCAAAACAAATACAAGGACCAACTGATGGTGTTAACCTTAATATTATCATGAATCATGGTAACCTTAATATTACATATCCTTCTCCAATAAAGAGCACAATTCACAATGTATTTACACTATTCAAATTGAAATAGAATATGACCATAATACACTTTTATTCAAGGATAAATACACCTAAAATTTGTGCTCTTACACCTAAAATAATTTATGATTTATGGCGATCAATGGGTTATGAGTTGATCATTCCTCAAAAAAGGAACCCAACAAGAAAGAGCAAAAAGAATACACCTTTTCCTTCCTTGCAAAGCTCACTTGTCATCCTCATCAACTATAAAATATTTATGATATTCCCTCTTCACCATTTTTTTTACCTGTTCACAAGCTCTATGCTCAATGGAAGTTGCTTGAACCTTGCTTATTAGTTCCTAACCTACCATTTCTTATAGTTTTCCGGACTTTCAACTCAAATCCCTAATTTTTTTTCTTGTTGAAATCCCTATTTCTTCTATTTAAAAAGCTTTGCAAATAATGACAATTAAATTCCACCTCATAAAAAAGTCCATGTGTAACACCCCTAACTGGATGTCATGTGTGAAATAGAATAACACTTTCCTTATATAGTTTAATATAAAATCGTTCTCTTCGAATAAAATAAAACTAATTCAAAAAGTATCGCGGAAGCAAAATCACAAAACATAAACGTTGTTCTTACAAAACGCGAAATAACTCAAAAACATAACCTTTATCGAAACATATAAAAAAATATAAATAAAAAAATCAATAAAATCCCAAAAGAACTAAATTCCCATCTCTCGTCAAACTACTGCACTCCAACATCATCAGTTAAGGGTGTTACACCATGTCACCATTTTTACTAAGCACCACCATTAATAATTTAAACGTTAACAAATTAGGTCTATTTGTTACACATTTAAAAGAAAATGATTCAATTGAGACTACTTAAAATCTAAAGACCGAATTGATATTTCAGAACAAATACAAGGACTGACTGAGGGTTTTAACCTTAATATTATCATCAATCATGGTAAGGTTAGTTGAATAAAGGAGTCTCTCAACTTGGTTAAACTCATAAAGAAACTTGGTTAATAATTATTAAGTTTACAATGTTTGAATTGAACACTCTTGATGAAAAACAAATGTATTAGTTGAATTATGCCCATTAAGGTATATTAGTTCTGAGTGTTGAAAATGTTGTGAATGAGTAAAGTTAATTTCGTATAGTTTTCCATGTATTAGTTTGATATATATATATATATATATATATATATATATATATATATATATATATATATATATATATATATATATATATATATATATATATATATATATAACTTTTGAATGACCAATGTTGAATGGAATGAATGAAAGATAATGTTTCAACAAATTATAGATTATATTGATGATTTTAAATTTTTGAAAGTTGTATTGTTAAAATAGCCTTGTATAAAACCTTTGAAAGCTAATTTGTTTTACTTTATGAGGTTGTTTTTCTGAATTTTTGCACAAATAAAGAATTTTTTCTCAAACAAAAACAGAACAAATATTTATGTCTTTTTTACACTATTTTCGTTCAAGCAAATGATATTTTTGTTTCAAGAAAATAGCCATGCAACTCACCTCATATTTGGCTATATTTTTGTTGAAAGATGATGTTTCAACAAATTATAGATTATATTGATGATTTTAAATGGTTTAAAAGTTCTATTGTTAAAATAGCTTTGAATAAAACCTTTGAAGCTAATTCTTTTTTACTTTATGAGGTTGATTTTATGAATTTTTGCACAAATAAAGAATTTTTTCTCAAACAAAAATAGAACAAATATTTACACCTTTTTTTTTACACTATTTTCGTTTAAGCAAATCATATTTTTGTTTTAATAAAATAGCCTGCAACTCATCCCATGATTTGGCTAGTTTTTCATTCAGTGAGCAAATTTTCGCTCTAAAAAAATTGTTTTGAATTTGTTTTCTTTTTTTCCTTTTATTGGATTTGAATAGATTGTATGTTGTTTCGGTGTGAACTTTGTCCGGTGTGTCTTTGTTGCTCCTGGCTGTCTGGGATGCTTGCTCTTTTCCAATTGTTGTTGTTCATACTCGCCAAAGGAGGGGGAGGTACCTGCAAAGATACTCCGACGCTCAAGTCAGATGTGAGTTATGAAGCCTCAGCTCTCAAGAGAGTGATTATGATACTGCTCTGAAATATTATTTGGAGTCTCTAGACATAAAGAGAACGTACCTGAACTTTTGCCCTGTCATTGTATTTATAAGCAAAATAAAAATAACCACCTTACCTAAAAATGTGGTTAGTGGCTTTATAAATATCTTAAGATATTTTATGTAATATAATATCTTACTACATAACATATGTTAATGTTTATTATACTTATAAAGTAAATGTTAATTTGAATATTTAATTTATTTATAATGTTTAGATGTGTATTATATGAACATGGTTGTTGAAAATGATAAAAATTATATGAATTTGTGGTAACATATCTAGGATGATACATGAACCATTGTCTGTTTTGTGTTTAAAGTATTCACACATACGTTGTGATATATCTATTTGTTTCACTTATGATTTAAATCACATACATTAAGATATTAGATGATGAGAAAATTTGGAGAGACTTATTACACATTGTGACATGTGTGAATGTGCGAATCTGAGCTATAATAAACTTATCATGATCTAGTACTCTTAGGTTCTTTTGTAAATATAAATATTGGTTTGAATGAGATGCTAATCTCTAGTGGAATATACTTAATAAAACTTTTCTAAAAGACGTCAATAAATGTTTTACTCACTAGTGCAACGAAGGGATACGACAACACTTGTTTTAGGATTATAGTAGCGGTTTCAGAACCAAGGTATATTCAGACGAGATAAAAAGGTAAGACTTTTGGTCTCGATTTAAAAACTAAAGCAAAAAAAGTTACGATTTTGCCGCGATTTAGAAAACTTGAAGCAGTAAACAAAAAAGGGTCTATTGATCGGTTTTGGTTCCAACTGAGGTCGTAGACCCTTAAAATTAATTAATTAAAGGGTGTAAGGCCTCTGTTGGATCCAGAACTAAGACAATAAACCATTTTCTGCCTTAGTTTTTACAACAACCATTGTCTAAGGTCTGCTTTTCTTTTTAAATGATCGTTATGTTTCTGTAAACATTTCATATAATAGATCTTAGAAACATAAAAATAGACCTGCGTATAAACTCAAGTATCCACAACACATAAATACAATCTTGCATATAACTATTTATTTGTGATTTTTGGTTTTGATAGCTATGATTATTATTTTTGATTGAATTTTTTTTACTAGTCTTTGAAACTCCTATTTTAAGAAAAAAACCCTAGGAGCCCTTATTTTAAGTAAATCTGAAGTTTAAAAATTATTTGGATTGCAGATCTTTAAACAACCCTAATTTTCACTCCGGTTGACAGTTTTTGCATTATATATCGATTTAGGGCAAAAAAAAAATTATGATACCATAGTAGTTCACGTAATGAGTTAATCCTTCTACATTTTCCAAACAATGTCATTTTCTATTTTTTGGAATTTTTTTTTTCAAACTTTGTAAAAATATTTAAAATAGTTAGACTTTGAATTTTGACATTGAAGGTGGGTTTGGTGCTAAAATAAAATGAAACAAACGTCACAAAGCGCCTATCCAAAGAGTTCCTATGCAAAAAATCAATCAGTAAAAATGAAAGAAAATCATACATAAGTACTTAATCAATGTAAAACGAAAGAAAAATGGAAAAAATGTTGAGGATGATAGTCGCAAAAATGGAAGAAGAGAAAGATTCTATTACTTTGCGAAATTTAACTCTAGAAACACATGTTATTACCTCGGTTATTTTATTAACCGAAGCAATAAGAACTCTATGATATCAGTTCTACTAAGAACTACTGCCTAAAGCCTCTAAAAAAATCAAAAAAATAATAATATTTTCAGTTATTTTATGACTTGGTTCGCAGCATAACCAAAGCATAAAAACTCTATGGCCTCAATTGTTTAGAGAACCAAGGTTATTGACCAAATTCAAAAACGAGTCAACTGCAAAGTCAAATTTGTAGTGGGATTTACCCTCGATTATTTAGGCTTCGATTCTTTTTAAACCGAGACATACATATCCTCGATAATTGCAAAAATTTCACTACATCATTTTATGCTTTAATTGCAACAAAATCGATACCAAATACACGAGTTAATATCCATATTTTCTACTAGTGGTATAAGTGTATATGTAATATTATGAGTTTTATATATAAGTGTTTTGATGAAACTAATTTTTTTTATTTACTAATCAAAATATTTCTTTTATATATATATATATGTATATATATTTTGTTTGTTTTTGACTTGTTATGAGTGTAGATTGTATTTGAAAAATTAGATATATTTTTATACTGATCCTTTGTTAAATTTATATTAAATTATATAATTTTATATGAGTGTTAGATGAATTTTAAAAGATGAATATGTTTACACTTTTAAAATTCATCTAAATATAATTTAATATAAATTTAACAGGGTAAATATAAAAAGTATATATTTTTTTTTCTCAAATTAAGAACATAACACGAGATTATTCAAATTAAAAATACCTCAATTTCATTTCACAAGATATATATAAATTATAGTTTATCTTAATACCTAGTTAAGATATATAACAAATTTCTAGTTTAAGTTATCTCTTAACAAATATAACTTTGATGTGTGTTCCATAAAACTTGGCACTGAAAAATAATAAGAGCATCTAATTTCCAGTGAAAAGAGTTTCTATAATAAACATATTAAATACATGAAAAGGGAAATCAAAAGTGTAAGAAATAAGTGCCTGTATTTTTGACTATAAAGTGAGTTGTGTGAATTTGTATTTTGTTTAGGGTGAAAATCTAAAGAGACATGTAAAAGAATAATTGAATTGATATGAAATAGTGAGAGTATTGATGCGAAGATATGAGAATACTTTGTGCAAACTTGTAGAAATTAAATGCTAGCTTTAAATTTAAGAGCTTCCTATATAGATTTAGAAAAATGGTGTAAAATGTAGATTTTGAGAATAACTTAATAAATCAATATTAATTTTTTTTTAATCAGTCTCAATTTAAAAAAAAACAATGATTTAAGAATTGTCATATAAATTCAAATATCCATGAACAATTTAATCTTTTGTCAGTGAATAGAGTCAAATGACCTAAATAAACATTAAGTAAAATGGCGCACTTTAATTATTATTAATATAGTATTCTATTAATTAAGCTGGTTTTCAATATTGTTTAAAGTTGAAATACATCTATTTATTAGTTTCTTTAAATATATTATTATTATAAATGATATTTTGTCAAATAATCTTACATTCATATATTTTGTCAAACTGATATATATATATATATATATATATATATATATATATATATATATATATATATATATATATATATATATATATGTATTATTAGTATGGTTGGTTTAATCACCAAAAGTTGACAACAAGGTACAATACGTTGTGACAACAACAGCTTGGTTTGAAAGTAATCGATTCTTCATATGCGGGCTTGCAATATTTTGAATAATGGAAGAAATAAATAACACGGCAAAGCAAGTCTTTTTTTCTTGAATCATAGTTTTTTCTTTCTTTCCTTTTAATTATTCAAAGATGTAAATTCAGTAATTATAGAACTTCTGCAGATAAAATTATGTAAGTAAATAAACATGTTAAATTGAATTTGAGTTTTATCTCTAGAAATAAACCATGTTTTAAGTACATAACTTTTACTTTTTTTTATTTTGAAGAAAATATTTTTATTACTATACAATAGTATTTTCCACATTAAAATATCTACAACGTTGCCCAAAAAAGGTAAGTTATAAAGTATTGTGCCCACGTGAGGCACATCCAGGTTCATTTAATTCTCGGTATTCGACATTTAATATGTACTTTCTCGAAATTAATGTTGTTAAAGTGTCAACTTCTTTTGCTAAAGAACATGTCACACCTAGTCAAAAGAAAATAAATATGAAAGTTACCCACATGTGACCAATTATATTTTAGAACGCGTTTTACTTTTTATATTTTTACCTATCATTTGGTTGTTAAATGGTGAGTTATTATCAATTTAACTCTTGAATGTGTAAAATATTTAAATTAATATTTAATTATAAATTAATATTTATATTTATTGTTTATTTTAGATTTTGAAATTTTGTTTAATTCTATTGTTAAAAGATTCAAAAAGAATATTTTTAATCTTGAGATTTAAACAAAGTTAAATAGGAAGACACTTATAAAAGAAATTTAAATCGTAAAATTAGATAGAAATTAAAATATTATAATTGACTTTATCTTAAGGGAGAAAAAAAAGATTTTCTGCGAAAATGGTGAAGGTTTGACGGTTAACTGCACATCATTGCGTATTGTCACGACATGTTTGGTTTTTGGGAAGATAATTGTCAACTTAAAAGCGGAAACTGGAATCAGGAGCCAAAAAACTGTATTAATAAATAGGTGGTAATTTAGTCTTTGAAAAAGAAATGGGAAAATTGATTTAATTCTTGGATATATAAAAAATATAAGTTATCTGTGTTGAAAAAAAGTATAACTTAATATTACGTAATTGTTACACTGTTTACATTCAACGTCTCCAATCTTTCAAAATCTATATTTTCATCAATTCAAGTATGTAATAAGTTATTTATTTAAAATTCTTTGTTGAAACCTTTAGTTGTATATGGACTAATGATAATAGATGAAAAATTAAATAAAAGGAGTTACATAATATTTTTTAATGCACATTTGGACTAATGATAATAGATAAAAAATTAAATAAAAAGTTACAAAATATATTTTAATGCACACTTTTAAACATATTATCTATTATTGAATTTGTTTTATAAAATACAATATTTTACATTAATTAAAAATCAAAATTAGAGATTCGCGTTGGCGCTAAGCGCCCCAACTAAGGGCAACCAAGCGTGATTGTGAAGAGATTGGCCATCAACGTCCTGGTTGAGGGCAACCATACGTCCTGCGTGACAACCAACTGGCACTCAGCGCCCCTGGAGAGGGCGCCCAGGCATGCTTACAAGGTGAGTGGCGCTCAGCGCCCCAAATGGGGGCAACCAGGCGTCCTTGCGAGACTTCTTACGCTGAGGGCCCCTAAAGAGCGCAACCAGGCGTGGCTGCGTGACAACCAGCGCCCAGGGCCCCAGAAAAGGGCAACCAGGCGCCCTACGGGCCTTCTTCACTCTTCTTTCAGCCTTCTTTCCAGTGCTTATTCTGGCCCGCCTGGGTTTCAACTCTTTGATACTTTTGCTCCTCTTCCAATCATACCAATAACCTACAAAATTAAGGGAATTAGTGATCAAAATCATAAAGTATAACATTTCTTCACTTATTTATCAAATTCAACTAAAACAAGAGTTTAAGCAAGCTTCAAAGTCAAAAAGGGTTATTTTAGTATCAAAATAGCATAAAAAATAATGGTAAATTCAATCGTTATCACCACCAAAGTCAACAAAGGGCCAAGGCCCAATGCTAACCAAGGTGGGATGTCCACACCATGAGTTAACCAAGGGGTCAACATTTTTAACTAGCTTGGAGAACAAGAGAAAATGGATGGCCTTGATAAGTGTCACCCTCCTATCGGAGAGTTTTTCCTCCTAGTTAGTGGCCACCTGTCACTCTAGGAATGGAGAGTATTTTTCATAGATAGTGGCCACATGTCACCCTCTCATTCGAGAAGATTTTCTCCACTTGTCTCCTTCCTATTAAAGAACATTTCTTCTTGCTCTCCAAGCTAGCCAGGGTGTCTCTTTTAAGTTAAAAATTCTATCCATTTTGAGACACCTAACCTATAAATAGAGGTGTCTCTCCTTCATGTAATTACCTTTGATTTTGAGTAAAGTTATACTGTCATTTTTGTGCCATACTACTCTTTTTAGGTTACTCTAGGCTAGAGCAACCCAAGTTGACTTCTCTAGCCACCTTGCTCCAAGAGTTGGCCCAACCTCTCTTAGGAGCCATTAAACACCACATCCATCACCATAAAACAACCCATGACCAAGAACCTTAGTCTCTTTTCCACCATACTTCCGCAACCACCCCAACCTTGAACCATTACCATGACTTTCCTTCTAGTTTTGGCCGAACCTAGCTAGGAGATTGCCATCAAGTGGTTGGTCACCAATGTTTTTAATTTGTTTGAGCACATGTTTCTCAAAATAATTTTTAGGTTGAATTGTAGATGTAGTAGTAGACATGTCAACATTCACAGGATCAACATCGTACCCTCATTCACTTATGGCTCATCCTTAAATGACCAGCCATCCTCCATTTTTCTAAGACCCACATGGTGCAATGTAGTCTTAACAATTTTGTTTGAATTGGTGAATCCCATTGTTACCCCATCCTGTAAATGTACTTGGAAAACTCAAAAACCTTTGACAAGAAAACAACATAAGGAAGACTAGTCATGGGAAGCCTAATGGCTTTGATTATGTTATCGCTAATGACATATACTTAATCCGTTTGAATGCGACTTTTTATCGCATGAATGAGGTAGATATTTTTAGTTGTAAGTTAGGTGTGATTGCTCCCCCATGGATGAAGGATCCAGGCAAGAACTTCATACCTCTAGTCCGAAACAAAGTATAATCCCTAGACTCATCAGGGTACCTCAGAAAGGCTTGATATAGGGACAACTTGTTTAAACTTGGAAACCCATAGTGGGAATTTACTCCACTATGGTGAAACCCTATAATGGAAGAACATATCTCTTCATCTACTCTAATGTTCATCCTTTTCACTCTGGATGTTATTATAACATATACTACCTTCAAGTTAGCATAGAAAATTTGATAAGATCAGGGTACCATGACCCAGTATTTTCAACAAACCTATCCAGTCCCTTATAAGATAGCCAATCTTGAAATGAAAACCTCTCATGATGGAAGAAGTGTGTATCTAAGAATTTGTGAGTTACAATGCTTCTTACGCGCCAGTAGCACAAAAAATTGGTTTGTGCGTCTTCATCATTGATCCACCCATCAAGGTCAGTAGTTATGCTCTTCTTGCAGTGCGTTTGACACATTTTGTTCGTGAAGAAGAAGCCATTTGTTGGATTGATTGTGGTAGAGAGTACTAGGGTTTGTGAAAATAGGAGAAAGAGGAGAGAGCAATTTTTAGGGATTTCAAATATAGGGGAAGGGAAAACTACAAGTTACAAAGTGGAGTTATTTGAATTTTCAAAATAAAACTTCCATCATAGTGGAAAACAATAAAATTTATAGGATAGTTCTTGTTTTAATCGATAAAGGTTTTAATGTAATCGATTAAAACAGAGGAAAATTCACATTTTATGGTGTTTCATAGAGTTCTAATCAATTAAGGATTTAATGTAATCAATTGAAATAGAGAAAAAAACACCCTTAAATAGGTGATGTAGAGGTTTTTAATCGATTAAAGAGTGTGTCTAATCGATTAAAACAGACAACACTTGTTATTGAAAGTTTTAATAGGTTGCTCAAGTATGAAATCTATTAGAGCATGAAGTGTAGTGGCATTTCCTATTCCTAGGATGCACATTCAATATCAAGGGTACCTAGTTCATTTCTAATGGTGTAAAATCTATTATTGGGTAATGGTTTAGTGAAAATGTCAGTCCATTGATGAAGTCTGTCTATAAACTCAATTTTGCATTCGCCTTTAGCTACATTATTTCTTATAAACTGATGTCTTATTTCAATGTGCTTAACTTTAGAGTGTAGGATTGAATTTTAGTGAGATTAATGGGATTATTATTACCATACTTAAGAGGAATTTGTTCTAGATATATGCCAAAATCTTCTAATTGGCTTTTTTTTTATCCAGATTGATTACGCACAACAACAACCAGCTGCAATATACTCAATTTTTATAGTGGACAATGCTATACAAGCTTGCTTCTTTGAACGCCATGAAACTAATGAGCAACCTAGTAAGTGACAAGTGCCACTAGTTCTTTTCCTATCAATTTTACAATCATGAAATTAGAATCATTGTATCCTATTAGTGATATGTTATCCCCTCTTGGATACCATAAACCAAGAGTTTTAGTTCCTTTTAGATATTTCATTATCCTTTTTGTTAGAAATAATGAGGTTTGTTTCTCAACACCAAGAGGGGCGTGAATTAGTGATTTATAAAAACTTGCACTTTTCAATTTTTTCACAAAATATATTGTTCTTGAAATCTTTCTTGTGCTGTAAGCAACTATGTGTGCAATGAAACAATAAATGCAAATGTAAAGTGATAAAGGAGAGAAAAACAAACACAATTTTTATCCTGGTTTGGCCTTAATGCCAACATCCAGTCACCCTTCCAATCAACCATTTATTGAAGGATATTTCACTATAATGAGTGAAGAATTACACCAAAGGTTTTACTGTGAATACACCCTCACAAAGTAAACACCTTTCCCACTCAAACAATTAAATATAGAAACAACAACACCTACAAACACAGCACCCCACGGTCTTGTTGCAGAAACCCTTCGAGAATCCCCTCTCAAAGTGAAGAGCACACCACTCTTCTTCCTGACGCTCACGTCCAGGGAAACAACAAGTCAAAGATTGCAAATCTTCTCTCATTATCAATAAAAATGCACCTCCATTCGTGCTAATGTGATTAGCCAATGTAATTCACAAAGATGCCTCACAAGAATTCTTCAAGATTCTTCAAACTCTTTGCGTTCTTGATTCTTGGAGCGTATTGAGTAATCTGTAAACTTTCTAATATAAAAAAAATCAAGTATGAAAATGTTAGAATGATCAAAAGTTACATAAACACAACCAGCACGTCAATTTATAGTTACTATCATATAAGACGCAAAGTATTCGATTAGGTTAGTAATGTAATCAGTTACATAAAAACTTTTGTAACCGTATTACAACTAACTCAACACTTAATTGAATGTACAATTAATGTAATCGATTTGCATTAAATGTTGGTCAAACGTATTTAAAAACACGACCGTTATAGCAATTATGACAGACATGAAATCTGTTTTCAAAGCTTAACAGACTTAATTGAATACAAAACACATGTAATCGATTAAACTTAACACTTAAACATATTTTGAAAACTTTTTCTTCCCAAAAACTCATCACAACACATTTGAAAAAGATATTTGCAAACATACGAGTTTTAATTGATTTAACAACTAATGTAATCGATTCAAACTAGTTATTTTGCCACAATTCAAAACATAAGTTGTTTGATGACCCTAATTGATTACTACAACACTGTAATCGATTATGTCATGCATATATGCTTTTGTGCTTGTGGTTTTCAATACACATAAACATTCAATGTGCATACACAGATATAATCACATCATACACACAATCGTATGAATAAATCACATAGTATGTCCAACATATGCATTTGTTATAGTCTATGCATGTACAAATTCACATATGTATAACACAACACAGAAACACTTTTCTATTGTGACGTTAAAACATTCATGTGTTGTTGCTGTTAATGTGTTGTCATCATCAAAAACAACATAATAGGGATTGGGTTCAACTATCACATTGCTCCCCCTATCAACACTTTTTACAGTAGTAAGGTGAGATTCTTTAAGAAACGATTGAAATCTAGCACAAGCGCACACACTATGCATTATGTAGGGCGACTAGCAATTAGTTATAGCAATGATCTTGTGAAACAAGTTTCTTTAAATGAGACATATGAATGTGAGCAAGTCTTTTATGCCATAGCCATGGTTCATCATTTTTATCCAACAAGTATACAATAGATTCTAATGAAGTATTTTCAAAATTAACCATATGAATGTTTTGGTATCTTTTGCCAATAAAGACTACTTCATCAGATAATGCACAAAAAATTAAACAATTGTTTGCTTTAAATGTAAGTTTCAAACCTTTGTCACATAGTTGACTAATACTCGATTGATTATGTTTGAGATCTTCTACTAATAGGATATTTTCAATTATAAAAGAGGAAGGAGTTATTATGTTACCGGTACCTAGAATCTTACCTTTGTTGTTGTCCCCATATGTAACATGCGCACTAGTTTTATAGGATATATGGCTGAACTTTCTTGCATGTCTAGTCATGTCTTGAACAACCACTATCAAGGTACCACATGGACTTCTTTCCTCTTTGAGTGTCCTGTATCACAGATTAAGAATTGGTGGCAAGTACCAAATTAAATTTGGCTCCTTTTATGTTAAAGGGTTTCAATGGTTCCTTAGGAATCCATTTGAATTTTCCTTTGGGAACACTAGAATATTCGTAATAATAGGAATTTGATGCATGGCCCAACTGATTGCAATACAAACACACAATTGAAGATGGTTTGCAAATATCAATGAACTTTCTAGTTTTTGTTTGGCTATTTTTACTAGTATATCCTATTCTTTCTCTATTTTATTCTTTCCATTTGTTTCACACAGTTTTGACAATCTTGAATACAACCCTTATTCTCATGCATAATATTTCTAAGAACATTCTCTAGGGATTCTAATTTTGATTTCATACTTCCATTTTCATTGTTTAGAAACTCCATTCTATTTTCTAGAAATTTGTTTTCACTCTTATACTTGTTGTTTGAGTACTGGAGTTTCCTAGCTTCCTCATGCAATTCTTGAAAATCATCAAGTAGTTAGTAATATTTATTCTCAATACTTTCATTTTCAAAACTACTTACACTGCTTTTAGATGATGTAGATCCAACAATAAAACATAAGTTTTTGTTTCTTTTTCAAGGCTTTCACTGAATTCACTAGAGGTGCTTGATGCATTGTCCTGCCAAGTGATATATGCTTTCTTATTCTATTTTTGCCTGCTGTCTTCATTTTTCTCTTCTAATTTATGCTTCACTTTGAGTATAGGACATTCTGGTTTAATATGTCCTACTTTTCCACATTCAAAGCAGGTAGGGATAGCAAATTTATCTTGCTTTCTAAAAGACCTTTTTGTTTCTTGCAGAATCATGATTAACTTTATTTTTATACCTAAAAAATTTAGAGAACATTTTTACCATCAGATTCAAAGCTTCACTATCATAATTTTTGTAGCTTGATCATCTCCAGAATCATCTTTCATTGAGCTAGATTTTGCAACAATTTTGGCAGCGGATTTTAGGGAAATCGTGTGTATTTTCTCTCCTTCTTGCTCTTCCTTAAGTGTTCCTATCTCTAACTCATGTTCCATCAACTTTCCAAACAAGGTAGTCATATTCACTATTGTGAAGTCTCTAAATTATGATATGGTAGTGACTTTAGGCTACCATGTTCTATTTAGAATCTTCAAGATCTTGATGTTCAGTTCCACTTTGTCAAAGGTTTTTCCAAGAGCTTGTAGATGATTAAGTATACGAGTGAACCTTTTTTGCACATCATATATGCTCTCTCCATTCTTCATCTTGAACATTTCATAATCTTGAATCAAAATATTCTTTCTAGCCCTTTTAACTTCATTTATACCTGCATGTGTGACCTCAAGAACGTCCCACATTTCCTTGGCTGATTCACACATAGAAACTTTATAGATTTGATCAAGAGTTAGTGTAGAGGAAATTATGTTTTTGGCCTTTAAAACATAATGTGCCCTTTTATTTTCATGAGGTGTCCATTGTGAAAATTCCTTACACATAATGTTTCCATTCTCAATCGGTTGAAAGGGTTCATTAACAAAAACATCCCATACACCTTTGTCCACTGATTCCAAGAAAGTTTTCATTCTAATTTTTGAAAATGGGAAATTTTCTCCCATAAATAGAGGTGGTCTATTTATGGAGGCTCTATCAACAAAAGTTAGAGATATATTGGCCAGACATGATCTTTTTAATTGATTAAAACAAGATTAACTAGCTCTGGTGTCAATTGTTAACTTGAAAGACAATATATCTCAACCAAAGATGGGGAAGGGAGGCTGAATTGGTTTAAAAACACTTTTTAAACTTCTTTAAAAATTTCTAGGTCTTTGAGGCTATTTTCAGAAGATCTTTAAACTTCAAGGATTTTACAATGCAATGGGAAAGAATAAAGCAAGAATACAACATAAGATTTCCAGTAGTTTAACTTTATACGAGTCTACATTTAGTCATCCTCCAGCAACCTTAGTTGGAGGAAACACACTAACTTTAAAGTCAAGAATCACATAATACAAGATACACTTAGTGTACTCTCACTCTCTCAAATACAATAAAAAAAAATACAAACCTAAAGAAGAGGCTACATATACATTTTTTAGGAGTCTTGCCTATACAGCTAAGACTAAACCAATGCAAACAATACACAGAAAGATAGAACTTGATGCACCACGAGTGCATATTTAACAAAGAAGGAAAATGCAGGGTTAATCTTTCTTTCAGCTTTGGACTCTTAGAAAGTTTGAATCTCTTCAATCAATTATTGGTGTCTCCAAGATTGCTCCAAGACAACACAAAACTATGTTCTCTTTTCACAGTTTAATCAATTTCCAAAACGTTTTCGTACTTGTAGAAGAATTAAAGCACACATATATCTAATATAGGCATAAAACTCATATTGTAAAAAACAAGGAGCAAATTTCCTGGGGTGTTTTAAACTATTTTAATCGATTATGTTATTTTCTTAATCGATTAAACTTTGTACACAGTTTTAATTGATTAACTAGTTTATTTAATCAATTAAAACAATGAGGGAAGCCGGTATTGTCAACACCCAATTTTGTCCGGGTTGAAAAAATGTGTTTTTATTATTTTTCTTTTATTTTATCTTTTTATTTTATTTTTTTTATGTATCTAGATATTTGCTTTTAATTCAATTTCTATTTTATTTCTTATTTTCAATTTGTTTTAATAAAGTTAATTAAATAAAATAGTTAAAAAAATTGAAAAATAAAATTAAAATTAAAAATAATTAAAAATAAAATTGAAAAAAATAATAAAATAAAAATAAAATAAAGTAAAAAACAAACAAACAAAAAACGTGGAAAAGGGGTACGTGGGAGGCGTGTCTCAGCAGGGGAGACCAGGTTGTTACAGGGGAATATTTTTCCAAGATTTTGGGGGAGGATTTTGTTGGATGAGAGGGAGAAAAACGTGGAAAAGGGGCACACGAGGAAGATCCATCATTGGGGAATCATCATCCAGATTGGCACAGGCAGAGAAAACAAAAGGCTAGAGAAGGTCACCGGATACAGAGCGATAGCAGCAGCCATAACTACAGGTAAGTCTCTGTTTCACCTGTGCATCCAGACTCATCATGTATGCTTACTGCATAAGCTCCATTCACCCCTATCCCGTCAGCCCATGCACCATTATCAGGATGATCTATCCCACTCATGCTCATATGCACATTGCACTCATCGTTTCCAATACCGAATAGACGGAAATCAATCAACATTAAACCAATCAGAAAATAATAAAAAATTAGGGGAGGCCGAGAAGGAAAAATGGTGTTGTGGAGGGCTTTCGGCATTCGAGAAAATCCTCGAATGGGGAAGAAGAAGAGTAGTGTTGGTGGCACCGGTGAGGTTAGTGGCGCGATGGCGTTGAATCCCGGAGGCCTGGAACTGTTGAGAAGGAATCCGGTGGCCGTGGAGGTGACTGAAGAGGTAGACGAGGGTAGGCATAAGGACATTATCGTGATAGTGGTTGTGTTGTCGCAGAGGTTTTAGCAATGGTGAAGTTGATGTTGATGGGTGATGATGGCGAATGGATCGGAGATGAAGGCTGAAGAAAACCCTCCCCGAGAATCGCTGATTTTCGAAGAAAGAAGATTGGAAACGGTGGCGTCGTGGCTGGCGGTGGTTCTGGTAGCGCGAGTGGTCGCCGGTGAGTCCAAGGCGTGATCTGGTTGAAGCGACGGTGACCGGCTCTGGCAGAGGTGGCAGTGAGTTCATGGTGCAGAGCAGGAGACCTTGTGTCTCTAGGAGGCGTGAGCTGGGGAATGGGGAATGAGGATGAACCTCCTGAACCCCTAGAAAATTCTAGGTTAGAGAGCATTCGTCTGGACCAAGCCCAGAAATGGGCGTACGTCTGGGAACATTCAGCCTTTTTGACCGTTCATTCAACATTCCAAACGAACGAGCGCTCGTTAACCTTAAGCCTTTTTGACCGTTCGTTCAACATTCCAAACGAACGAGCGCTCGTTATCCAAACGAGCGAACGCTCGTTATCCTTAAGCCTTTTTGACCATTCGTTCAACATTCTCACCAAACGAGCGAACGCTTGTTACCTTAAGCCTTCTTGACCGTTCGTTCAAATCTTCTCCCTGAAGAGCGCTCGTTATCCAAACGAACGAGCGTTCGTTTCCGAACCAATGAACGCTCGTTACTCAGCCTCAATTTCTCAACGTCCGTTCGCCATGCCTTCAACGAGCGTTCGTTATTGAGCCTTCGTTCTCAACGTCCGTTCGTCATATCTCTGGACGAACGCTCGTCATTCAGCTCACATTTCTAAACGTTCGTCCGTTATGTTCCCCAATGGACGTTCGTCCTTTGCCCCAACGAACGTTCGTTCTTTACCTAACGAGCGCTCGTTATTCTGAATCTCTTCCCAGCGTTCGTTCAACCTCTCCCATTTCTTTTTTTTTTGTTTATTTTATTTTATTGTCTTATTTTATTCTATTTATTTATTTTTAATAATACAATATTTATAGTTTAAATAATGTACAAAAAATATTTAAAGGTTTAAGCGCACGTGTGACCGCTCGCGTCGTCCTTGTGCTAAAAACTTTTTCTTTTTCTTTAAATAATATTACAAAAATATTTTTAAGGGTTTAAGCGCACGTGTGACCGCTCGCGTCGTCCTTGTGCTAAAAACCTTTTCTTCTTGTCTTAAGTAAAATTTCAAAAATATGTTTTAAAGGTTTAAGTACACGTGTGACCGCTCGCGTCGTCCTTGTGCTAAAAACCTTTTCTTCTTTTCTTAAGTAAAATTTCAAAAATATGTTTTAAAGGTTTAAGCACACGTGTGACCGCTCGCGTCGTCCTTGTGATAAAAACCTTTTCTTCTTTTCTTAAATAAAATTTCCAAAAATATGTTTTAAAGGTTGAACACTCGTGTGATCGCTCGCATCGTCCTAGTGTTCAATACCTTTCTCTCTTATTTATATAATATTAAACGAGGGTATGAGTGCTCGTGCGATCGTCCGCATCAGCCTAGCACTCAATACTCTCAAGTCTTCCTAAATAAGTAGATAACGGTATGAGTACTCGTGTGATCGTTCGCATCGTCCTAGTGTTTAATATCGTTATCTATCTTTTAAAAAATAATTAAAAATATTTAAATATCATTTTAAAGGTATGAGTACTCGTGCGACCGTTCGCGTCGGCCTAGTATTCATTACCTTTCTTTTTCTCGAAAATATTAAAAAAAAACATAAAATCCGCAAAAATTAAAAACAACTGGTTTCAAACAACAAACAATCTTTTAGCTAGAACTACGTAACCCTGATTTCTCATTTTGAATGAGAATACGTAGGAGCAAGGTCAATCCTTGTCGGGCCCACAAAACTAAAAAATATATTTTGTTTATTTAGAATTTTGTTTTAGGGATAGTTAAACATTTTGAAAACCACATCATATTCGTGAATTTAGTTAAAGGTACTGCCTTAGGGCAGGCGTTGTAGGGTGCTAACACCTTCCCTACGCGTAACCGACTCCCGAACCCAGAATCTGGTTTTCGCGGACCGTGTCTTATCATTTTATGGTTTTTCCGTAGTTTTCCAGAATATAACTATGGTGGCGACTCCAAAATCTCTTTTCGAAACCCGTTTTTTTTGGATCGTCGTTCCGTCGCGATTCCGGTTGCAACAGATGGCGACTCCGCTGGGGAGTTTTAGAGAGTCGAGCCATTTAATTAGATGCGCGAATTCGATGTGGTTTTGCTTATGTGTTTTTCTTTCTCTTTTCTCTATCTATGTTTGATATTTGGAATAACTGCAATAATTGTTGAATATTGAACCCTAGGGTAGACAATATGTTTATATCTGCCTAGGAATTTTTCTGGTTGTTTTGCAGGTGAGGGTTTGGGTGTGCATAATTTTCTCCCTTCACACACACACTTCTAGCATATCATGAGTGGGGCCCTATACCCGGGTCTGAGCATAGCTTAGAATTAGAGGAGTTGTGTAGCGGTGTCACTCTGGGATGTACTTCCTGTTTGGCTATCGTGAGAACTCCAGCTAGAGTCTGTTCTCTTCATATGTGTTTCCACACCTAGTTGATTACTCGACTGTTGTGGAGATGCTATGAAGGGGGCCATAGCTCTAGTGACCTTTGACCTTTAGGTTCAGGGAATCATCCTTGTGAGATTGCATATACTTGACCTTGAACTCCAAGCAGTGAACCTTTGGTAGGGCACAATGGGAGGAATATGTACTTCTGTAACCTTCACGCTGTTCATTTTTTTTTTGTGATATTACATTTCATACCATGCATGTGCTTTGTTTCGTCATGTTGTTTTATTTTCATGGATCATATTCATACATCATTTAGTAACATGTTAATTTTAAAGGAAATCACAGGTACCTATTTGACTTCATACAAGATGGATGTTAACACAAGATCCGATGCTACACGACACACCGATTCTTCCGATTTAAGAAAGAAGTATAGTCTAAGAACCTGTGTTGGAAACTTGACCGGGCTGATAAACTTGGGCAAAAAGCTTAAGACTATAAAGAGAGAAACCTTTCAGAGAAGATATGGAAATTTGTTGAATTTAATGGAGGTTGAAGTACAAATACCCGCTATCACAGCCTTGGCACAATATTATGATTCTCCGCTTCGATGTTTCACATTTCAAGACTTTCAGTTGGCGCCAACCATAGAGGAGTTCGAGCATATCTTGGGTTTGCCACTGGATGGCACCACTCCCTATCAACATTTAGAGCATCATGCCTCTATACCCACCATTGCTACCATCATGAAATTACATCCCAAGGAGCTTGAAGACAGGATGATGATGAGGAATCAAGTGCATGGGTTATCACAGGGATATCTAGAGCAGTATTTACAGCACTTGGCTGATAAAGAGGATTGGGAAACTTTCATGGATGTATTAGCCCTCACCATATATGGCATAGTCTTGTTTCCCAAAATAGAAGAATTCGTGGATTATTCCGCGATAGACGGCTTCGTGGCGAGTAAAACCAGATCAGAAAATCCTGTAACAGCAGTTCTTGCGGATGTTTATGGGACTTTGAGTTTCTGCCACGAGAGAAAGGGAAAGAAGATTCTTTGTTGTTTACCGGCTTTGTATACATGGATGACAGCGCGTGTGTTTAAGGAGATGGTCGACGTTAAGAGTCTATCGAAGACTTTGTCACACCAAGGGCTTAAAGGTAAAGGAGGAAACGATTGGGCCCGATTCCTTGCTGGTTTGAACGAAAGAAGTATAAAATGGCGCCTTCCTTGGCTCGGAAATAAACTGGCTATCCAGCATTGTGGTAGTTTTCCTAACGTGCCTCTCATAGGTGCCCGGTACTGTATAAATTACAACCCTCTTTTGGTGCAAAGACAATTTGGGCATCCCATGAAAGGGGCACCTTCATCAGATTACCTTGCTACCCTATTCATTTATTACGAAGACGGGCATTTCATCGAACTGTTAAGAAAGGTTAAAAGTGCATGGGAAAATGTTGTTCGAGCAGAGAAGGACTTGAGGGATGGAGTAGTGGATAGCAGGGTTAGTTATCACACCTGGATTCTGGAGAGAGTGAAAGTAGTCAAGCTGCCTTTCAAGCCAATCAAGGATCAATCAGTTAGTGAAGGACCATCCCAAGCTCCAGAAAGTGAAGAGGTGCAACAATTAAAAGTTGAGATGGAGAAATTGAAAATGAGGAATGCTAGGTTGGAAAACGAATTACAAAGGGCGCGTAATGATCTTGTGGATATGAAAAATGATAATGAAGAAAAGTCGCGGGCTTATGAAAACCTTGTCAAAAGCCAGAAGGCTGAGAGGGATTACACATTTCGAGTGAAACAGGATCTAGCTGCCGCGAGTAAGGAATTATCCATGAGGGTAAATGAGAAGAAGGTGGCTTTAGAAGAGGGAAAGGAGTGGAAGCACCTCTACGAAGAAGCCAAAAGAGATAAGCGAGAAGCCCTGAAGAGATTAAGAGAAGCGCAGATTCAGATAGAAAAAGCGGGGCATGAGATGAAAGAGATGGCCATGTCGTTTGAGGCGGATATGAATCGGGAGCGTTGGAAGCTAACAGAAGCAGAGGAAGAGCATCGAACTCTGATAAAACAAATGGAGGAATATATCGAGGAACAGGAGGAGCGATGGAGGTCGATAGAATTTGAAGAAAGGCATCAGGCCTTGATAAAGCGAATGGAAGAGCACATCGCCGAACAAGAAATGGCTGTAAAGCACTGGAAGGAAAGATTCTCTCAGTTGGCTGCTTTGGCAAACGGGGCAATTGAAGACATCCCCAGGATGGTGTCGAATGCTGAAGCAAGCACTCATTTTTGTAACTCATCAGCGGAAATAGAATTGTTTATTAATCATTGTAAATGGTTGGTGCGAGAGATGAAATCTTTCATTGCTCGGGCGCGGGATTGATGTACATCAGAGTTATGTGTTTTGTTCCTTAGACGATGTAATTGATCAAATTTCTTGAAATGAAAGATAGGGGATGTTTGTTTGGTATCGGCTTGTGTTAATTTTCCATCAGTATTGTCATTGTTATCTTGTGATTTCCACTTATCACTAGCATGCATCATGTTTTCTTTTTGCATTTTTCATCCTTATCTAATTTAATTTAATAAAAAATAATCATCAGTACAAGTGAGAAAACAACGGCAAGTTTTCCAAGACATCCGTACAGGACCAGAGCTAATTCGAAGGTCATGGAGAATTGGGAGCAGTCACACGAATCTATTAAGGCCGATGTCAGCCAGTTGAAGGATCAGATGGCCCAGATTTTGGCGGCTCTCGAAGCCCTGAAGACTACGGGAGGGGTGACCCCTGCGCAAGTTGAGGGAAGTGCTCAATATTACCCTCCGTTGTTCAATGCTGGGAGCCAATCTGTTTCATTCCCAATGTATGGATTGCCTCCAGGTTACACCCCACCTGTGGGAGAATACACAGAAGGGGAGCAGACTTCATTCTCTTTCCCTACCACTGCTAACGTACCGCCAATCAGTACTCAGGGACCTGTTGTAATGTCTGCACCTATGGTAAATGAAGGGATGTATGCAAGCATGACTGATGGAGTACGAGTAACCCCGGTGCCACCTGTGATTACCGGAGAGGGCTTTTCTACAAGGGCTGCGCCATATACTTTGTCTCAGGGGGTAACTAGTAATGTTGATGGGGCGAAGGATAAACTGGAGAGCCTAGAGGCAAGGTTGAGGGCTGTTGAGGGGTATGAAAGTTATGGATTTGGGGATGTTTCTAGATTGAGCTTGGTTCCTGGCGTCAAAATACCACATAAGTTTAAAGCGCCAGATTTTGAGAAGTATAAGGGAAATACATGCCCAAAGAGCCATCTAACCATGTTTTGTAGAAAGATGGCTGCATATGCTTATGATGAGCAGCTGCTCATCCATGTTTTTCAAGATAGTTTGGTTGGAGTGGCGTTAAACTGGTATACCCATTTAGAGCCGACTCGAATTCGTTGTTGGGCGGACTTGGCTGATGCTTTTGTGAAGCAATATATATATATAATACACATGTTGCGCCAGATCGTTTACAGCTGCAAAACATGTCAAAGAAAGATAACGAAACTTTTAAGGAGTATGCTCAGCGGTGGAGGGAATTGGCTGCACAAGTTGAGCCACCTTTGTATGATAGAGAAATGGTGGCAATGTTTGTTAATACGCTCCAACCACCATTCTATGAACATATGGTGGGAAATGTATCTTCAAATTTTGCCGATATCATCGTGATAGGCGAGCGGATAGAGATCGGGTTGAAGAATGGGAAAATTGCATATGGCTCATCGGTGGTTGCACATTCCAAAAAACCCAACTTCAACTCAGGAAAAAGAAAGGAAGGAGATGTGCATGCAACATCTGCAACCCCGGTGTGGAGAGGTCAGGTTCCCACTCATAACTATCGACCATACTGGGGTCAACATCCACATGCAGCTAATGCGTCATTTGGTCATCAAATTAGGCCTCAACAGCAACCAGGGTACTATCAACCACAATACATTCCGACGAATAATTGGAGGGGAGGGGCGAACGTAGGTTCCAATATGAATGTGGGTCCAAATACTTATCCAAGAAGGAACCAAGAAAGAAATTATGTTAATTTTACCCCAATTCCTACTACTTATACGGAATTATTGCCTCATCTTATCAAACAAGGTCTGGTTGTCGTTTGTCCCCTGAAGCCTTTGCAGCCTCCATACCCAAGAGGTTATGATGCAGATGCAAAGTGTAGTTATCATGGAGGGGCCGCTGGTCATTCCACTGAGAGGTGTCTGGCTTTCAAGCATAAAGTGCAGACTCTAATTGATTCTGGGTGGTTAAAGTTCCAAGAGGATAAGCCTAATATTGAGGCCAATCCTTTATCTGGGCATGGAAGTGCTTCGATGAATGCTGTCGAAGTGAAAGAGCATGAGCTGGTGAGGAATGTGAAAGAAGTCAGGAGCTCTAGGAGGTTTATTTTGGAGGCGTTGCTGAAAGTGGGTATCTTGAAGGGTGATTATGATGAGAGTATAGCATGCGCGCTCCACCCAGATGCTGAGCACTCTATTGAGGAGTGTGTTAAGTTTGAAGAAATTCTGCAAGACTTGTTAGATCGTGGCCTGATGCAGGTATGCTACAAGAAGGAGGAGGGAAATGTATTTGCACAAACTGGTGATGAATCCGGCATGATTTTACCAGAACCATTGGTGATTCGTTTCACTAAGACTACCTCTATCCCACCAACTCAAGGAAGGTCGCCCGTTGTTATCCGTGTACCAGCTCCTTTTCCTTACAAGAATGAAAAAGCCGTCCCATGGAGATATGGGACACATGCGTCAAGCGAAGCACAAAGCGTTGACCCTGTCGTCAAAAACATATCAGGGATAGGTGGAATGACTAGGAGTTGTCGAATTTTCACATCACCAGAGTTGGCACAAGAAAGAGTCAATGATAAGGAAACAACGATGGCTGCGAAGGCAAAAGAATTCTTAAAGGGAAAGGGTGCACAGACAGAGGAGATCCCCGACAAGGAAGAGAGGAGAGAAGTTTCTGAAGAGGAGGCTTGTGAATTTTTAAAATTCATACAACAAAGTGAATATAAGGTGGTGGAACAGTTAAACCGTATGCCTGCTCGTATATCCTTGTTAGACTTGCTCATGCATTCGGCATCACACAGAAAGTTGCTAATGAAGATACTCAGTGAGGCTCACGTGGAGCAAGGTATTTCGTTGAATAAATTCGAGGGTATTGTTGGCAATATTGTTGCTAATAATTATCTCACCTTTACGGATGAAGAGATACCTGCTGAAGGAAGAGGGCATAACAAGGCTCTTCACGTCTCTGTGAAATGCTTGGATCATGTTGTAGCGCGTGTTTTAGTGGACAATGGGTCCTCTTTGAATGTCATGCCGAAAGCAACCTTGGAAAAGCTACCTTGCGAAGGAATGCATATGAGGCCGAGTTCAATGATTGTGAGGGCGTTTGATGGTAGCAAACGTGAGGTGATGGGAGAGGTGGATTTACCAATGCAATTTGGCCCTTGTGTCTTTCAAATAACGTTCCAGGTTATGGATATCCTGCCAGCTTATAGTTGTCTGTTGGGGCGCCCATGGATTCATTCGGCTGGAGTCGTGCCTTCTACACTACACCAGAAGTTGAAGTATGTGATGGGAGATAAGCTGGTGATAGTATCAGGAGAAGAAGATCTTCTTGTGAGTGGGCCATCATCCACACGCTACATCGAGGCGGCTGAAGAAGCTCTCGAGACAGCCTTCCAGTCGTTGGAGATTGTGGGAAATGCTTGTGTGGAACCGTTTCCAGTAAATCCTCATCTATCATGTGCTTCTATTATGATGGCCAAGATTATGATAAAAGGGGGCTATGTATATGGGGAAGGTTTGGGCAAATATCGGCAGGGGCGAGCATTCCCTATAGAAATCGTTGAAAACAAGAACAGATATGGCTTGGGGTACAAACCTACCAAGGAAGACAGGAAAAGGATGATTGAAGAAAGAAAGGAACGCAGTTTGGCCCGTGCAGAAAGACGAGGGCCCAAAGAGAGCAAAATTCACATTGTTGACATCAAGGAAAGCTTCCGCAGTGCAGGGTGGATCAACACTGGCCAGATAGCAGCTGTGGAGGATGAAGAAAGGACTCAAAGTTTGAGCTTTGTGTGGGCTTGCTCCCCTGATACTCAACTCAACAATTGGGAAACACTGGATTTACCTGTGATGCTTAATGTGAACAAAATGTAATAGTTTTAATTAAGATTATAGTTTCGATTGGGGCTTTAGAACTGAGATTTTGCGGATTGATTCTTTTTTACTTTTCACTCAGCGTGATAATAAAGATGCATTTCATCATCATTTGGCATTTTTCTTTGTTTATCTTATTTATTTATACTTTTTCATAAATTTAAATGATGCAGATGTGACAATGATTGTTTTGAAAATAACGATATCAATGTTCCTAATTTTGAGCACCCTATCAATAATACGGAAGATGATTTCGAAGATGATGTGGAACCCTCTCCAGAATTGTTGAGATTAGTGGAACAAGAATCTAAGGAGATTAAACCCCATCAGGAGGAAATTGAAATACTCAACTTGGGAGAGAAGGATGAGATAAAGGAGGTGAAAATCGGTACTGGTATGAAAACGGAAGTGAGGGAAAGATTGCGCGTACTGTTGAAGGAATTTAAAGATGTGTTCGCGTGGTCTTACAATGACATGCCGGGTCTAGATACCGATATTGTGCAGCATAGGCTCCCACTCAAGCCGGAATGCCCTCCAGTCAAGCAAAAACTGAGAAGAATGAAGCCGGAAATGTCCTTAAAAATTAAAGAAGAGGTCCAAAAGCAATTTGACGCAGGATTTTTGGCTGTGGCAAGATACCCACAATGGGTAGCGAATGTTGTACCAGTGCCTAAGAAGGATGGGAAGGTTCGAATGTGTGTTGACTATCGTGATTTAAATCGTGCAAGTCCGAAAGATAATTTCCCGTTACCACACATCGATACTCTGGTTGATAATACGGCCAAATTTTCGTTATTTTCGTTCATGAACGGATTCTCGGGGTATAATCAAATTAAAATGGCATCGGAAGATATGGAAAAAACGACCTTTATCACGTTATGGGGAACATTCTGTTATAAGGTGATGTCTTTTGGACTCAAGAATGCTCGGGCAACATACCAAAGGGCAATGGTGACACTCTTTCATGATATGATGCATAAGGAAATTGAAGTTTATGTGGATGACATGATTGCAAAGTCGGAGTCAGAAGAGGAGCATATTTTCAATCTAAGGAAATTATTTGAGAGACTGAGAAAATACAAACTCAGGTTAAATCCCACCAAATGCACGTTTGGAGTAAAGTCTGGAAAATTGTTGGGCTTTATTGTCAGCCAAAGAGGGGTAGAAGTTGATCCTGACAAAGTAAGAGCGATAACGGAAATGCCTGCGCCCAGAACAGAAAAAGAGGTTCGAGGTTTTCTGGGAAGGCTGAACTACATTGCTAGGTTCATCTCCCAATTAACTGCTACTTGTGAACCAATGTTCAAGTTGCTACGAAAAAATCAGGCTGTAGTCTGGAATGAAGATTGTCAAGTTGCTTTCGAAAAGATCAAACAATACCTGCAGGACCCTCCTGTATTGCGTCCACCTATGCCAGGAAGACCGCTCATTTTGTATTTGACCGTACTGGATAATTCAATGGGTTGTGTATTGGGTCAGCATGATGAAGACGGGAAAAGAGAGCATTCCATATATTACTTGAGCAAGAGGTTCACAGATTGCGAACAACGATATTCGTCGTTAGAGGGAACTTGTTGTGCACTAGCGTGGGATGCTCATCGTTTAAGGCAATATATGTTGAGTCACTCTACTTGGTTGATATCTAAAATGGATCCTATCAAGTACATATTCGAAAAGCTCGCTCTCACTGGAAGGATAGCTCGATGGCAGATGCTATTATCGGAGTACGACATTGTATATGTTACTCAGAAATCTATCAAGGGTAGCTCTTTAGCAGAATTTTTAGCCCATCAACCCATTAGTGATTATCAGCCGATGCAACCTGAGTTTCCTGATGAAGATATCATGGCTTTATTTGCTGAGAGCAGAGATGACAAAAATGAAAATGCCTGGACGGTGTTATTCGATGGGGCATCGAATGTAATGGGGCATGGAATAGGGGCAGTGCTTATCTCTCCTAAGAATCAATACATTCCAATGACGGCAAGGTTGTGTTTTAATTGCACAAATAATATCGCAGAATACGAAGCCTGTGCTATGGGTATTCGAGCAGCAATAGAGTCTAAAGCAAAAATTCTGGATGTATACGGAGATTCAGCTTTGGTTATCCATCAATTGAAGGGAGAATGGGAGACTAGGGATACTAAATTAATTCCATACCAAGCTTACATCAGGGGATTAATTGAGTATTTCGATTCCATCACGTTTAATCATATACCGCGAGAAGATAATCAATTAGCAGACGCGTTGGCTACCTTGTCGTCGATGTTTGAAGTTGATCAAGATGCAGAATTGCCAATGATTGAAATGAAGAGTCATGCGGGGCCAGTGTATTGTCATTTCATCGAGGAGGAAGTAGATGGTAAACCTTGGTACTTTGATATCAAGCATTATCTTAAGACTCGAGAATATCCAGAGAAGGCATCCGAAAACGATAAAAGGGCGTTAAGGAGGTTGGTTGGCAGTTTCATTTTGAGTGGGGATATTCTATATAAGAGGAATCATGACATGGTTCTCCTCAGATGCGTAGATGCAAAAGAAGCCGAGCTGATACTAAAAGAAGTGCATGAGGGTACATTTGGCACGCACATGAATGGGCACTCAATGGCCAGGAAGATACTGAGAGCGGGGTATTTTTGGTTGACTATGGAAAATGATTGTTGTACACATGTGAGAAAGTGTGAGAAATGCCAGGTGTACGCAACTAATATCAATATGCCACCCACGACCTTGAACGTGTTGTCTGCACCATGGCCCTTTTCGATGTGGGGAATAGATGTCATCGGAGCTATAGAGCCAAAGGCGTCAAATGGACACCGTTTCATATTAGTCGCAATCGACTACTTCACCAAGTGGGTTGAGGCTGCTTCTTATGCTAATGTGACTAGAAAGGTAGTGACCAAGTTCATAAAAAAGGAGTTGATTTGCAGATACGGGCTCCCTAATAGGATCATCACCGATAATGCCACTAACTTGAACAACCAGATGATGACAGAGTTATGTGAGGAGTTCAAAATTCATCATCTTAATTCTTCTCCTTATCGTCCAAAGATGAATGGGGCAGTAGAGGCTGCTAACAAAAATATCAAGAAGATTGTGCAGAAGATGGTGGTCACATATAAGGATTGGCATGAAATGCTTCCTTTTGCTTTACATGGTTATCGCACTTCGGTACGAACATCGACTGGGGCAACGCCTTTCTCGCTTGTATATGGAATGGAAGCAGTACTTCCGTTTGAAGTGGAAATTCCGTCCTTACGAGTTTTAATGGAAACCCAATTAGAAGAGGCTGAGTGGGTCCAAGCTCGTTTCGACCAGCTCAATCTCATTGATGAAAAAAGATTAACGGCAGTATGCCATGGACAATTGTACCAAAGAAGAATGAAGAAGGCATTTGACAAAAAGGTACACCCAAGAGAATTTCATGAAGGTGAGTTGGTGTTGAAGAAGATCCTACCTATACAAAAAGATCATAGAGGCAAATGGACTCCAAATTATGAAGGGCCATTTGTAGTGAAGAAAGCATTTTCTGGTGGGGCACTAATTCTCACGAGAATGGACGGAGAGGAGTTACCATTGCCAATTAATTCTGATGCAGTAAAAAAGTTTTACGCATGATGATTCCGTGATAGTGGTTGCCATTAAAGGGATGTTGATATTATCGTTAAAGATTATTGTACTCTGTGTTTTTTTTTTAATAAATGAAGTTCATGCGAATTCATTCATATTTTGGTTGTTTGCATTCCATCTGAAAAATGAAAATGAAAATAAATAAGAGCTTGTTGATAAAAGCATCACAGGTATATCAAAATGGTGAGCTCGGTCCTGGAGGATGTCGAAAAAGGAAAACGAAAAAAAGAGGGTCACATGTTGAGTTTGTTGTTAATAAAGTTGTCAAGGACATAGTATTTTCGAAAAAAAAAGTTTTGAAAAAATACCGTTGGTGAGTCCTTTCCTGATTCAAGGTTTTGGGTGTAACCGGTGGTCTTTTCTTGATAAAGCATCTGCATTCACATTACTTGAACCCTATTTTTTTCGTTTCCCGTAAGAAGAAGGATTTCGCCATACGCCTAATAGTGGGGCAGTTTTCATCATGTTACATATCACCGATAATCCGTTGATTAGGGAGATATATATATATAAAAAAAAAAAAAAGAAGAAGGAAGGAGAAAATAAAGGAAAAATGAAGTTGATGTGTCAGGCACTACATAGTTCCGTTTCAGGTTTAAATTCAAGAGAAAGTCAGACAAACAAGATTCGGAGTGACGTGTGGCCATTTTTCGTTATCCAATCGTCAAAAGCAGTTCATCCAATTGCACCCCTTTTTGAGCCAAAATTCGTAATTGTTTTCATCACCCTAGACAAGAATCATTAGCATGTTGACGTCAATTTGAAAGGGTACATCATAAGCATCCAAAGTTGAGAAAAAATGAATGAAAAGGAAAGTATCATAAAAGGACCATAACAGGGGCAACGAAAAGAATGATCAAAAGGGAAAGAAAAAAAAAACAACGATAAATATGCTTGAAGTTCAAATCCCTAAAGACAGTTGACGGGACACCTTGCAAATGATTCTTGTTTAAAAACTTTAACCGTCAAACACTTATTTGGGCCTTTGTTATCCTTTCTTTCAAAACCCTTTGACCTTTAGCCACGGTACAAGCCCATAAAAGTCCACGCTGACTGAAGGCTGTTGGTCTTAATCTTTCTCAGGAATTTAACTTTGAAACAGAATAATGTGGTGAATGACACAATTCAGTGTTATTTTCAAAAAAAAAAAAAAAAAAAAGAGAGGTCTCCCTGTCAATCGACGATCATCCAATTTGGGGGATCCTTCATACCCAAATCTTTTCGCTTTTCCATTGTGCAAAATTGGGGCAGTATGGGAGCACAACATGTTAATAGCACTTTCCCCCAAATGAGGGACACACATACGTTAATTTTTGCTCACAGAAAATCATTATTCATTTGTTTTTCATAACCATCCTCCCACATCATACAGGGTTCAAGTTAATTTGGATTGCAAAAAGCGATAAAAAGAATTTTAACTCGGGGTTACACTTTCTTCCTGCTCATTAAAGGGTTCTATACCTATCAACGTTGTTTTTAAGGAATGCGTTTTGAACATACATTGTGTTTGATGACAATATTAACAATGGATTCCAAGCATGGAATTTTCAAAAAAAAAAAAAAAAAATGAATGAAAAAATGAAGGTCTCATGTGTCTATGCATCCATGCATAATCATGACATAACATCATCTCAGAGGAAGCGAGGAAAATTGTTTGCAAAATCTTCATGTTTTACTCGGCATTTATCAACTTTTCAAAGCTGCAAGTCAGGTTTTAGTTTTTTGTTATCGGCCCTCTGCATGGCAATGGTCGGATTTAAATTTCTGTTCTGTGAGTTTGGCCCTCTGCGAGGCAATGGTCAAATCCAGGTTTTAATTTTCTGTTATCGACCCTTTGCATGGCAATGGTCGGGTTTAAATTTCTGTTCTGTGAATTTGGCCCTCTGCGAGGCAATGGTCAAATCCAGGTTTTAATTTTCTGTTATCGACCCTCTGCATGGCAATGGTCGGATTTAAATTTCTGTTCTGTGAGTTTGGCCCTCTGCGAGGCAATGGTCAAATCCAGGTTTTAATTTTCTGTTATCGACCCTTTGCATGGCAATGGTCGGGTTTAAATTTCTGTTCTGTGAATTTGGCCCTCTGCGAGGCAATGGTCAAATCCAGGTTTTAATTTTCTGTTATCGACCCTCTTCATGGCAATGGTCGGGTTTAAATTTCTGTTCTGTGAGTTTGGCCCTCTGCGAGGCAATGGTCAAATCCAGGTTTTAATTTTCTATTATCGACCCTCTGCATGGCAATGGTCGGGTTCAAATTTCTGTTCTGTGAGTTTGGCCCTCTGCGAGGCAATGGTCAAATCCAGGTTTTAGTTTTTTTGTTATTACTTGACATTGGTCATTTGGCATCGTGACTTGAATTGTTTTGTTCGTTTTCTTTCATGATTGAAACCCGGACAAAATTAGTGTCTTTATCTTTACTTAGCTTTACTTAAATAATACGAAAAGATTAATTTTTCATATTATTTAGTAATATCTAAGTAAAGAGGGGCAGCTGTCAACACCTAATTTTGTCCGGGTTGAAAAAATGTGTTTTTATTATTTTTCTTTTATTTTATCTTTTTATTTTATTTTTTTTATGTATCTAGATATTTGCTTTTAATTCAATTTCTATTTTATTTCTTATTTTCAATTTGTTTTAATAAAGTTAATTAAATAAAATAGTTAAAAAAATTGAAAAATAAAATTAAAATTAAAAATAATTAAAAATAAAATTGAAAAAAATAATAAAATAAAAATAAAATAAAGTAAAAAACAAACAAACAAAAAACGTGGAAAAGAGGTACGTGGGAGGCGTGTCTCAGCAGGGGAGACCAGGTTGTTACAGGGGAATATTTTTCCAAGATTTTGGGGGAGGATTTTGTTGGATGAGAGGGAGAAAAACGTGGAAAAGGGGCACACAAGGAAGATCCATCATTGGGGAATCATCATCCAGATTGGCACAGGCAGAGAAAACAAAAGGCTAGAGAAGGTCACCGGATACAGAGCGATAGCAGCAGCCATAACTATAGGTAAGTCTCTGTTTCACCTGTGCATCCAGACTCATCATGTATGCTTACTGCATAAGCTCCATTCACCCCTATCCCATCAGCCCATGCACCATTATCAGGATGATCTATCCCACTCATGCTCATATGCACACTGCACTCATCGTTTCCAATACCGAATAGACGGAAATCAATCAACATTAAACCAATCAGAAAATAATAAAAAATTAGGGGAGGCCGAGAAGGAAAAATGGTGTTGCGGAGGGCTTTCGGCATTCGAGAAAATCCTCGAATGGGGAAGAAGAAGAGTAGTGTTGGTGGCACCGGTGAGGTTAGTGGCGCGATGGCGTTGAATCCCGGAGGCCTGGAACTGTTGAGAAGGAATCCGGTGGCCGTGGAGGTGACTGAAGAGGTAGACGAGGGTAGGCATAAGGACATTATCGTGATAGTGGTTGTGTTGTCGCAGAGGTTTTAGCAATGGTGAAGTTGATGTTGATGGGTGATGATGGCGAATGGATCGGAGATGAAGGCTGAAGAAAACCCTCACCGAGAATTGCTGATTTTCGAAGAAAGAAGATTGGAAACGGTGGCGTCATGGCTGGCGGTGGTTCTGGTAGCCCGAGTGGTCGCCGGTGAGTCCAAGGCGTGATCTGGTTGAAGCGACGGTGACCGGCTCTGGCAGAGGTGGCAGTGATATCATGGTGCAGAGCAGGAGACCTTGTGTCTTTAGGAGGCGTGAGCTGGGGAATGGGGAATGAGGATGAACCTCCTGAACCCCTAGAAAATTCTAGGTTAGAGAGCATTCGTCTGGACCAAGCCCAGAAATGGGCGTACGTCTGGGAACATTCAGCCTTTTTGACCGTTCATTCAACATTCCAAACGAACGAGCGCTCGTTATCTAAACGAGCGAGCGCTCGTTAACCTTAAGCCTTTTTGACCGTTCGTTCAACATTCCAAACGAACGAGCGCTCGTTATCCAAACGAGCGAACGCTCGTTATCCTTAAGCCTTTTTGACCATTCGTTCAACATTCTCACCAAACGAGCGAACGCTTGTTACCTTAAGCCTTCTTGACCGTTCGTTCAAATCTTCTCCCTGAAGAGCGCTCGTTATCCAAACGAACGAGCGTTCGTTTCCGAACCAATGAACGCTCGTTACTCAGCCTCAATTTCTCAACGTCCGTTCGCCATGCCTTCAACGAGCGTTCGTTATTGAGCCTTCGTTCTCAACGTCCGTTCGTCATATCTCTGGACGAACGCTCGTCATTCAGCTCACATTTCTAAACGTCCGTCCGTTATGTTCCCCAATGGACGTTCGTCCTCTGCCCCAACGAACGTTCGTTCTTTACCTAACGAGCGCTCGTTATTCTGAATCTCTTCCCAGCGTTCGTTCAACCTCTCCCATTTCTTTTTTTTTTGTTTATTTTATTTTATTGTCTTATTTTATTCTATTTATGTATTTTTAATAATACAATATTTATAGTTTAAATAATGTACAAAAAATATTTAAAGGTTTAAGCGCACGTGTGACCGCTCGCGTCGTCCTTGTGCTAAAAACTTTTTCTTTTTCTTTAAATAATATTACAAAAATATTTTTAAGGGTTTAAGCGCACGTGTGACCGCTCGCGTCGTCCTTGTGCTAAAAACCTTTTCTTCTTGTCTTAAGTAAAATTTCAAAAATACGTTTTAAAGGTTTAAGTACACGTGTGACCGCTCGCGTCGTCCTTGTGCTAAAAACCTTTTCTTCTTTTCTTAAGTAAAATTTCAAAAATATGTTTTAAAGGTTTAAGCACACGTGTGACCGCTCGCGTCGTCCTTGTGATAAAAACCTTTTCTTCTTTTCTTAAATAAAATTTCCAAAAATATGTTTTAAAGGTTGAACACTCGTGTGATCGCTCACATCGTCCTAGTGTTCAATACCTTTCTCTCTTATTTATATAATATTAAACGAGGGTATGAGTGCTCGTGCGATCGTCCGCATCAGCCTAGCACTCAATACTCTCAAGTCTTCCTAAATAAGTAGATAACGGTATGAGTACTCGTGTGATCGTTCGCATCGTCCTAGTGTTTAATATCGTTATCTATATTTTAAAAAATAATTAAAAATATTTAAATATCATTTTAAAGGTATGAGTACTCATGCGACCGTTCGCGTCGGCCTAGTATTCGTTACCTTTCTTTTTCTCGAAAATATTAAAAAAAAACATAAAATCCGCAAAAATTAAAAACAACTGGTTTCAAACAACAAACAATCTTTTAGCTAGAACTACGTAACCCTGATTTCTCATTTTGAATGAGAATACGTAGGAGCAAGGTCAATCCTTGTCGGGCCCACAAAACTAAAAAATATATTTTGTTTATTTAGAATTTTGTTTTAGGGATAGTTAAACATTTTGAAAACCACATCATATTCGTGTATTTAGTTAAAGGTACTGCCTTAGGGCAGGCGTTGTAGGGTGCTAACACCTTCCCTACGCGTAACCGACTCTCGAACCCAGAATCTGGTTTTCGCGGACCGTGTCTTATCATTTTATGGTTTTTCCGTAGTTTTCCAGAATATAACTATGGTGGCGACTCCAAAATCTCTTTTCGAAACCCGTTTTTTTTGGATCGTCGTCCCGTCGCGATTCCGGTTGCGACACGTATTCATACATATTTAGTCCTTATAACTTAGATAAACCATTCTAAACAACAAAGAACTTATTTTACATGGAATGTAACCTAATATAACCTATTGTTTCAACCTATTCATCCAATTAAGAACATCAACTACCATTATTAAGAAGGAACATCAACTATCATCACAAAAAACATACCACTTTACTTGGTTTGAAGATCTTGAAAGACACCCCTTTCAACAGAGAAGACTTGTTATGTCACCTAAAAAGAGTTTTTTATGCTAGTTTTGGACCCGTCATAGATATAACTGATATAGAAAATTTTATTTCTATGTCAATTTTGGACCTGCCGTAGAAAGTCCACATTCTTTGTTGGTTCTGGACGCGCTATAGAAAGTCTGCTTCGACATAAAAAAGTTTGTCATGTTTGTAATATAAAGTTACTTTCTATGACGGGAGGGCATCGAATGGGCATAGAAAGTGTAAATTTTAATGCAGATTGTAAAAATAATCGACATAAAAAGTAACTTGTGTTTTATTGTTTCACCCATTATCAAACACACACGACACTACACATAAAACCAAAATTGCACATTATAAAGACACCATTTCAAATTCATCATCTTCCACCATGCTTCACAAACAGGCACTGCTCATAATGACTCTCGCTTATCCTCTATTACCATCAATTTTTTATTTAACCTTAATCTTCTTTTCACTTAATCACTACCATATTGAGAACTCTTCTTCCTTCACCCACTGATCCATCTATGCAATGTCATATTCACACCCTTCATCTTTCACCATCCCCTTCACTTAGCTTATTGTACTACATTTCATTAGAGAATTGTGCTTAATTGTCCAATATTTCCTCAGTTTTGATATTTGAACTTAATTTGATCAATAATTCTTATTTTAATTAATTTGAGTTATCTCAAGCTAATTATTTCCATTATTAATTACAGGGAATTGATTGGAATATTATTTTGGGACTTCAAGAGGACAAGAATGTCAACAACCACTCTCCACATAGGCATTTTAAATTTAATTTAATTGTAAATTCGTTTTTAATGTATTTTTGCACAAATTTGGACCATTGGGCCATTTTGGGTCAAAATACAAAACGCCCAATTTGTGGGCTGACCTTGGGTTAGGGTTTTAGGACCCAAAGGGGCAAAACGTCTCTCACTCTTTCATTTTACATTTTCTTGACCTTTTGGATAGCAAGGGAGAGCTCCCCTATTTTGGGGCTTTAGGTTTTCAATTACATTTCAATGCACTTTCAATTCGAGTAATATAATTTCAATTTTCCAATTTTGTTTCCTCTCTTTATCTTGGAATTTAGTTTTTTCACTTTCAATTCCATGCACAACAATTTCGTTTTAAGCTTTCCCAATTTGTTTTGAGTTCCTTTCCATTGCGTTTCAATTCTGTTTCATTTCGTTTTCCATTGGGGTTGCGTTTTTTTAGATTGGGTTGCATTTTTGATGCATTGGATTTTTGTTTCTAGGTGTCATTTCGTTCCAACACTATTTCAACTGTGTTTTGCCATTTCCATTCATGTTAATGGAAGTTTAATTTTTTGGGTTGGTGATTAGTGAGGTTGCAAAGGTTTCCTTGAGATTATTAGAGCCTAATAGTGATTCTGTTTTGTATGCCCTGCATATATGCAATCTGTTATGTGCAATTGGTCCTCGCTTAGTTTTCTAATTTGAGCATGATAATCTTTGCTTAGTTGATTACTGTGTTTGTGCAAAACTGGTGAATCTGTGTAAGTGCTTTTGCTTAATTCGCATTTTATGAAGACCGTTTTAGACTTCGCTTAGTTGTTTAGTTCGTGTTGGATTAAGGGTCATAGGATTGGATATCTTGTGATTGGAAACAACTGCAATCTAGCTAACACCAACCTATCTTTAATCTGTATTTAAATCTGCGTTCAAATTGTGCGTTAATTAGTTCATTTCACCATGTGTTTGACCTATTGCTTGAACCACATTTGGTCCTTGAGAGATGACCTAGGGGTCATTCTCCTAGCTTATATTGCACATTAATTTAATTTAGGTATGACCTCGATCAAATTTGGCACCATTGCCGGGGACCAACGATTCAATTTTGGTTTTGTGTAATGTGTGTTATGTGTTCTATATGTGTTGTGTAGTTGGCGCTAAGGAACACTGGTCAGTGGGCGTTGAGCGACACTAAGTCAGTGAGTGAACAATGTCAACTTTTGTCTAATAAATTGGCATTTTTGGTTTTAATATCTAGGGGGCTTATTTTTTGTTGAAATTTTGTGTGCTCACTTCTTTTACTCCATATTTTCATAGAAAAATCCTAGAAGCACTACCAGTTGTCCAGATTTTGTTTTGTGACAAACGGGTGAGCTCGAACTTTGCGACAACATAACTTTTGCTCACGATGTCAGAATTGGACGTATCATATGTGCTTTTTGGGTAGAAAATGCGAGTTATCCAACCCTCCTGGCAAATCCAAGAGCCCATGCCTCTAGTTCCAAAAAGAGGCCATTTATTTTCTTTTCTATTTTTGAAGTTTTATTTTTACCTTTTTTCCCACTTTCCTATGTTGGTTAACATAGTGGCACTTTGAATTTTTCTTTGAAATTTTTGTGCTATCTTTTTATGAGTTTTAGGTGTTTGTCACAAATTTTCAGCCTATTCTGATGTGGTTTGCAAATCCTTGCTCTTTACCCCCCCCCTCCCCCCCCCTATGTTTCACTATGTTGACTTTTCCTGATATGAGTTGACTTACTCCATGACTTGGGGCAATCTTGGGCAACTACCACCCTTTGATCCTGAAATTGATAGGAATTTTCATAGGTTATCTAGGCATTCTAGAATTTGTCTTTAGAGTCAGTCCCACCAATTGAGTCCATACCATTAGAGTCTTAGCATTCTTCTTCTGCATTCAGTGTTCCTTATTTTGTACATTCTACATCTGCTACATTTGGAAATAATATTGAATCTGTTTTTCATCATACTACTGAGAATAATATGACCCAACCTCCACCTCGCGAGAGGACTCTTAGGGAGATGGTTGCACCTGATTTCACCTATGAAAGCTTGTGCATTCAATATCCTAATGAGGACGTGCCATATGTTCTCAAGGTTGGATTGATCCATTTGTTGCCCAAGTTTCATGGTCTTGCAAGTGAATGTCCACATAAACATCTGAAGGAGTTCCATATTGTTTGTTCAACGATGAAGCCTCATGATGTTCTTGAAAATCACATCTTCTTGAAGGCATTCCCGCATTCTTTAGAGGGCATGACAAGTGATTTGTTAGCGCTCAGGTCTATCACCAGTTGGGATGATTTGAAAAGATTTTTTTTGAGAAGTTCTTCCCAGCATCTAGGACCATGGCCATAAGGAAAGATATATCTAGAATTAGGCAGCTCGGTGGTGAAAGCTTATATAAATACTAGGAAAGATTAAAGAAGCTTTGTGCAAGGTGCCCACACCACCAGATCTTTGAGCAACTCCTTCTCCAATACTTCTATGAAGGTCTAACCAACATGGAGAGGAGTATGATAGACATTACTAGTGGTGGATCCCTTGGTGACATGACACCTACTGAAGCTAGACATTTGATTGAGAAAATGGCTTCTAACTCCCAATAGTTTAGCGCAAGGAACAATGCTATTATTGTTAGGGGAGTTCATGATGTCGGTGCTGGTTCCTTATTTGCAGATAGAAAGATAGAGAGCAAGCTTCAAGCTCTTGTCAATCTGGTAACTCAGCTGGTTGGGAATCAAAATCCGAAGTTTGCAACTATTGCAAGTTTATGTGGTATTTTCCCTTCTAGTGACCATTACACTGATGCCTATCCATCTTTGCATCAATATAAGCACTTTGCCCACCCTAGTGATAAGTGCGTTCTAGGGTTGTCTAACCCTTGTGCTTGTAGCTTTAAGAACTTGGTGTTGGGCGAAAACTTTCACTAGAGTTTCGAGAACTTATAACAACATTAGAGCATTTTAGCATGGAGGCACGATTTTCATGTCAATAAGGTTGCTCAAGATTAGTATCTTGGTCAAGCTAGGTGGTTGTGATAGAGAAAATGAGGAGAGAAAGCTTTCTTTCTACACTAGTACAAAAATCGCGTACAACGTCGAATATTTTGGGCTTTTAACAGCGAATTCGTGAACAACGTCATGTCAGGAGACGTTAAATTTACGTCAAATTTAAAAAATTCAACGTTAAATTAACGTCGAATTTTGTTAATATACAACTTTAACTTAACGTCGAATTTTTTCAATATTCGACTTTAATCAATTTTTTAATTAATTATGATCCTTTTTTACAACTCTACGAGATCTGAAAAGAAAAAAAACAACAAATTTCAGTGTTTGGTATTTTATAAAGCATGAACTATGAATGTGTAGTGTAGTATCAACAACAAACAATAGTAACCAACAACAAACAATAATAACAACAAACAAACAAGTTCAATCAAACAACAACAACAAACAAGTTCAACTAAACAACAACAACAAACAAGTTCAACAAAAAAACAACAAACAAGTTCAACAAATAAGTTCTTCAAAACGAAAACTAAAACAAAAATGAAAACTAACCTTCAAAGGTGGCTTCGTCAGAATAAAGTTTCGTCACAGTGAGAGAGAAAGCATAATGCGCCTATGAAGGACAAAAACATGAAAATAATCGGTTAAAATAAACAAAAATTATATATAAAGTAATTAATTAACATGCATTTGTATCAAATGAAAAAAAGATTACATGTGATGCTCGTCAAACTTTGTTCGAGAAAAGTTTGAGAAGATAAGAGTATCGCGTGCGAAGATAAAGTGAATGAATTTTCAATCTCCCGCTCAAATATTTATTGAATTCACTAACCTTTTGACGTCGAATTTAAAAGCCATTTGACGTTTTATATCCTTTTACATCGAATTATAATTCTAAACGACGTTTAATGATTGCATTTATTTACAAAAATGTCACCGCTCATTTTTAACGTTGGTTATTCAGTGGTTAGACGTTGAACGTGTGACGTTATACGCTGTTTTTGTAATAGTGCTACCTGACGAGGGAATTTTTTAGGACAAAAACTTTTGTTGTTTGGGAGAATATAAAGACCTAGAAAATGGTATTTTAGAATTTGTAGCAGTTTAAAACTAGTGAGACTCAAATATTTTAATACTAAATGGTTTTAATATAAATAATTCCATTATAAATGAGTTTCATTATTTTAAAACACATCATCTCTCTATAAACCACTTTTCTAGAGTCCTCTACCCTCTCTCTAAGGGTTGTTGCACCTTGTTTATCTTTTTGAAGATCAAAGACAGCCTATGTGATCCTTGTAGGGAGATCTTTAACTCTACCCGATCAGTTTCTTAAATAGAGTAAGTCAACTTTCTACTATTTTCTTTGGTTTCATGTTTTCCAATGCATGTGGAGTTTTGCCCTATTGCATGTATTGTTTGATTTTCTTTTAAGCTCTTTACTAATAAATGGTTCCAACGGCGTATCCTGATCATGAGTTTTCTTTTAAGTGTCTTGGACGAACTTTCACATCAGTTATCAATAAGGAAAATTGTTAGGGTTTTTAGATCGACCCAAGCTTAGATTGATTTACATGGTAAGTTTCTCCTTTTTTAGTAACTTAAGCTAATATTTAGCTAATCTGAATACTTCTCGGTATTTGTACGAGTGATCGCTCAACATGAAACAAAGTTTGGTAAGCCTGACATGTTTTGCAATATAAGGAACAAGATGCTCTAGTAGAGAGCAAGAACAATGGGGAAAGCTCCTCTATTTTTGGGCTGATAGGCCCTTTACCCATATACATCCCCTCTAAGACATTCCTAGGAAGATTTAGACATCAAAGATTTATGGCATGGGCAAAGAAAGAAAGGGGAAGAGGCCTAAAGTTGAACTACATGCTATCAATTAAGGGATCATGTTTGTTGGGTGGGTTGGAGTAGTCGAGACTCAATTGAATATGCACTATAATTTACACAATAATCAGAGCAAGCTGATAGACGAGAGTGATCTGGATTCTCTGATGCAAGCCTTCATTGAACTTTAAAGTAGGACATTCGTACATAGTCGCAAGATCACTAACATACTCAAAAAAGAAATTGAGGACGAAGGGAAGCTGAAAATGGCCAAGGAGTTGGCGGCTCTAAACAAGGTTGAAATCTTAGAAAACCCGATGCTTGGACTCTGAAAAAGAAAGGCAAAGAGAAGATAAAAGGAGCTCACAAGAGCCTTAGCTGATGAAAAATAAGCTCAAGAGAACATAAAGGTTGAATTATTCAAGTATTAAAAGTCCGTTCTTACCAAGCATAGTAATGGATTCTATAAGGCGTTGAGGTAGGCCGAGTTTATCTTCAAGATTCCTGCTAAGGACGAGCACTTCAATGTAAACAAGGATGTCTTTAAGGGTGCTCTAGTGGATTTTGAAGAGATAGTTGCTAGCCAAAATGCCGCACACAAAATTACCACCCTATTAGATGCCGATGAAAATGTCGAAGATAAGAGAAATGAGGCCACCAAGATGCCTTTTCTACTACCAAATTGTTAGACATATTATCTTTATCTTATCTTTTTCTTTTATTTTAAGTTAATTTGTTATTATTTCTTATTTATATTTTGAGCTTAGTTTATATTTCTTCTATTATAAATAGAGGACCCTATGTGTATATTCAACACAAGAAAGATTAATCTCATACATAGTTTTCACTATATTCAACATGGTATAAGAGTCTGGTTCTTTTAAGAAATTTTTTTGTTACCTTTACCACTACACTTGTCGCTGTCAGGACGCCCATGTCTACCACTGCCGCTACTGAAGTTCGAATTTTGACCGATAGTCACAAGGGTTTTATCATCTCGGCCTAGTGACCATCATGCCTTCAACGACGCCTTCATTGGAGCTCATATGTGCTTTTAGTGCCTTTTGAAGTTATGGATCTACTCCTTTTTTCGTCGTGCATGTGACATGTCTTGTCTCCTCTTAGGTAGCGTTTCACAGCGTCGAGGTCGCTTTTTAATCCTCTTTCAGGTTCATATGCATTGTCACACGTCCTGTCTCCTCTCAAGTAGCTATTAAGAGCATCCATATATGCTTTTTCTCCCGTGGAAAAGATGGTTTTTGTTAGTTTATTTATAGTCGTGGTGACTCTTCAACAATGACCTCTTTATCCAATGATGTCAATAATGCATTCCTCAACATCGATTTGTAAGAAGAGATTTACATGGAGCATCCTCCCAAATTTGTTGCTTATGGGGAGTCTTCTGGGTTGGTATTTCATCTTTTATGTCGTCTTCGTAAATCATTAACAATTTGGTGTCACTCCAGTGTAGAAGCAGATATTTTCACAAACTATTTATGGATTATATTTGTAGCAAGCTTGGTAGCTTGAGGGAGAGTGTTAGACATATTATCTTTATCTTATCTTTATCTTTAGTTAGATTGTTATTATTTTATATTTGTATTTTGGGCTTAGCCCATATTTCTTCCATTATAAATAGAGGACCCTATGTGTATATTCAACACAAGGAAGATTAATCTCATACATAGTTTTCACGATATTCAACACAAACAATGCCCTCTTGCAAAGAATCTAAGAAGGTTGAGGAAGCCACTTGATGGACGAACGCCCGAGGAGAGGTCGATTGAAGCTGCGCGAACACGAACCGGACCTCCTCGAAGCTTCTCCGACGAAGAATACGCAGCGGAATGTTGAAAATGATGATGAGAACACGATATCGAATATTGACTCGAAGGAAAACTAAACTCGTGCTCTATTCGGACCAAGAAACCCTAGACTGACCGATGGAACCCTAGAAAAGGGGAAAACACAAAATGAACCGATTAATCGGTTCAAAATGAAGATTGAACGGTGGAAAATGGATTGAATCGGGAAACAAGGTTTTTAATCGGTGGAAAATGGTGGTAGAGGGTGGAAACCCTAGAAGAAGATGATGAAGTGTGGAGAATGAAGAGAATATACCTGCGAAGATCCGTGTGGAGTGCGGATATGTGGTTTGGTGACGATGAGCGTATCGGAAGAGAGAAGGAGACGCTCTGAATGTGAGAGACAGGCGCGATGGATGAATGAGGGAAGGAATGAGAGGCGCGGTCTGAAGACGTGGCTGATGTGTTGGAGTGGAGACGTACTGGTAGCTGACGCGTGCCAGATGTGGCAGTGGAGGGTCAGCGTGGAAATGAAAGAGAAGCACCGTGAAGTTTGGAGAAATGGAAGAATGAGAGTGTGCTTGGAAGGTGGCTAGAGGGAGTCTTTGGACTCTCTAGCCTGACTTTCAAGAGAGAATTGTTTCTATTTCAGAAAACTTAATTCTCATTAATCTCAAAAGTCACAATCCAATAGAGGAGCTGGGTATTTATAGTAACCCATGCTCCTTAAGAGCTAAACTATAAAAAGTAAAAATACAAAAGGAAGACTACGTCAAGTACGATTCCATCATACCCTCCCTCTTAAAAAAAAGATTTGTCCTCAAATCTGGCAATCGCCTTATGAAGAAGCTCCACACAATCTTTGGGAGCATGGCCATCTTGGAGTGGCCTTATTCTTTTAGATCTAGTTTTCTTCCTCCTGGATCAAACACGAATCTGCAATACACATCAAATATATCTTCGGTTAATATCAATCCAAGAAAGAATTTTTCTTTAAAAACAAGAGAATAAGAACTTCTAATGCTTTGATTAGTAATCTTTGAAAATTTTAGAAGTCCAAATTCAATTTTATCTTGAGTTAATTGTTTTCTTAAAGATAACAATAACTCAAGATTTGAATTGTCATATTTTGAAAATGTTTTCATGACAATTGGTTTGAAAGAGAAGTCAAAAATTGAAAAGTAATCAATTATTGGAAAAGAAGTAAAGATTTGGAAATCTTCCCTTTTAGGTTCCACAGTCTTTGAAAGAATAGGATTTGTCATCAGTAACAATTTCTCCTTTTCTTTCTTCTCTCTTTCTTGCCTTTCTCTCTTTTCTTCTTTTCTCTCTTCTTCTCTTCTTAATTCCTCTCTTCTTCCCTCTTCTCTTTTCTCTATTTGTTCTCTCTCTCTCTTCTCTTCTTCTTTCCTTTCTTCCTTTTCTTTTCTCTCAATCTCTCTTTCTCTTTTCTTATCCTTGATCTCCTTAAGTCTTGCCCCAAATTCTAATTCTCTACGAAGAAACCCATGATCATTTAAACTCTCAAGAAATAATTTTCCATCATCAATGCAATCCCTAATTAGTTCTAGGTTTCTTTTAATGCTTGAAGGCACAAACTTTCTTCTCTGCTTAAGTACCAAGTCTTGCCTTGCCAGAAATGTCTTAGGCTACTAACTAATTACCCCTTAAACTAAAATCACCTTTAAAATCAAAAGACACAACTCACAAACAAACAAAAACTAGATTCCTAATTTTCGGACTCTATTGTGACAAGGCTTAGAGTTTAATCTCTTTTAGCCTAAGTCACTCCTAACCGTGAACACAAAAATCAAACAAACACAACACTTAAGAATCCAGTGGACTCTAATGATCCCTACGAGAAACACAAATCAAATCACACATTCATCTATCTACCTATGCTAAATTAAAGCAAGTTAAAGTTGCCAAGAGTTTGAAAGAGCACCAAGGACTCTTCCAAAGCACTTGGACTTTATAAAAGGCCTTTTTACAAACAAAAAATGAAATTAAAAGAAAGCTAGCCTATCAACCTATTACACATCAAATGGAACAAAAAAATACAAAACATGCCCGCTGCCACGGTCCTGTTCCACTTCATTCAGCTTTGTTGTTCCACTTTGTGCTTCTGCTATCAATTCTCTTGGTCTTTCCTGATCAGTTTCCTACAAAGTAAATGCAGAGCTACAATCAAAATTTTCTTAGCTAGAACAAATTGCACAATGAAAACACATAACAGTAAGAACTTCCCTTTTATTCTCTGGCCTTCACGTGTACACTTGTTGATCCTGGCAGCTAATAAAATTGCTTTTGCTCTCAAATGACAAACTGCAATCAAATATTCACACTCAATTCAGCAGAGCAACCATCAATGTTATCACCAGCTAAGACAGAAACACTTAAGCAATCCAGAGGTAAGAAAGTTAAGCAACTCCCCTAATTAAATGGTTGGTCTAGCTTGCACTAAACTCTAGTGAGATTCTGCTGCTGCTTAAAATTCTTGACTCCAAATATTTATCAACTCTGCACACAACAACAAACCTATTCTACACTTTCTCCCTGCACTGATTCAGTTCAGATCTGCTCACAAAAATTACACCAATTCCAGCAAAATACACATAAACATGGATATTAAACCAGATGCAAATGGGTGTAATTCAAGGCTGAAACCAAACTGATTCAACAATCATTCCAAGCTAATCAAATCAATGGATAAAGATTAACATGATGTAATGCAGAAATTGGCAGTTAAAACAATGTTGATGCAGAAATGAAGAAGTTCAAAATGCAATCAGAATAGGTAAAGTAGCAGTGATTCAACAAACCAATTAAGGTTCAAAATGAATGCAAGAGCATATTAAAATGAGTACAATCACAGCTGCTTTAGTTTGATCACTCAAACTCTTTTTCCTGCACAATTAATAGTCAGCATCACAGTTAGATGAACAATAAAATTCTCTATTTCAAATTGCCAAAGAATTAGGCCAAGTCAGCCTCACTAAACTCACTACACTCAGGCTTCTCTTTTGAAATTTAAAGCACATAAATGAAAAGATTTGGAAGGGAGATTCTCCCTTGGCAGTACAAAGCTGGAAAGTCTTTCAGACCACCACCACCTAAGATGCTACCAAGCACACAAACCTTCTTTCAAATTCCAGAAACCAAAGTATAAAAGCTTCTCATTTCAGAAAAGGCTAGGCTAAACAGAGTAATGGACAATACAGGACAACCACCAACAATGTAAGCCAGATAATGAAACTGACAGCACAGCAGAGAAACTGACTCAAGATAAACTCTAGATCAGATTATGAAAGCAACAAAAACTTCAATTAGGAACAGCAGATCAGAGTTTACACGTGCACTGAGACAAAACCAGAACATTCAACAATGACAAGCAAGAAACAAAGCTATTTAAGAAGAAGGCACAAAAATTGAACCTACCAAAGGATCTAGAACAGATTCATAAAACAAGAAAATCACAGCAAGTTGAATCATACATGACCAAACAGATTTGCAACTGAAATAGAATAATGCATTGCCAATTGCTCTAAAATGTTCACTCCAATCCAATTATATGATGAACCAGAAAAAGGAGAGAAACATTAAGAGTGAAACTGTGTTGTGAATTGCACTTGCCACTTGACTCTTTATGTGGTTCAATCAATACTTCTTTTCTAATTGCTTTTTCTTTTTCAAATCACAAGAACTCATGCTTTTATACTTTCACTTTCTTTTGCTACAATTCACAACATATAATTTGACTCTATTTCAATTCAACTTCACAAAATATGAGTCATGATAGAAACAAATGATTCAACTAAAAAAAAAATACAGAATTTTAAACAACACCAAATGCAAGACACAAATGACTCTAGAATTTAATACACCGAATTCCAGCAATGATCTACTACTGAAATGAACAAAAAAATAAAGCAAATGACTCAAGCAAGGAAATATGTAGTTCGGTCAACTGCAAATGAGACTCTACTGGAGTTTTCTCAGTGCAACCAAGCTCTACCAAAGCGATTCATTGCTTATATGGTATGCACATGGTACTGGCTCAATCAATCAAATGCATCTCAATGCTAAATTCTCAGTTAAGTGCACAAAATAACCAGAAACAGATTAGGCACCAAATAACTGTTGTGAACCAATGCAAAGCTGCATCTCATGTCAAACACTAAGCACCCGAGCTCTTAATGAATTTGTCATTGCTCATATGGTGTGCTGATGTTGATCAAAAGCTAGCATGCAACAAAAACCTTAAGAACAGGTTACAACTGATTTAAAAGACAAATAACCAAATTAACATGACTTTGACACTACAGAAATAGATTTAAAAACTTAAAAGACTCAAAGATTAAATTGAACCGAGCAAAATGATGAAACACTGACTCAAAGCACCACAAGCACAGATCAATCAACCTTGTCAGAATTTGGAAACCTAAACATATGAAGATATTCAAAACATGAAACACAAACAAGATTCGCAACAACTCAGATCAGAAAAACAAATCACTACATTAAAGGAAAAATGATGAACAACTCAGAAATTGACGAAACAAAACGCAAAGAATCAAAATCAACCCGAGAAAAATAAGATGAATCACCAAGACATCACAGAAACAGATTCAACAGAAGACTTGAATCAACATTACGTGAATCAGAAAAAAATGAATCACAAACAAGAACAACCAAAAAAAAAAAATTCAGAACAGAGAGAACAACTTATCAGTTGATGCGTGCTTGAACCTTGCTCTGAATACCACTTGATGGACGAACGCCCGAGGAGAGGTCGATTGAAGCTGCGCGAACACGAACCGGACCTCCTTGAAGCTTCTCCGACGAAGAATACGCAGCAGAATGTTGAAAATGATGACGAGAACACGAGATCGAATATTGACTCGAAGGAAAACTAAACTCTTGCTCTATTCGGACCAAGAAACCCTAGACTGACCGATGGAACCCTAGAAAAGGGGAAAACACAAAATGAACCGATTAATCGGTTCAAAATGAAGATTGAACGGTGGAAAATGGATTGAATCGGGAAACAAGGTTTTTAATCGGTGGAAAATGGTGGTAGAGGGTGGAAACCCTAGAAGAAGATGATGAAGTGTGGAGAATGAAGAGAATATACCTGCGAAGATCCGTGTGGAGTGCGGATATGTGGTTTGGTGACGATGAGCGTATCGGAAGAGAGAAGGAGACACTCTGAATGTGAGAGACAGGCGTGATGGATGAATGAGGGAAGGAATGAGAGGCGCGGTCTGAAGACGTGGCTGATGCGTTGGAGTGGAGACGTACTGGTAGCTGACGCGTGCCAGATGTGGCAGTGGAGGGTCAGCGTGGAAATGAAAGAGAAGCACCGTGAAGTTTGGAGAAATGGAAGAATGAGAGTGTGCTATAAAGGTGGCTAGAGGGAGTCTTTGGACTCTCTAGCCTGACTTTCAAGAGAGAATTGTTTCTATTTCAGAAAACTTAATTCTCATTAATCTCAAAAGTCACAATCCAATAGAGGAGCTGGGTATTTATAGTAACCCATGCTCCTTAAGAGCTAAACTATAAAAAGTAAAAATACAAAAGGAAGACTACGTCAAGTACGATTCCATCACCACTCTTGAAAACGTAGCATATAATATTATATGTTGTGTTGTTTTTTTTTTGCCATAAAGGCCGAGATCTGTAAAGGTTGTATTGTATGTTAAGACAAATCGTCTATAAGACTGAAATGTCTAAATGCTCTCATATGTTTTGAAGTTTAACAAAACAACATTAAACAAAATGAGCATATGGATGAGTTATCACTAGAATATCAGAATAACTGAAACATAGGTGATAACTTAAATACTTTGAAAATATAACAACCTAGGAAAGTCTTAGAAAAACACTTAGGCTGAAACTAGAGGCAACACTAAACAATTTCCAAAGTTAAAGCGTCAATGGGAGTTTTGCTAAATGTAGAAGCTATATTGTACCAAACGGTAATGAAATAAACTCTCAAATAGATAAGAATGTAAAAGTGCTGAGACAATGTTTTTGGTAAGCCATTTAAGAGTCTCAATCAATATTCCAAAAACCTGTAGAAGACAACTCGTTAAACGCTCTTGTTAAAGAAAGCAGAATCCGAAAAGCATTTACAATAGACTAGATGATACCATGAGCTAAATCATTCACTTTGTCCAATGATGAAGTCTTAATCAATGCTTGGTATCTTAGTAAAAAACTTAAACAATAAAATTCTACCTGAACGGTAGAAAACGTAAAAAACACTTTGTTGTTTTGAACAAGCATTAAATGTCATTAAATGCTCAATGTTCCAAAACAACAAAAGTGATAAGAGAAACGACATATTTGTCGCATGCATATCTACTCTACTTTGCCCAAATAACATATGAAGTTGTGAGAAATCACTTAAAGGGGGGTTGAACAGTGTTTTCTCACTCTTTTTCGCAACTTGAAGGAATAAGTGTGATGTACATAACACTTGTGAGTTAGGTATGCTTTACAAAAGTAACTCACTATTTTCCAAAACATATTTTAGCAATAATACCTAGATGATGTAAACGTTAACTGAAACTTAAAGCTAACTTAAGCTTCAAGAATGAATGCCTTTATCAAGAGCTAGTTGTTTATTGTAAAGACTAAAATACACAAACAATTTTTATACTAGTTCACTTGTTATAGCTACATGCAGTTCTCCTCTAAGTTAACTTAGAGGGTTCCACTAAATATTCAATGAAGTACAAATGAGTGTTTTAAACCACTTCTGGTGTTCCTAGTCCATATTAGTAACCATATTACTTCTAACTAGTTGAGTCTAAATCACTCTTATCTGCGTAGTATTATTCACCACTTCTAGTATCCCTAGACGCTTCGAGTATCACTTGTGATACATTGTCTAGTTGAGTATTACCCACTCCTGTTGTGAAGTATACTTCATCACTCTTGATATCCCTAATTAGCGAATAACCTATAGTTACCCTAGACTAGTTGAGTATTCTCACCACTCCTGGTTTCTCAGTCAACAAGTAGTTGTTAATTGCCATTTGTTGAGATTGTGGATAGGGGAGCACTGGTTTAGCTGAACCCACAATCTCAATGATATCTGAGTTTTTGATGATGAAAACATATAATTAATAACACACATGTATTTAGTGTTACATGTTCTATGCTTACATGTTATATGTGTTTTTGAGAACATGATTGTGTTGTTTATGTTGTTCATTGCATTTCACTGTGTTATATATGTGATTTTATACATGAATGCATGACACATGTTTTTGGAAAAGAAAAACCACAAGCACTTTTGTTGAACTTAATTGTGTGGCAAAACAATTAAGTCGATTTCATTATGGGGTGAGTCGATTAAAACTCGTGTCTTTGCACAAACTTTTTCAAGTGTGCTGTGAGAGTTTTTCAAAGAGAAGAGTTTTCAAAACTATTTTACTATGTTATAAAGTCGATTACACGCGTGTTGCATTTGGCTGACTTTGTTATGTTTTGAATAACTGTTAATGGTTGATATAACTATCACAACGACTATATTTTTAAGTATGGTGACTAAGCATTAAATGAAATTCGACTACATTAATTGTACATTCAATTAACTGTGTTGATTGCTACTAACTGCAATAACATAATTGCTATATTCGACTACATTAGTAGCTCAGTCGATTAAAATGCATCAGAGTTGTGTTTATCTATAAATTGACGTGAATTTGATTTCTGTAAGAACTTTTGTGAATCTAACAGTTTGTGATATCTTTTGCAGAAAGTGCATTCTTACAGAAAGAGAGAAAGAGCTCCAAAAAACAAGAAGTGACCGTGGTGATCATCTACTTGTGGATTCTTGAAGAGAAAGTTAACTGCACGAACAAAGGCTGATTATATCTGCACATTGGGTGTAACTGAGAGATCAGAGGCTACAATCTTGTGAAGATTGGATTGAGGTTCCCTGTTGTGATTACAGGAAGAAGAGTGTGTTGTGTTCTTGACTTTGAGGGTGGCTAAAAGGGTTTGGACTGTAGGAGAGGGGATTCTTGTTGCTAGTCTGTTTCTATACTGTCTATATTTTGATTAGAGGGTTAGTGAGGTGTTTTATATTTTTGACGTGAGGTCGCTATAAAAGCCTTGTTGTAAAAACCTTGATCATTATAGTGCATTGGCTTCCTATGGTTGAAGGACACTGGATGTAGGCTTGGCCGAACCAGTATAAAAACTCATTGTGTGATCTTTCTATCCCTACACTCTTTTAATCAGTCGACTTCTTATTGTACTCAATCGATTTAATTTCCGCTGCATAAACAAGTCTTTTACCTTGCGTTTCAAGAAAGTTATAAAGGCATCACTTTTGGTGAAAAAGATTTTGAAAGTTTTAAACTTTATACTTCACTAATTCACCCCTCCTCTTGGTGTGAGAAATTAAGCCATTCTCCTGGTTTCTCAGTCAACAAGTAGTTGTTAATTGCCCTTGGCTGAATGAGTATTCGCACCACTCTTGGTATTCTCAATCAACGAATAACCTCTTCTTACCGTAGATTGGATTAGTATTCGCACCACTCCTGGTATCTCTAGATGTTCATTGTATCCACTAATACTATCTAGTTGAGTTTCACCCATTTCTGGTTGTGTAGTATTCTTCACCACTCCTAGTATCCCTAGTCATTGAATAACCTTCAGTTACTCTAGACTAGTTTGAATATTCGCAACACTCCTAGTACTAGACAATTCCGGTATCTTCTGATACATTGCCTACATTTCCTTAACTCTCTAGAGCTAAGTTGCAAGTGTTTTGATTATCTCGACAATTGTAATCAACGATTTCTTACAAGTCATTTAGATTATTAATGTCGAATAGAGGATGTGATTACAACACAATGCAGTCTAAACACTCGCAGATGTTTCTCTCTTCACTCTTTTCTCTCATCTTACAAAAGTAAGCAAATAATATAATGAAGCTCAAGAGTATTGCTTGAATTTTCTTTCTATCTCTTTACTCTCTCCTTATAGAGGTGAGTAGATATTACAATGAAACCTGGGAGAATTTCTCAATGTTTCACTCGATTATTCTCTCTTCTTTTCTTCAAGTAGTTGTTCTAATAAAGCTTGAGAGTATCCTTCTTTTCTTGAGCTCTTCTCTTTTTCTATTCCATGGTTGGAGGAATTTTCCTTTAATAGCTTAAAGAGATTTCCTTGCTCAATTGATGATGATATATCCTCACTTTCATTATTTCCTCATCATACTCGTCTTCCTCTTCTTGTCTTTTATTTATACACCTTGAAGATATAGCCATTATGACAATTTTTCTCTTGATATGTGATAATATGACCGTTTGACGAATCTTGCCTTGATATTTGATCTTTTCTAGCTATTGGTGTAGATGTCTGTCAAAGGATGGAGTCTTTTGTCAGAGTAGACATGCTTGTCAAAGCTTTTATCAAAAACATATTTGACTTCTCATTTGGCACGAGTTTTCATAAACTGATGAGTTCTTCTTTTATCTTCTTCTTTCCAACATTCATTTTGATTCTTCCAAGATGATGTAGATGAACATTTGTAGCAATTGTCCTACACAGGATATAATAGAAGTGTGTACAGTATGTATGTCCTATTTCCTGTTTGCTTTGATGTTTTCTAAAGCTTTTAGCATTTGTTCAAGATTCAATGTTTTCTAATGTTTTGTTTATAAATGTAGTTGATATTGTTTAGTCTGTAAGAGACTCCTTCTTGGTTGGTGTTTTACATGTTGTTTTCATGATTTTTTTAGACGTAGGTATTGTGTCACGATTTCCCAAGATAAGAACATTTTGTGAATGTCTTTCTTGTTACTAACACCTACTACTGATCGGATTAGGGTTTTGATGTGTAGTCCATTCATCAGATATCACTTTTGTTGTTTTTGAACGTTGAGTAATTAATGTCATTTAATGCTTGCTCAGAACAACAAAATGCTTTTTCATTTTCTATTGTTGAGGTAGCGTTTAACAATTAATCTTTTCCTCTAAAGCTACCAAGTATTGAGTAAAGACTTCATTGTTAGACAAAGTAATAATTTAGCTCATGGTACCGTTTAGACTGAGTAAACACTTCTTGTGATTTTTCCTCTTTATATAGACAATGTTTAGCATTGTTTGTGTTTTTTTTGTGTTTTAAGTTTTAGTCTTTTAGAGTATTTTCCTCAACGACATCGTCTTGACATTGTTTCGTTTGCCCGAGAGTTAAATTGAATACCCTTTGGGTATGATAAAATTTACATGTTTAGCTTCAACTCTCTTAGACGCTTTGATTAACAGTTGTTTGGCATTGTGTCTGTGTGTTTTGACTTAGTTGTTTTTCTGTTTCCTAAAATCCTAAGTGTTTTCTAGGTTGGCCTAATCGTATTGTTTTCTAAGTGTTTTCTTTAGCTAGTCTAATCTTGTTTCTCTTATGTTGTATCTAACTATTGTTTAGGTTTCTACTTGTCCAATTTTTCCAATTTCATAGCCTACTTTGACCTTTCTGTGATTTTCTATGTGTTAGACTTCTTTAAGAGGATCGTCTATATCTTTTCTTCTTGGTGTATTAGACTTGTTGTGTGTTTAATGTTTTTTTTCTATTCTTTTATTCTATGAGACTTCCTATTGTTGATTACCTGTTCTTTCTAACTTAGGGTTTTCTATCTTAGCTTTTAATGTTTGTTTTCTATTTTTTTATTCTTTGAGACTTCCTATTGTGTGGTTACCTGTTCTTTCTAACTTAATGTTTTCTATCCTATCGTCTAATGTCTGTTTTCTATTCTTCAATTCTATGAGACTTCTTTGTTTCATGTTGTTTAGTTAAACTTCAAAACAAATATTTTATAGATCAACTTGTCCTATCCTAACAACCTACTACATGCATCCACCTACTCCATCTGATATATATCAGAAATGAATGTTAGAAACAAAGAAGACATTCACAGAATGTTCTCTCAATCAGAAGTCATGCTAGAAAAATAGTACAACCTAGTTTTATCAAAGTACTGAAAAAGCAAGTCTGCTATAACAAGTTGACTTTAACCAACTTCATATGACAAGACTAAGAAGAAGACACAAGAATCAAGGCAAAAACTCAGTGTGACAAATATCTTTTAGGAAGCCGTTAAATAAAAGATGATTCAAAGAAAGAATCAAGAGAATAACATACGAAGAGAATAACATACAAAGAGAAAAAAGCAAATATCGTCGAGAGAAAAGCACAAAACAACTCAATAACTCAAAAGAAAATATCTAAGAAGAGAAAAAGCTCAATTTGAGAAATACTCTCAAGCTTCATTGTAATATAAGCTTACTATTTGTAAGTAGAGAGAAAAGAGAGAAAAATACTTATCGAGTCTGTAGATTGAATTGTATTCAACAATATCCTCTCTACAAAAGTACTCGTGTATTGACTTGTAAGCAATCAGATTGATTACACATTCTGAAGAGAATTCAAGCACTTGTTGATTAACTTAGGTGAGTTAAGGAATACTAGGCAACATATCAGGTTAATACCAGGATTGTCTAGTAGAAATCAGGAGTGAGTGAAACTGAACTAGACGATGTATTAAGTTGATACCAGAAGCGTTTAGGGATACTAGGAGTGTTGAAGAATACTACACAACTAGGAGTGAATGAAACTTAACTAGGAAGCATATTAGGTGGATACCAGGATTGTATAGTGGATACCAGGAGTGGTGAGAATACTCAGTTGTAATCTTGTTGAAGATTATAGTGGAGCCCTCTAAGGTTAGAGGAGACTAGACGTAGCTCAGTTGGACTGAACTAGTATAAAAATATTTGTGCACTTACTTTTTTATTCTCTCTCACGCTTCTCTTACAAAACCTGCAATTGGAATTTTATCTTTAATGTAAAAATTTCTATATAAAACAACCTTTATCAAACAAAGGCAGTCTTACTGAAACACTACAACGAATATCTTTTAACCTTTGAATAACACTTGAAAAGGACTCACTGCTTAAATCAATTTCAAAGTCGAGCATTTAAAAATTCCACGTAAAATCTTTCATAGACGAAGGTGCTATATTATATCGGTTGCAAAAAAATTTTCCAATAACATTATTCAACCTCCCCCCTCCCCTTTTTTTTCCAGTACTTCATTGTAAGTATTCCCCTCCTCTAGAACAAGTATGAATGAAGTTAAGCTTTCTCCAATACATGTTTCTTTTTGTTACACGTTCTTCATATAATATTGTATATTTTCTTAACAATATTGGCATGCCGAAATGAATACTTTGAAACAACTTTTGAATCTTCCAGTAGTACTTAAATCTTTCAAGCATATTGGTAAGCCTTATTTGAAAGGAAGTTATGAAATTATTTTTAACCAAGACCAAGGTAGTCATTAGTAAGGAACTTAAAGATCATATTTAATATTCAACCAGGACTAACATGGTTATCAATAGGGAACTTCAAAAGATGTTCAACCAAGACTGATGAGGATATCAATAGGAAACTTTGAAAGATGTTCAACAAGGAGAGAGGTGGTTCTTGGTAGGGGACGTTGAAAGATGTTTAACCAGGATCAAGGTGGTTCTTAGTAGGGATCTTTGAGATTTTATTCAACATGAATCAAGGAGGCTCTCAACATAGAAGTTCGTAAGATTTTCAACTTGAATCGAGGTGGTTCTCGATTGTTAACTTTGAGAGATGTTCAATCAGGATCGATAAAGATATTAGTAAGGAACTTCGAAAGATGTTCAACCAAGATCGATGGGGATACCGGTAGGGAACTTTGAAAGATGTTCAACCAGGACCAAGTATAACCCATTCTTGGTTGAGTACTCTAGCTACTCTTGGCACCTGAGTATTATTAACCACTCTTGATCTCTTAGTTTAACTTGACTAGTACACAAATTTAGCTCAAAGTTAAAAACAAACTTAGTGCTTGTTTACAAATAAAAATTGAATAAACTCTCACAAAGAGCATTACAAATATATGAATCAATCTGTGAATTCTTGAGATTTCTACTCTTAAATTGAAGAGCATTAGATTATATGAGCTCATGAAGTTATTTTTCTCTCTTTTTCTTCTCTTTTCTCTTCTACTCTTTTCTCTTCTACTTTTTTCTCTTCTTCTTTCTTTTCCTTTCATTTTGGAAGCATCAAACATTGCAGACATGAAGATAAGATAAGGAACGAGATTGGATGATGGTTTTCTCTTCATGTTTTATCTGATTTGAGCTTGTTTCCATCACATCTGAAGGATTGAAGAGTATTAGACGATATAAGCTTTGATGAATGATGATTTTCCTTGAGAATACTCTCTCTTTCTTCTCTTCTTTCCTTCGTCTTTTATTCACCTTTTCTATATTTCTGCTTCAACTATCCTTCTACATTTTTCTCAAGAGCAACAACTTTCTTCTCTTCAATGATCTTCTTTATATAGGTCCTTTTGAATGATGGTCATTGAATTCTAAGTTGATTTTTCAGAGAGAGAACAAGAAACCTTTTAGATCAGAGATCAGACTTTTGTCTTTTCATTAGAGGTATAGTGCTTTATTAGAGTCTTTATATAAGAGTAACTTGTATGGTTCTGTTAGAGTACAAGTCTTCAAAATATTTGCTCCAGATGTTTTGATTTATCCTTTGTCTATTCCTGTTTTGCACAAATAACAAGGACAATGTATGCAAGCAAAATAATACTTTAGAATACATGCATGAAATGTTTTGAACATTTATAGCCATTAACTGGTATTACTTGTCCAAAACATCTTGTTATATGTCTTATTAGTAATTAATGCATCGTTTGAGTATATCATTAAAAAAGGATTGGACGATGTATTTTTTTGACAATAGATGACATAAGACATTAGATTCTCATGAAAAGTTGTTTTAGATGTATATTTTAGCACGTTTTCCATCAAATGATGTTCTTATGGGATACTTTTGCTTACAACATTGCTTTTTCATATAGTCCATTTAAGCTTAAGCATTATTACGATTCTCATTAAAAGATATTTCAATTTGATAGCTTGAGAATATATCTTACTATTTTGCATATATTCCTTTTTGCCGCTAAATGAGTACAAATTCTTAACTATTATCTCTAAAGCTTTCATGTAGACTTTTCTTATTAACCAGACACTTCCTGTAAATAATGTGTTTAGACGATATAGACTTCAGAGAAACACTATTGTGTTATGTTCTTTTTTTAGAAGATTGTGTATTAGCATTTGGACAATTTATGTAGTTTCTCGTATAAAGCCTTAGGTTTTTATTTGACTTGAGCAAGTGCTTAGACGTTACAGGTCAAATAGGCACTTCTATTCCTGAAAGGATATTTTGTTTAATGATTACTGTTAAACTTCAAAACTTGGATTGCTAGATGATCTAGTCTTTATAGAAGATCTTGTCTTAACAATTGCAAGTTCTTAATCTTGACTAAAAACGGTAAAAGAAAATAAACAACTCTAGACAAAAATTCAAAGAATTTTTGAAAAGACACAAAACTAAAAAATTAGAAAATAATAGAAGTACCAAAAAGAGTGAAATGAGATAACGCATAAATTCTAAAAAGAGATTGAATATAATTTAATAAATTAACAATCATAAACAATATTGTAATATAATAATTTGTATTAAACTATACAATTTTTATTTTTTATATTCTTGAATTCTTACTTTCTCTTCTTTTTTTCTTAATATATTTGTTTCATTTTGACATGGATCCATTATTTTTTTTAATTTGGCAGTTCAACACACAAACTAAAAAAATTAAACAAATTGCACTTCAAACACCCAAACCCATGCAAGATCAAGGTAAATTAATGAATTAATATTCTCTTTTATTAAGGTGACATTTAAAAAAAATATTTTCTATAAGAAAAATAATTTATTGAAAAATAAAAATGGAATCAACATAACATAAGATGTGTCCCATATAAATGAAAATAAACAAATAAAAAAAATTGCTGAATTTTACTATACTCAATTTTTTTTCTCTAACTTTTTAAATTTCGCCAAGAATATCTAATTTTAAAAAATAATTCACCTATGTTATAAATATTGTTCCACATTATAGGTTTAAACCCACTATCTTCATATTCACCTTGGACTGCCCGCCACTCTGGCAATAAAACGGGGATGAAGTTTAACTCTTTGTCCCTTTCCCCTTTCTCTCTTCTCTCTCTTTCTTCCCACCTTCTCTGCTGAAAGTCTCTACACAAACCATCTTCATATTCTTCTTCACTTATTGACTTGTGGCAACCTAGGACGCTTCTCTGCATCTTCTGGTAATGTTCTGTGCACTTCATGTTGTGCTTACCCTTTTGACTGTTCAACTCCTTCTTGCTGTCTGGTTGGTCAATCAGATTCATGGGTTTGAGTTGTTTTTTCTTTGTTATTATCTGGGTATATGGCGGTTTTGCTCCCTTTTAATGATCTATGGTGAAAAAGCTTTTTTTTTTCCTTTTCGTTTTACTCTTCATGTTGGAAGGTCTCTCTTTTCTTAGAGTGGTGTTCTAGGGGATACTAGCTTGATAGTTATCCTCGTCAATTAAATACTTTGTATTGTGTCTGACAGCTGCAACTTTTCAAGCTGGATTTATGACAGAATCTTCTGAATTTTGCATAGGAATAGTCATTTATTGTCTGTACTATTGTTTCTTTTGCTTTCATGTTTGATTCGTTGATGAACTGGATCTGTGGAATTAGGATTTCCCTGATCTATTTGTTTTCATCAAATTTCATGCCTGAGAAGGCTACAATTGTGATTGCAGCTTTTAAGAGCTCAAAAGTTGACTTTGTAGCCAAAAGTTTTTCAAAGCCCTATTTTCATGTTAGCTGTAACTTGTATCCTTCTATCAACTTTTTTTAAATGATTTCTTCGGTGATTAGTAACTTGAGATTATTTTATTCATGATTTTGGCCATATTAATTTTTTAATTGATGATCTTAGCATATTGAAACTTTGTGTCTGGTATATGTTACTTGGAGATATGTGTGCAAATTTTATGAAGTACTGATTTTCTTCATCTGGAAAATATTTGGTTATTGCAATGATTGTTTTTTATTGCTATTGGCAGGTGCGGAGGCCTTTAAAATCTAAGAATTTGTTAACCTGAATCGGTACACAGTGGTACAGTGTAAAGTTTGAAATCTATCACACCACTTTCACTGTGAAACGCTTATAGGTTGGATTCATATCTTTCCACGGAAGATGATGATGATGATGTTTGATGAGATGGGGTTTTGCAATGATTTGGATACTGTCACTGCGACCCTTGGAGAAGAAAATATTACCACTGGGCAAGCTGATCCAGAGGCCATAGTTGAGGATGATTTTAGTGATGAAGAAATTGGAGTAGATGAGCTTGAGCACCGGATGTGGAAGGATAAAATGCTTCTCAAGAGATTGAAGGAGCAAAGTAAATCCAAAGAAGGAATCGATGCCGACAAGCAGAGGCAGTCTCAAGAACAGGCAAGGAGGAAAAAGATGTCTAGGGCTCAAGATGGAATTTTGAAGTACATGCTGAAGATGATGGAGGTTTGCAAGGCACAAGGATTTGTTTATGGGATAATCCCCGAGAAGGGGAAACCAGTGACAGGAGCATCTGATAATCTTCGTGAATGGTGGAAGGATAAAGTGAGGTTTGATCGAAATGGACCTGCTGCTATAACAAAGTACCAGGCTGATAATGCTATCCCTGGAAGGAATGATGGATGCAATTCGATTGGTCCAACTCCACATACCTTGCAAGAGCTGCAGGACACAACCTTGGGTTCTCTCTTGTCAGCACTCATGCAACACTGTGATCCTCCTCAGAGGAGGTTTCCCTTGGAGAAGGGTATTCCTCCACCATGGTGGCCCACAGGAAATGAAGTATGGTGGCCACAAATTGGTTTACCTAAAGATCAGAGTCCTCCTCCTTACAAGAAGCCCCATGACCTGAAGAAGGCATGGAAAGTTGGTGTTCTGACTGCAGTTATAAAGCACATGTCCCCAGATATTGCCAAAATTCGGAAGCTTGTGAGGCAGTCTAAGTGCCTTCAGGATAAGATGACAGCCAAGGAAAGTGCAACCTGGTTGGCAATCATCAATCAGGAGGAGGCCTTGGCAAGAGAGCTTTACCCTGATTATATTCCCCCATTAGCCTCAGGTGGAGGGAGTGGATCTTTGGTGGTCAATGATGGCAATGAATATGATGTTGAAGGGGGTGAGGATGAGCCTAATTTCGATGTAGAAGAGAGGAAACATGAGAATATTCACATGTCCAATCTGGTGATGGAGAGAATGAGGGGAACTATGGGTGTTCAGCAGCCCTCTTTTTCTATCAAGGGAGAGGCAGTTACAAATTTGGATCTTCTTAGGAAAAGGAAGGTCTCTAATGACTTTAACATGATGGATTTGAAGATTTACACATGTGAACAGCCTCAGTGCCCTTACAGTCAAGTTCAGCTTGGTTTCCCGGATAGAATATCTAGGGACAATCATAGGTTAATTTGTGCTTTCAGAGGTCCTTCAGATTTTAGGGGTCCAAACTTTCATGTTAATGAGGTAAAGCCAGTGATATACCCCCAGTCCTTTGTTCCACCCAAGTCTACTGCTCAGTCTGCTAACATGGCCCCGTCTGTAATTGATCTCACTGGACTTGAAGTTTCAGAAGATGGCAAGAAAAGAATCAGCGACCTTATGACTAACTACGATACAAATGTACAGGGCAACAAGAATATGAGTTCATGTAATCGTGTAGCTGGCGAGGTTTTGAACCTTCAGCAGCATCAACAGGACAACTTCATTCGCGGTCGAGGAATCACTATGGAAGGAAACGTCTTTGACGAAGCTACCATGTCAAATAATCATCACACTTTTGCAAGAGACGAATGCCAATTTGACCGGTTCAAAGCTTTGAATAGCCCCTTTGAGACCAATCACAACAACAACAGTAACTTTCATTCCATGTTTGGGTCCTTTTGTGATTTGGCATCATTTGATTTCAAGGAGGATATGCAAGGAGTAGGAATGGATGCTCTTCAGAAACAGACAGATTTTTCTGTATGGTATCAGTGAAAGTGACAAGGGGAATCAGGAAGCTCAAGCTCATTGTTGTGAACTTTTATTTTCATGTGAAGTTCCTTCAGCTTAAAGTTTTCTTCACATGTAATTCTATAGGCCTAGAGCTAGATATTATATGCTTATATGTTTTACAGGTCTAGTGTTTGTTACAATAAAATACTTACATATATGCTTTGTGTGCTTTTCATCAGTCTAGCCTTCTGTTACTTATTCCATGTAAGACTGTGATATAAATAAGACTTGAATGTTCTTCCAAATTTTGGTTTCACGAATCTAAAATGTGTGACCCAGTTGAGGGAAAAATTGTGGATTGGATGAAAGGTTTGTCCTTTATGGTGACATTTGATTATGCTTATCCTTTCCCATGTGAGAATGGACCCCCCCAGAACAGTTGTTCGGCTGATGCCAAATTGAATTCCATTTGGGTTGCGTGTTGGTGCTGTGTGGTGGGACCACACTGTTCTGATGTTTTGATGTGTGATTGGTCGATGAAAGAGCAAAGAGGTTTTCATTGTTGAAGACCAATGAATGTGGGTGTTCATAGACAGTGAAAGGGCAATCTCATGAATTGGCTAAGGCGGCTGAACACATACACAGTGTTTATCTCTCAGTGCCTACTTTTTACCCTTTTCATTGCTAAAATTTCATGGCATCAATTTTGTACTGGACCTACTTTTTTCTGCTATTGGAAGCCACTGTGTGGTTGAAGATAAGTGTGGTGTAGAAAAAGCACTAGAGGTATCGAATTTAGTGAATAATCTTTTTGAAAAATGTGCTCTGGATGATAATAGCACGTGTTGAAAAAAATTGCTGCAATGCACTGGGTGAGACCTGAGTTGACTCTAAAGAGGAAATATGTTTTCTTTTTCGTATTTGAACTAAGCTTAAAGTTGGATAAAGGATTTCTAAAATATAAAATCATAAAATTGTATCGCATAAAAATGTAAAGATTTACCCGCCTTTTTGTTTTTGTGAATATGATCAATTTGTATTTTAATCCTTTAGTTTTTCAGTTAATTTAATTTCTACAAATTTCAATTAAAAAATATTACATTTTATCCTGTTTTAAAAAAATTGTAATAATTCAATTATATAGAGGTAACCTCTACCAATAAAAATATCTTTTAAATTTATACAATATAAATATTATCATTAGTAATTATTATACAATATAAATATTATGATTTGGTTTTTGATTTCAGTTTTAGGATGTGACTGAACAACATATAGTAACATAAAAGAGTATATTATAATAGGTTGAACCACATATTTAAATATAGACTCTCCTAAAAAATCTTTTGCAGAATTCACTATAGACATTACAAACTTAATTATAGATTTTATTATAAGTTTTTATTGGAAAAGTCAAGTCAAACCGTTTTTAATAGCTTACTGATTTTTGTTTAGACAGTTTTCGTTTTCTGATATACTGTTATCACATACACGTTGTATATAAACATTGCATTACACTTCAGTTCAATAACAGACTCTCTATTCTTCATTTTTCTCTTCCAAATTCTCCAATAGAATTGGTATCCAGAGCCTAGGTTACGAAGAAACCTGAGACGTACTTCAAGAAGACCAAGAACACAGTGTAGTTTTTTTTGGATCTTGAAGCAAGAAGAATGGCGGGGAGTGATCTTTCCATAACAAACCTTTCGATACTCACAGAAAAGAATTGGACGAGATGGAGCACACAGATGAGGGTGTTGTTCAAGTTTCAAGACGTGAGTGATGTTATTGAAGGTGATGACCGAGAGATTGGTCTTGGTGCAACGGACGACCAGAAAGCCGCGTTTAAGAAGAAAGATAACAAGGCCCTTTTCATCATTCACCAGTGCGTTGATGATACCCATTTTGAGAAGATTCAGAACGCTAGCACTGCTAAAGAAGCCTGGAGCATTCTAGTACGTTGTCACACAGGAGAGGAGAAGATCAAGAAGGTGAAGCTTCAAACCCTCAAAAGGCAGTATGAGTTACTGTAGATAGAATACAACGATAGGGTTGGTGAATATTTCAACAAGATACTCACCATTACGAATCAGATGAAAGGATGCGGGGAAGTCGTCAATGATACCATGATCATGGAGAAGATCATGAGATCGCTACCACGGAAGTTCGACTATATAGTAGTCGCGATAGAAGAATCGAAGGATCTTTCGATGACGAAAGTCGAAGAGCTCCAAAGCTCGCTGGAAGCCCATGAAATGAGAATGATGGACAGAAACCCAGGCAAGAACGACGAACAGGCCTTGAAAGTGCACCACTCCAAGCATGATGAGAAGAAGAAGTGGAAAGGAAAACGATCAAAAGGGAATTGGAAATCTGATAAAGACAAGGCGAATCATGGGTCTGCATCAGTGGAGAAAGATGGGAAGCCAGAGAAGAGCCATTATTCAAGGAAGGATAAAAGAAACATCAAATGCTTCAACTGCAACAAGTATGGACACTTTGCATCTGAGTGTCACGCGGAAGAAGGAAGACAAAAGCGACATCAAGGCACAGAAGCACATATCGCTCAAGAAAACCTCTAACCTTGATGGTGACCACTTCAAGAAAAGGCTCAAGCTCTCACGCTAACATGTGGTATCTGGACTCGGGGTGTTCGAACCACATGACGTGTCATGAAGACTGGCTGATCAACTTTGATGCCACGAAGAAGAGTAAAGTCAAGTTTGCTGACGACAGTACTCTGAGAGTGGAGGGCATTGGAGATGTAGTGATACAGAGAAAGAATGGTTCGCATGCAATGGTCACGGGTGTGCTTCTTGTTCCAGATATGAGATGCAATCTGCTAAGTGTAGGACAGTTGATCCAACGAGGATTTAAGGTGGTGATGGAAGACAATAAGGTTGAGCTATTTGATAGCGACAAGAATATGATCTTGAGAAGCAAGATTTCCAATAACATAACCTTTCAGGTTAGCCTGGAAGCAATGGAAAACTTAGAGTGCATGACTTCAATAAAGATCAGTGAAGAAAGTTGGCTGTGGCACTTGCGATATGGCCACCTGAACTTCAAAAGCTTACAGCAGCTCAACGCAAAGGAGATGGTTTATGGCCTGCCCAAGATTGTATTACCAGGAAAGAAGTGTGAAACCTACAGACAAGGAAGCCTTTCAAAGCTGAGTTGGGTACGAGGGCAAAGGCTTGCCTAGGAGTTGTACATTCGGACATTTGTGGTCCAATTGAAGTACCTACAGTTGCTGGAAACAGGTACTTCATCTCGTTCATCGATGAATTCAGCAGAATGACTTGGGTATATTTGATTAAGGCGAAAAGTGATGCACTGGAAACCTTCACTCGTTTCAAGACACGTGCTGAAAGGGAAAGCGGACAGCTGCTAAAGATATTGAGGACAGACGGAGGAGGAGAGTACACGTCTGCTACCTTCGAGAGCCACTGTCAGTTGAGTGGAATTACACACGAGATCACCGCCCCATACACTCTTAGCATAATGGGCTTGCGGAGAGGAGGAATCGAACAATCTTTAACATGGCGAGAAGCATGTTGAAGGAGAAAGCACTCTCACGAAAGTTGTGGGGCGAGGCAGTATCCACAGTTGTCCACTTGCTCAACAGGTGTCCTACGAAGAAATTAGAGGGTAAAGTGCCACTTGAGGCGTGGAACAGTGAGAGACCGACAGTTGGTAATCTAAAGGTGTTCGGCTCACTCGCGTACATGCACGTCCCAGATCAGAACAGATCTAAGTTGGAGGATAAGAGCAGAGTAATGTTGTTCATCGGGTATCATCGCGCGTATAAACTCTTCGATCCAATTGAAGAGAAAGTCACTTTGAGCAGAGATGTGGTGATTATGGAAGACAAATGCTGGGACTGGAATCAGAAGCATATCAGCTTGATGAAAACCAGAATGGCGGAAGATGAGGATAACCCAATCATAGCAGAGTCAGCAACGATGTCAGAAAACAGGCAGCGAGTTCAGTGTGATGAATCTGATAGACCAAGGAGGCAGCGAGTGCAACCGCAGAGGTTCGGCGACTGTGAGGTCTATTCAGATGCGCAGATAGGTGATGAAGGTGATTTGGTGCACATGGCTCTATTGGCTGGAGCAGAACCCATAGACGAAATCGAGGCATAAAAGGAACTTGTGTGGCGAAATGCTATGAGAGAAGAAATAGAATCCATCGAGAAGAACGAAACCTGGCAGCTTGTTGACCTTCCTTCCAAGAAGAAGAGCATCGGAGTGAAATGGGTGTTCAAGCGCAAGCTGAGGCTTGATGGATTTGTTTCCAGATACAAAGCATGATTGGTTGCAAAGGGTTTCCTCCAAAGACAAGGCTTTGACTTCAATGAAGTGTTTGCACCAGTCGCTAGGATGGAGACCATTCGGTTGGTGATAGCTGTAGCTTGTGCGAGACGATGGTCTTTGTTTCAACTTGACGTGAAGTCCGTGTTTCTCCATGGCCCATTAGAAGAAGAAGTATATGTACAACAACCACCTGGGTTCATTGACAAAGGCAGAGAACACGAGGTGTATAAGTTAGAAAAGGTGCTATACGGACTGAGGCAAGCTCCCAGAGCGTGGAACAAATGCATTGACTCGTTCTTAATGAAACTCAACTTCACCAAATGCGTGGTTGAGCATGGTGTTTACGTGTAAAAGGGTGAAGGAGATGAACTGCTGATTATTTGCTTATACGTGGATGATCTACTCATTACTGGGTCGAATCCAAACTGCATAAACAAACTGAAGAAGATGATGCAGTTAGAGTTCGAAATGACTGACTTGGGAGAGCTGAACTATTTTTTGGGCATGGAGTTCACTTATACTGAGACGGGTCTGATTTTGCATCAAAGGAAGTATGTTAAAGAATTGTTGGAACGATTCAACATGTCTGTGTGCAACCCAGCAAGGAGTCCAATAGAAGTGAATCTTAAGCTGATGAACGACGAGAACGAAGCCGACTCTGAAGAAACCTTGTTCAAGCAGATTGTAGGTTCTCTACGATTCTTGTGCAACAGTAGACCAGATCTGTCATACAGTGTGGGGTTGATAAGCAGGTTCATGAGGAAGCCAAAGAGAACGCATATGCTTGCAGCAAAAAGGGTGTTGAGATATGTCAAAGGCAGTGCAGACTTTGGTATATTGTTTTCATTCGGGAAGCGCAACACTGATGAAGGAAGCTTAGAACTTAATGGGTTCACAGATACAGATCATGGTGGAGACTGTGTTGAGAGGAAGAGCACATCAAGCTATATGTTTATGCTGAATGGATCTCTCATTTCGTGGTGCTCGAAGAAACAGCCTGTGGTGGCTCTGTCCAGCTGTGAAGCGGAGTACATAGCGGGAAACTATGCAGCTTGTCAGGGGATCTGGTTGGAAGAAGTATTGAGAGAGTTGATGATTCTAGTGAAAACGCCTTTCCAGTTGAAGATAGACAATGTGTCTGCTATCAATCTCTCTAAAAGCCCCGTGAGCCATGGTCGAAGCAAACATATAGAAGTGAGATATCACTTTCTCAGAGATATGGTGAACAAAGGAAGAATAGCTCTGACTCACTGTAGCACCGAAACCCAGCTTGCGGATGTCTTTACGAAAGCAGTGAAGATTGAAAGATTTGAGTGGTTAAGAAAGGAGATCGGAATTAGGTGCTGTGTGAGTTTGCCTTGAAGGGGAGTATTGGAAAAGTCAAGTCAAACAACTTTTAATAGCTTACTAATTTTGTGTTTAGACAGTTTTCGTTTTCTGATATACTGTTATCACATACACGTTGTATATAAACATTCCATTACACTTCAGTTCAATAACAGACTCTCTATTCTTCATTTTTCTCTTCCAAATTCTCCAACAGTTTTATCATAGACTTTATCATTAACTTCACCATAGATTCCACTATGCTAAAGTGTTTAATTATACATATGTAAATGACATTCCTTTTCAAATTGATAATACTTCTAAAATATTAATACCCGTAACTATAAGTATTATTAAAAGTAGTTTTAACTTCACCACAAATTCTACTATGCTAAAGTGTTTAATTATACTTATGTAAATGACATTTCATTATGCATATATTTCACTATAATTATTGCTAATAATGATCTTATGAAAGTCGTTTATGCAAAAGACTCCTTTAGGTTCAGATCCTCTATTCTAAAACCTAATAATATAACATTCATTTAAGTGTTAAATCTTTTTCCAAATGGTAGTCTAACCATGACCTAAGTTGCAGTCATTAGAACAGTGTAATTTCCTTTAGTCAGAGCACATGGTTTTACATTTATACACGTTATCTAACCAATTCCTAACCAAGCAGCCATAACACCAACATGGGCAATTGCAAAAACAGGTGCTCACAATATCAATTAAAACCTTTTATCAAGACCATGGGCTCAAAAGATTTAGGTTTAATCAGAAACCTACTTACTTCGATTAACAAGCGATTAGGACACAGGGAATGACGAACAAGGTGGTTGACGATCACATTGGCTCATAGAGAGGGCCTTTGCACAAGGAAACCTACAAAATCTGGGAGAATGTCGCAAGAAGGAGAGGAATTGCGAAATGAGATTCGAAGGAAGGGGAAAACTGATTTTTCCCAAATCCCTAATTAAGTAAAGTTTGTTGCTTACCGAAGGATCCTGCCCTTCAATAATGAGACATGATGCTTACCGGCAAATTTATCTGTAAGAAAAAACCACTTCCATGAGCCATCGTGAAATTCGTCGGTATTTACCTATTATAGATGGAACATAGGTCGTCGGTAATAGTCTGTCGGTACATCCATTATTTCTTGTAATGATAATACAAAGCTAGTGTTCATCGAAACATGATTCTTTGCACAAGAAACAAAACAGAAATATAATGTATTAACTATTATTAAGGTCAAGAAATCACTTGATATTTCCCAAATGTAGTCATAAGGTGCTTCAATATAATTTCCAAGCGCGGTTCCAACTCTTCTGCAACTTCCTATTATAAGTTTGGTAAACCAAATTTGAGGCTTATATAAATTTAAAATATATGAAGTAATTTGATTAATTCATTAAGGGTAAATAAACATAAATTGTAGTCAGAACCTCTTCTAGGGTTGCAAAAGTAGAACAAACAGCCTCTTGTACTCGCTTATTGTCATCCAAAATTCTTCATAGAAGTCATATAAGAACATTATCAAATTTTCCATACCCTTTTAGGATGTCCAATTCCCTAAAGCACATAAAATTTAATTATTAAAAACAACATTTTAATTCTAGTGCAACAATTTCAAGAAGAAACTAAAGAAGAGGCAGAAAATTCAGGTACATTTTCTCCACTCCACAACAACAAGATTCTTCACCTGAATCCAGTCCAAGAAGAGTAAGATCTTTTGTAGAAATATATGTTGAGATTGATCTTTTTTAACAATATATGAAACTTGCAATATGGACATAATTGAGCCTAATTGTTATGAAGAAGCATCAAAGCAAGAAGTATGGGTCAAGGCTGTTATGTGCTTTGTTTCTCACACCAAGAGGGGAGGTGAATAGGTGTTGTATAAAATTGATCACTTTTGAAATCTTTTTCGCAAAACAATAAGTCTTTAAACTTTTCTTGAATCGCAAGTAAAAATGTATGCAATGTAACAGTATGCGTATTCGAATACAGACAAAGTATAATCGATTTAATGCAGAGAGATAGGGAGAAGAAAATTCAAACTCTGAGTTTTATACTGGTTCGGCCAACTGCCTACATCCAGTGTCATTCCACTCAACCCGAGATTGGAAGCTAATGCACTATAAAGATCTGAATTTTTACAACAAGGGCTTTAAAGAGACCACACTGTCAAAATGTAAATCACCTCTCTAACTCACTAATATAATATAGGCAGATACAAAAAGACTAGCAGCAAGAATAATCCTCTCCTAAAGTCACCCCTTTGAGACCCTTCTGAAAATCCAGAACCATGTTCTTCTTCCTGTATACACCACAAGGAAACAACAATACTCAGCGTTTGCTAAAGCTTCTGATTAAGTAGTAAGCACCTCTGTTATGTAGAACGATCAGACTTTTCGAATCAATCAATCTTGCTTCTCAAGAAATCTTCAAGACTTGTACACCACGACAATTCTTATTTCTTGGAGTGTTTCTCTCTTCTATAAACCTTCAAAGCTCAATCTGAAACTAATATGAAAATTGTTAAACTCAATTGTCTTACAGAATTTCAAATTATGCGTCTATATATAGTGTAAGTCAAATCAGACACATTTTAATCGATTATGCTATTAATCTAATCGGTTTCATTTCACGGTTATAACAGATTAACAGCAGTCAAAGCCATTAATTGAATGCTCAATTAATGTAATCGATTTGTAATCAATGCTTGGTCAACATATTTAAAAATATGACCGTTGAGACAGTTATGTCAAGCAATGAAACAGTTTTCAAATCTTTAACAAACTTAATTGAATACATGATCCATGTAATCGATTAGGCTGTAACACTTAGCACATTTTTGAAAACTTTTCTTCTCAAAAACCATCACACCACACTTGAAAAATATTTGTGCAAACATACGAGTTTTAATCGATTTCACCACTAACGTAATCGATTCAAAACTTGTTGTTTTGCCATAGTTTAAAAGTTAAGTTGTCTGACTTTAATTGATTATCACACCATTGTAATCGATTAAGTCATACAAATATGCTTTGTGCATGTGGTTTTTTCATTTCCAAAACTCATATTATGCATATATAGATATAATCACGTTTCAAACACAATAGTATACAATAATCAACATAATATATCCACAACTATACTTGTACAAATCTCACAGTAAGCATAAGCATATATAACACAAATAACACAGTATATTGAAGCTCTACTAAAGAAGTTCAAGATGAATAATTGTAAATGTTGATAGGGGAGCAATATGAATGCTAAACTCAATTCCCATGTGTCTGGTTTTTTATGATGACAACACATATATGTTACCATGACAACAACATAAATGTGTCTTTATGTTTTATACATATGTTGTTAAAACTAATTGGTCTGCATAGTCATTATGGTTGTAGTATGCATTCTTATGTTTTCATATGTTAAAACCTTTTGCATTGAGCAAATATGTATAAAGTAATCGATTATAGTAGTTATGTAATCAATTAAGTTCATCAGATAGCTTATGCTTAAAACTGTGGCAATCTAGACAAGTTTCAATTAATTACATTAATTGTAAAATGGATTAAAACTCGTGCCTTTGCATACACCTATTTGAAATGAGCAGTGATGTGTTTTTGAGGTGAAAAGGTTTTCAACAATGTCTAAATGTATAACTTAATCGATTACACTGTTTACGTAATCAGTTAAGTCTGGTATACTTTGAAAATTGTTTTCAAGCTAAGTCTAACTGTAATAACGGTCATATTTTTAAATGTTTTGACTTACTATTAACATGCAATCGATTACATTATTTGCTTATCGATTAAATCTGTTTTAATGTAATCTTGATATAACTCTGTTATAAGTGTAACCGATTACATTATTTTTGTAATCGATTAATAACATCAGACATAAGGAAATCTATATATTGACGCGTAGCTGTTTACACTAACAACTTTTCATCATTTGAAATTTCATATTTTATAGCTGTGAGTTCATAAAGAGTAATTACAGGCGCACAGGTTCTGCAAGAATCATGACGCAAGAGATTTGAAGATTTTGAAGGATTCTTGAAGGAGATCAGTGAACATTTGTTGGCTTATCAACCTGTGCACAATTAAGGTGTATTCTTTACTAATCATATTTTGTTTTGCAAACCCAATTCCCATGTGTCTTGTTTTTTATGATTACAACAAATATATGTTACCATGACAACAAAAAAATTGTGTCTTTATGTTTTATACATATGTTGTTAAAACTGATTGGTCTGCATACTCATTATGGTCTTACACATGTTTACATCTATAATATACATTCTCATGTTTTCATATGTTAAAACCACTTGCAATGAGAAAATTTGTATGAAGTAATCGATTACAGTAGTTATGTAATCAATTAAGTTCATCAAATAACTTATGCTTAAAACTGTGACAAACTACAAAAGTTTCAATTGATTACATTAATTGTATAATCGATTAAAACTCATGCCTTTGCATACACCTATTTGAAATGTGCTGTGATGTGTTTTTTAGGAGAAAAATTTTTCAAAAATGTCTAAGTGTGTAACTTAACCAATTACATTATTTACGTAATCAGTTAAGTCTCGTATACTTTGAAAATTGTTTTCAGGATAGGTCTAACTGTAATAACGATCATATTTTTAGTTTTTTTGACTTACTGTTAACATGCAATCGATTACATTATTTGCTTATTCGATTAAATCTATTTTAATGTAATCTTGATATAACTCTGTTATAAGTGTAACTGATTACATTACTTTTGTAATCGATTAATAGCGTCAAACATAAGGAAATCTATATATTGACGCATAGCTGTTTACACTAACAACTTTGGATCATTTGATATTTCATATCTGATATCTGTGAGTTAAAAAAGAGTTATTACAGGCGCAAAAGTTCTCCAAGAATCAAGAAGCAAGAGATTTGAAGATTTTGAAGGATTCTTGAAGGATATCATTGAACGTTTGTTTGCTGATCAACCTCTGCACAATTAAGGTGTACTCTTTACTAATCAGATTTTGTTTTGCAATCAAGAGATTGTTGTTTCCCTATTTGTGTTGCCAAGAAGAAGAACGTGGGGTTCTTGGTACTTTGAGAAGGGTCTCAAAGGTTTTACTGCAGTGAAGATGATTGTTCTTCTACAGGGTGTGTTTTGTGCTATATTAGATTGGTGAGTTAGAGGAGGAAATTTACATTTTGACACTTGGTCTCTGTAAAGCCTTGTTGTGAAAACTCAAATCTTTATAGTGGAAAGTATTTCAATCTAAGGTTGATTGAAAGAGACTAGATGTAGGCATTGAGGCCAAACTAGGATAAAAAGATTGTGTTTATTTTCTATCCTTAATATCTTTATTGCATTACTTTCATAATTGGATTGTGCAGTTTAAAGATCATCTAAAGTTTCCAAAAAGATTTAAAAAGAAAACGTTTTTATTGGTTACCAATTCACCCCCCCCCCCCCTCTTGGTAAGAGAAACAAGCCATAACTTTTCTTACAATAAACCTGTTACTACTCCGTTGGTTGTAAACGTGAAGCTACAAAAAGATGATGGAGCACAAGAGGCAGATGCATCATGTTACAGGAGTTTAATTGAAAGTCTCATGTATCTCACACCCACACGACCAGACATTATGTATGCTACAAGTCTTCTATCGAAATTCATGCAAAAGCCAAGTCAGATTCATTATGGAGTAGGAAAAATAATTTTAAGACATCTACAAGGCACAAAGTAGTTTGGTATATGTTGATGGATCGGCAAGTGTACCGAATCGCACAAGTAATATAAAATTGTATGATCAAGTATCGTATCCCAAAGGACTCTTGGCACTAGACAGTCGTGTGATAACTCGATTAATTAAGACTTAAAGAAAACAAGATCAACGGTTTCAGATCGAAAGACAAAAAATTAAATATGAATGCAGTTTGATCAATAGTTTTCTGAATTCTTGGACTTGAGAGTTTACTTGTGTGAGTTTTAGGCTTCAAAGTTTTTTTTGTGTGAAAAAGTGCTATTACTTTGGAAGTATGAATGATTTTGCCCAAATTTTCTATGATTGAACTACTTGCTTGCAGGTTTCATATGATCAAGGCCATCTTCTGTTATCCCTTATTCTTCTTAGCCTTCACATGATTTCAGTCCACTAAAAAGAAAACAATTTGTTTTAAGCTTTGAACTTTGAGCCTTTTGCATGTTTGAAAACCTTTGTGAAAATCTTTACCTTGAGTTAAGTTGAGAACATTTGTGAGGTATTGATAAAGTTTCAAGTTTGGGGTTACTGCAAAAAAGGAAAAAGAAAAGCATTGAGTTAAGCAGTGAATACATGAAAAGCAAAAGCAAAAGAAAAAGAAAAATGAAAAGAAAAGAAAAGAAAAGAAAAGCTCATTGGAAGGGAAAACTGGGAAAAAGAAAGAGAGTTTGTGCTTGAATGATGAAATCATAAATGCCTCTCTTAACTCAAGGATTTTGCTGACCAGAAAAACCAATTTTCTTCTTAGCCCAGCCAAGTTAGAAGCCATGAAAAGCCCTTGTGATGACAACCTACTTTTGAGTATGTTTGATTGTGGTTAACTGAAAGGCAAAGTTAATTTGTGTGCATTGTGATAGTAGAGTGAAAAAGACACCAACACCTCACTATACACCTTTGAGTTGCGTGATACACTTTCGAGTGCTTGAGTGAAACACTTTCCTTGGTGAGGAGTGGTTCTTTGAATTTCTGATTAGATCTTTGCTTGTTTGATTGATCATTCTTAAGGATAGCATCTGTTGAAATATATGAGCATCACATTGATTTTGATTGAATTAAGGCATCTGCTCATCTTGACTGACATCTTTATGCAGAGTTGATAAAAATGATCTCTTGTCCTAGAAGAAAAAGTTTTTGAAAAATATTGAGTCATTGTAGTGATTGTTTTGAATAGCTGAGTTACATTCTGTTTTGCTTGAGGACAAGCAAAGTTCTAAGTTTGGGGTTTTGATAACGGTTGAAAATACTATATTCTATGATGTAATTTTGATACTAAATACACCTTTTTCTGCTTAGAAACTTGCCTGAAATCATGTTTTTCTGTTAAGTTGTGTGAATAAGAGAGTTGAGATTGAATTTGATGATTTTATGATTCATTCCCCATGTTTTGGGAGGAAATGAGATAATATGAAAAATAGAGATGAAGTGCCATGGAGATAGAGCGCACAAAGGCCTGAAAAAGCACTAGAAGGAAGGTGTGCTCGAAGCTCGGGCGCCCTTTTGGGAGGCTTGAGCGCAGAAGAGTGTCGCTCACCGCCCGGGCGCCCTAAGTGGGGCGCTTGAGCGCCGGTGACACGGGCCTGGGCTTTGTTTCTGTTCTATCTTCACTCTATTTAAAGGACCCCGGCGTCCTAGGTTTGGTATCTTTGGCTGGAGCAGCACAACAACACACTCTTCCACTCTCTGAAGGCGGATTTGGATGTGGGAGCTTCCATCCTCTACTTTTAAGGGTTTTGCTATCTCATGCTTTTCCATTATTCATCTAGTTTCACAATGTCTATGGTGAACTAAACTCTATTTGTTGTTGTCTCATGTATTTGAATTGATTCTCAATAACATATGCTTTTTCATTAATTGTTAGAGTAATTCATTTATGCTTATTACATGCTTTGTTTAACTCATTCATAGCATGATGTATGAATTGCATGAGTGCCGGGAGGTTCCTTATAATTCAAGTTTTTGTTGAATTCTCCGAAGAGTAATATTGTTCAGGGATGAGGGTATAAGTCTTGGTCGTCTTAAAGCTCTTGATCTTCACATTTAATTACTAGGAATGCTAGGAATTGCATGAACTGGTGATTAAGGACAGGCTTCTTCGCCGAGGGATCGGGTTTAAGTGATTTAATGAGTGACGTTAACATTAATACATAAAGAAGAATTCTTACATACATGAGAGGGAACTTGGTCAAATCTAACCCCAACAACATACTCATCTCATATTACAAACAACATCCGTTCATCACTGTGATATTCTGCCATTGATCAAACTGCATTCATATTAATTTTATGTTCTTGCATCTGAAACCATTGATCTCGTTTTCTTTAAGTCTTAATTAATCGAGTTATCACACGACTGTTTAGTGCCGAGAGTCCTCTGGGATAGATACTTGATCTTACCATTTTATATTACTTGTGCGATTTGGTACACTTGCCAATCCATCAACAAGTTTTTGGCGCCATTGCCCGGGACTCACAGTTTAAACTATTCTATTTGTGTGATTCTTGATTAACTTTGACTTTATTTTAATTTTAATTTTTAATTTTTAATTTTTGTCCTACTTTTAATTTTTGTTTAGTGTCGTTTGTTTTTGGTTCTTGTGCTAACAGTGTTTTCTAGGGTTTTGTGTCTAGTTCATGCAGGATACAGTCAGGACTAGGAGCAACAAAAGTTCTGAACCTCTTCTTGAAGGACTTGAGACTAATAAAAGGCCAAGAAGACAAAGATTATCTAGAGATCCTTCTCTAGAAAGAATTTCACAGGCCTTACAATCTGATCAGGAAAGCATGGACAACAATGGTGGTAAGCGTACTTTGGCAGACTATGCAACAGTTGTTGGCCCTCACCACTTTAACAACATTGCAAAGCCGAGGGTCAATGCTGCAAGTATGGAGATGAAGCTTGCGTTGATCCATCTTGTGAAGAGCAACCAATTCAATGAAATGTCACATGAAAGTCCATACGAGCATCTGACCACTTTTAATGAGATCTGTAATACTGTGAAGCTGAATGGAGTTCCATATGATGCTATTAGACTGAGCTTGTTTCCCTTCTTACTGGGAGGCAATGTTAAACTGTGGTTGAACTCTTTTCCTGAAAATAGCTTGACTGAGTGGGAAAATGTGGTTGCAAAGTTCTTGAATAAATATTTCCCATAGTCAAAGATCAACAAAGGGAAGCAGAAAATTTCTTCTTTCAGGCAAGGCATGGAGGAGACATTAGGGAAAGCATGAGATAGATACAAGAGCTTGCTCAGAAAGATACCTACTCATGGTTTTGATGAAGTAACAGTAGTCATTCTTTTCCTTGGAGGTCTTGGTTCACAAACCAAATTGATGCTGGATGCCTTAGTTGGAGGCAATATCAAATGCAAGACTCCAGAGGAAGCCTATGAATTAATTGACAACATGGCTACCAATGATAATGAGATGCACAGTGAAAGAGGAGCTCCATCACAATCTAAGGGAGTTCTATAGTTACAGTCTTATGATGCCTTGCTTGCTCAAAATAAGATTATAACTCAACAATTGAAGTTTTTGACAAAGAAGCTTTCTCAGCCACCAAAGGAGTGCTAGAATGTCTTACAGGTTCAACAAAAACTTTGTGAACTATGTGGTGGTGATCATATTAATGGTCAATGTGCAGTGCCCGAGAATCTCAATGAAGAAGTTAATTACATGGGTAACTAGTTTCATCCCAAAAATTACAATCAAGGGTGGAAATCTCACCCAAGCATGGGACAAAGTTAATTTACTATTCAATAGACCACCACAAAAGCAACAATGGTGGAAGCAACAACCCTCTCTAGCTGACAAAACTACAAAGCTTGAGGAGACTCTCCAACAGTTCATGCAGGCAACTCTCTCTAATCAGAAAAGCACTGAAGCTGCTATAAGGAATTTAGAGATGCAGGTTGGTCAAATAGCCAAGAAGTTGGAAGAGATCCCTATCAAAAGTTTCGGGGCTAATACTGAAGTTAACCCCAAGAAAGAATGCATGGTTATTGTCACTGTAAAAGGTGAGAGGGAGAAAGAGAAATAAATAAAGAGAAAAGAAAAAGTTGAGTTAAAAGAGAGAGCAGAAAAAGAAGAGAGAAAAATTGAAGTTGAGAGAAAAGAAAAAGAAAAGATTGAAAAAGAAGAGAGAAAAGAAAAAGAAGAGAGTGAGAGAAAAAAAGAAAAAATTGAGAAAATTGAGAAAAATCTTCATCACCCTAAGGAGTGTTCCAGAAAAGAAAAAGAGATGTAATTAGGGTGCTTTGAAGAAATTTTCAAAAAATTGGGGATAAGAATTCCTGTGACTGAAGCACTGCAACAAATTCCTGAATACGCTAAGTTTTTGAAGAAACTCCTCAAAAGAAAGAAATATCTAGAGGAGGAGACAATTGAGGTAGAAAAGTGTCGTTTGCTGCTTGGATTGAATGAATTAAACAAGGCAAGCATTGTAACAAATGAATTACTCTAACAATTAATGAAAATGATATATTATTAAGAATCAATTCAAATACATGAGAGTTCACAAGGTTACATCATCCCCCAACAACAAATAGAGTTTAGTTCACCATGGACATGGTGAAACTAGATGAACAATGGAGAAGAATGAGATAGAAAAACCCTAAAAGTAGAAGATGGAAGCTCCCGCATCCAAATCCGCCTCCAGAGGGTGAAAGAGTGTGCTGCTGTGCTCCTCATGCCAAAGATAGAAAACCTAGGACGTCTGGGTCCTTTAAATAGAGCGGAAACAGAACAGAAACAATGCCCAGGCCCGTGTCACTGGCGCTCAAGCACCCCACTTAGGGCGCTCGGGCGGTGAACGGTGGTTTCCTGCGCTTAAGCCTAAAAAAGGGGAGCCCAAGCTTCGTGCTTCTGGTGCTCAAGCGCCCCAAAAAGGGCGCCTGGGCGGTGAGCGACACTCTTCTGCGCTTAAGCCTCCAAAAAGGGCGCCCAAGCTTCGAGCATTCCTCCCTTTTGGTGCTTTTCCAGACCTTTCTGAGCTCCATCTCCTTGGCACTTCATCTCTGCTTTACATATTATCTCATTCCCTGCCAAAATAAGGGAAATTAGTCATAAAACCATCAAATTCAACCTCAACTCTCTTATTCACACAACTTAACAGAAAAACATGATTCCAAGCAAGTTTCTAAGCATAAAAGGGTGCATTTAGTGTCAAAATTACATTACAAATAACGGTATTTTCAATCGTTATCAGTATATGGTACAAAACTCACTAACTTAAGGATGATTGACTACACAGATAGTGATTGGGCAGGATCAATGGACGACATGAAGAGTACGTCAGGATATGCGTTCTCACTAGGATCATGTACTTTATCTTGGGCATCAAAGAAGCAAGCAACTGTGGCACAATCAATAGCAGAAGCATAGTATGTAGTAGTTGCTGAAACCCCATTATTCTTGGAAGGTTATTCTTGAATACTTGAGAAATGTTGTTTTCGATTTTGTTTTGTTGTTTATATTTCACTTTAAGATACTGTTCGGTTTTGAACACAATTAACTAATATTACAGTTCGGCTCACTACTAGTATGTTCAGTTTCTATCTCTTCCTACTTTTCTTCTCCTCTCCCTCATACCGGTTGTACTTCTATGTACCGTTCGGCTTCTAACACACTTCATTGTTAGAACCACTCGGTCACTGTTAGTATAGTTCGGCGCACTACTAGTATGTTCGATTTCTAGCTCTTCCTTCCTACTTTTCTTCTCCTCTCCCTCATACCGGTTGTACTTCTTTGTACTGTTCGGCTTTGTAAGACACTTCATTGTTAGGACCGTTTGGTCACTATTAGTACCGTTCGACTTCCCTAATATTACCATTCGACTTTTCATTTTCGCTCTAGTTTTTATTTCCACATTTACTTCAATGTTTTCAATTCTGTTTGGTTGTGTTAATTTCGTTTTAATGTTAGCTTAAGTGTGCTTGGTTGGTCATTAGCAAAATGGAGTTGTTTTCCTTGAGATTGTTGGTCTTTCTTGGTGATCTCGTTGTTTTAACCTTACTCCATATTTAATTATGTTCTATGCTTACAATTGGGTACACACTTAGATGCCTAATTGTATTAATCTTCGCTTAGTCGATTAAACCACATTTGTTTAATCTGTGGCAGCATGGAAATGATTAAATGGGAGCATTTTTGCTTAATTCGCTTTTAGGAAAGCATGATTGGTCTTCGCTTAGTTGGTTAATTCATGTTGGATTAGGGGTTAGAGGAGCGAGTAATTGTGTTGGAAGTGTGTTTTTTCTGCTCTGATTTGGCTCAACATTCAATCTGTTTTGTGCTTGCGGTTGGGTATATGCTTAGTTGCCTAATTGGTGTTTAATCTTCGCTTAAGTTGATTGAACTGTATGGTGCATAATTGATTTAATTTGTGCATTGCATTCGCTTAGTTTGCAATTATGAAAACATGGTTAGTCTTCGCTTAGTTGGTTAACTTGTGTTGGATTAAAAGTTAGAGTAGTGTTTATTTGTTGCTAATCTGTGATTGGAAGCATTGTAATTGAGTTAGTGACCAACCGTTTTAAATTAGTGTTCAATTCGTGTTTTAATTTGGTTCATTTCACTACACAAAAATCCCTTCACTAAACCCCCCCACAAAGTGTTTGACCTATTGACTGAACCACATTTGGTCTTTGAGAGACGACCTAGGAGTCACTTCCTAGTCTATACTACACTTTATTTGCATATTAATTTGATTCGGGTACAACCTCGATCATACATGATGAACTTTATTAACTTTTTGAAGAACTTTAAGGCTAGTAAGTGGAATTGGTGCATCGTCTTTCTCTTGTTGTCCATTGAATATTTTTTTTAACCTTCGATATGGATGATTAGATTGTAAAAGTCTCTGATGACGCATATACACTTCTTCCTTCCGTGCTTTATGACCCTTCACGTTGTACCCCGACAAATTACCGTAAGTTGGGAAGTCATTAATGGTGCAAAATAACATGGCATGCACATGAAAGTTTTAGAAGCAAAGGCATCAAATATTTCAATCCCATCAACCCACAACAACTTCAAGTCTTCAACTAGTGGCCTGAGATAAACATCTATGTCATTTCCAGACTGCTTTGGACCAGATATCAGCATTGACAACATCATGTACTTTCTTTTCATGCACAATCCAGGAGATAATTTGTAAATTATCAGTATAACGGGCCAACAACTATGATTGATACTTAAATTACCAAATAGATTCATTCCATCAATACCTAAACCAAATCTAAGATTTCTACTTTCTTGACCAAATTGGGGGAATTCTTGATCAATATTTTTTCATTGCTTTGAATCATTTGGATGACGAAGCAGCCCATCAGTTGTTCTCTCATCTGCATGCCATCTTAGGTTTTTAGCGTCTTTCAAATTCACGAACAAACACTTAAGTCTGGCCAAGAGTGGAAGGTACCAAACTACTTTCAAAGCAGAACCATTATTTTCTCTATGACTACTATCTTCACTGTTGTTTTTGACATGTATCGTCTTAACTCACATTTTGGACACTTTGTCAAAACTTTATACTCACTCCTATATAATATGCAATCATTCGGACATGCATGTATCTGTTTATACTCCATACCCATCGAAATTTTTTTTGTTTGCATCATAATTACGAGTGGGTAACGTATTTCCATCTAGCAGCATTTCATTCAATAGTGAAAAAATTCTGTAAAACTCTTATCAGTTCATCCATTGTTCGCCTTTAAATTCATGAGTCTTAACACCGTTGACAACCGTGTAAACTTAGTTGAACCCACATACAAAGGAGTTTCTGCATCAGTGGACATCGTTTCATACACATGCGTCTGGGCAAAAGCTTCTACGCCAACATTTCAGTGGGAGAGGCAGTTGGAAAGTCTTTTAATTCGCCGTGCCATATCCATGTTGTATAACTTCGTACGAAATCATTACAGATAAAATGTTCCCTAATATCGGTTGCGTTCAACTTCCTCCCATTCAAGGTATGACCCTATCCCATTCAAGAAGATTCACTTTTTTTAGTTTATTAAACATATAAATTTTAAACAACATATCTAAATTTTCACGAAATTTTGCCAAGATTTCGCATTGGTCTTCAGGTTACACAAAATGAAAGTGAATATAAATCACAATCAAATATGCACCCGAAGATCAATACAAAACAGAACTGCAAAATTTCATGAAATTTAAGGCACATATTAAAATTGATATGTATTAATAAACTATGAAAAATTTATTACTCTTCTTAAACTATCCAACTAGACAATTCAAGATTCAATACTTGTAAATTATCATTACTATCTCTTTTTCTATTCATTTGTAAAATGTACATTTGTTAAAACAAACTGGACATAGTCAATAATTTTTGTATTGAATCTCAAACGGGAAACTAAGGCTAATTCACAACAACAATATATTCAACCACAAATAATTACATATGCAACATACAATATATTCAAGCAAACAATATATTGAAGCAAACATATAATTACATGTTCATATTAAAAGGCAAATTTTAAGAATAGGAACCTGGGAGCGTGAAAGTCAGTCAACAATGAAGAATGTTCGCGTTTAAGAAGCTATAAAACCTCACCACAAAAATGCAATATCTAGACAAAAGCAAACAACACATTGGTTAGTCTCATGATTTCTAACCTTAAAAGTTTATTTCATCACCAAATACCCCAATTTAATACAAACAATTCAAAATTATAGTCCCTAATTTCTATATTTCTCATTTCATATACCTAATTCAAAATTATACACCAATTTACATCATTAACTAATTCAAAATTATGTTCCACTAATTTCTATATCCCTATATCAAAATTATACATCAATTTACATCTTCAACCAATTTACATCTTCAATCAATTTACATCCTCAACCAATTACATTCCCTAATTTCTATATTCCTAAGTTCAAAATTATACATTATCAAATTATACACAAATTCAACCCAATTTCTATATTCCTAAGTTCTATTCCCTAAGTTATTCCTATCAACATACATATACACAAATTACTATCAAACATAAAAATGGAGGTGGTCTAAAGAACATACCGGACCAACAAGAACAGCAACACCAGCGACGAAGACGACGACAGTGTTGCAGTGGCGCGACGGGAAGGCAAGGACCAGTGGCGACGATGAAGAATAGTCCAAACCACGACGCCTAGAGGTTGAGCCAGCGACGAAGACGACGACGACATTGGGGCACCTGAAAGGGGGGACCGAGACGACATCGGTAGTGGTGCAGCGGCGTGGCGACGAGGCAAACAGTGGTGGTGAACGACGAAGCAGAGAGGTTTCACACAAAGAATTGGGAAGAAGAATAGTGAAACTGAATAGAGTTTTGGATTTTAACCCTCAAAGACGCTATTAGCTCGATTAAGTGAAAAACTAAGGTAATACATCCCCTACTGCCTCGGTTACAATTAAAACCGAGGCATAAACCCCTAAAAAAAATTAAAATTACACTAAAATGTTATATTTGAAAATATCCTCCCACTATAGTCATTGATCCGCAGTTAAACTGAGGCATAACCACGCTATGGCATCAGTTAATCTGGAACCGAAGCAATATCCCTCGAGAAAATGAAGTTGGAACGTTCTTAACCAGAGAAAGTAAGTACCTAACAGGCGATACTGCCTCGGTTGGTCAGAGAACAAAGGTAGTATCCCTATTCGAAAAAGCAAAAGTCTAATCTGTAGTTTAAAAGTTGTCAGTGGCGGGGGTTTCTGCCTCAGTTCTCTGAGCAACCGAGGCAGTAAACATGTCTCCAAAAAGCTGTGAGGTCAAATATTGATTTTTTAAGTGGTCAGCAGGGTTTTCTGCTTTTGTCCTTTGACCAACCGAGGCAGTATAACGTTTTAGACAGTGGTTTTATTTGAACCGAGGCATATAGTGTCTCTAAAATTAAATGTCTGCCACCGCGTTTTTATACGCTTTGGTTTTTCGAAAACCGAAGCGTAATAGGCGATTTAAAAACCTTATTTTTTACTAGTGATGTTAGTGTAAAGATTGGCTAGGAAAAGGAAAATAAAAAGAAAGTGAGGTTGTTATCTATGTCAGTAAAAACATAATTAAGAGAAAAACTATTGTATTGCAATTGCTAAAAATTAACCACTCTATTCTAAAACACTACAACAAGGATTACTCAATATTAGTAGGAACTAAAAAGATACAACTAAATCTAATTTCTAATACTAACACCGTACTCACTCATCATAACCCTATAAAATTTGAAATCTATAAACTATCAAATGCCATACATACACTAGTGTGCACAAATATGATATTACATATTGTATGGTATATAGTGTAGACCGAACGGTTAACACTCAGGACCGTTCGATCCATCCACTACATCAACAATGGTGGGCCATAATTGGATCAACGTTTAAGTTACTATTGGCCAATAGTCCAACAGACGATAAAATAATCGAAGATATCTGATTAAAGATATTACTAAGCCGTTTATGAATAACTAACTGAATCTAATGATAAGTTTGTTTTTATTTTATTGGATGTGTGCTAGTTTAGGATCCATGAGATGACTTATAAATATAAGGTCAAGGCCAAAAGCCAGATACGTTCGACCAGAACTCAAATACTCAACTGTAATAAACAATTCACTAAATCGCTTCTAATTTGAGCGTCAGAGTGTCTTTTGCAGGTACCTCCCCCTGATCAAGAGTGCAAATGAACGAAACAGGCGACTCAAACATTGAAAAGCAGGAAAATCACGTCAGAAAGATACGTCTCTCGGTTTTACACATGGAGAAACACATATAAAATATATATCTGATACGACTATTATTAAGAAAATATAGGATATAATATTTGCAAGATAGATATGTATGAAAACTCATGAATTATGACAAATATATAATAATTTCAATTCAGATTAAGAACATATTTCTTAGATATTACTAAAAGAAAAATAAAAATGAGCAATTATTATTATTCAGAACAATTGTTCACTCTTCTAAACCTAGAGGAATATACAATTCAAACAAATCATGTACTGCTACTAATATTTAAAATTTCTAGAGAAGAATGCTCTGTTTCTTCAACAGAGTTGACCCTACGATGTAACATCTCTATCCCATCAACCCATTTTTGCTTATGGAGGTTGTTCTGGCGGTTAAATTCTAGAAGACCTTGTGCAGTTCATAGTCCAAAATATAGTTCTTCCGATAAAATCCTTTCTTTTCTATATGGCCATGCATTATCTTTATCACCCACTTCGTAAATCACACCTGGTATACAACACATGTTACCTGGAATTAGGGAATAACTAACGGCAATTTGGCAAACTTCACATCACAACGCTTGTTTTGTGTTCCCAAAAGTAGAGAGAAGAAATTAACAAAATTATTTTGGTTATTGATTGATTAGATTATTTTGTTAATCTATTAAAATTTGTATATAATTAATTTTAATTGAATTAACTAGTTTGCTCAACTAAAACAAGGTTTAACTCTCCCTTATCCTAATTTTTGTATAGAAATCTCAGTTCGGTGCTCATTTTTTCATCTGTCTCAATTTGGTCATATTTTTTGTAAAAATGAACACATTTTACCCTAACCGTTAACTGGTCTCAGACGATGTTAAATTAAGGTCATGTGGTGCAGAGAGGATGTGCTGATGTGTGTTCCTCATTTACGTGGAGTGTTTTGATTAAATTAACAGTGGTGATGTGGCATTATTTACTTCTCTTTATTCACTTTAGGGATATCAGAATTAGGGATTTGAAATTGGAATTGGGGATTTCATTTCTTTGTTGCGAGATGAATCGGAAGAAAAACTTAATTAAGGGCGGAAGAAAAACTTAATTAAGGGCGAAAGAAAAACTCAATCTAAAAAGTACTTGCTCACACACTTACCTCAACACTGCCAATAACCCCAACTTCTTCTATAGTCTCTCTTAGAGCAGCTTGTTCCATGGATTCATCAATTTCCCAACCTCCCTGAGACCAAATAACCCTCTAACATCAGTAACAAGATCAAAAAGGGTTGAAATGATTTTTAGGGGTTTCTTAGTTTCTTTCTTTCTCTCATTAAATGTTTCTCCCATAGTAATTTTACACTTTTCAGGGATTGGTTTTAATTTAAACTTGTTGAATTGGTAAAGTTATATTTGAAACTAGTGTTTCAAGAATTGAAATGAAAGAAATGGAAAAATAAGCACATTTCACAAAACAAAAACTAATTTTGAAAAAAATAACCAAACTTACCAGCATCCTAGAGTCGAAGATGGTGGACATGCTTTGAAATTTCCAATTTTTTCAAAAATTGGGGGTTTTTTGTTTTTTTGTTTTGGAAGAGGGTTTAAAGCGTGTCTATGATTTAATCATTGATGGCCGGTGGCAGAAAAAAAAGCACACATCGGCACATTTTTCTACACCACGTGGCCTTAATTTAACGACGTTTGAGACCAATTAACGGTTAGGATAAAATGTGTTTATTTTTACAAAAAATATGACACAGTTGAGACAGATGAAAAAATGAGAACCGAAGTGAGATTTTCATACAAAAATTAAAACCAAGGGAGGGTTTAAACCTTAAAACAACGAAGAAAACCAAGATACATGTAGGTTTTGATCCTTAACTCATATCAAACACTTCAAACAATAAAAAACTCATTTTATTTTATGAGGAATCTATCTTATTGTTTTAACCTATATATCTAATAAAGAACATCAACTATCCGAATATCAATTTTCATCGTAAAAAACACACACTTTACTTGATTTGAAGATCTTGAAAGATGTCCTTTTAACATTGGATTCATATCATTTTATGAGAGAAAAAGGCTGCAATAATTGTATATGTTGTTTTGTCCTTTGTGGATGGCTGGCTTTCTGTTGTGTGTATTTATTAATGCTTTTGTCGATAGTGTATTGAGTAATGTAACATTTATACTTTTCGTAAATGTAAAATTATTTATTTTTGTCAAAATTTGAATTCCTTTTTTTTTCTTACTGTGATTTTCTGTTTCATAAATATTATTTTTATGTTATACTAGAATTATTATGAATAACAATTTTTTTAGTAAACTCGTGAGTTAATTCAGTAATTCTTAATATGTCTCTTTTACGGTAATTGTTTTTAGTCGAAATCTTTAAGACTATTACCCCAAAAAATTTAAAATCGTCAAAGTGAATTTTGAATTTTTTTAATAAATTTTTTTATATTTACATTTAAAAGGCTGAAAATCTATATTATATGTTAACAAAATTTATTTATCTATTATTTTTAGATAAAATAATTAATGGAAAAGAAAAATATAATTATTGTCCTTATTGTAATCGTCTAAACATTATTTGTTATGAAGTACGTTAATAATATCAATCTAAGTACATTACATAAACAAATTATTTTGGTATATTTCACAGTAGGAGATACAAGAACTTCTTGAATGCCTATTATCACACACAAGATGGAAGATTCGTCAGATTTTGAGTTAAACTATCTATGAACCTAATGCTTCAAGCTCATTCACACACCACATCTCTTGTTAAGTCTTAAAAATATTTTGACATGGGATAATTCAAGTGTGAGTATAAATGTTATATAGATTAAATTCAAGTTTTATCAGTGTTGTATTTTCTTAATAAATTATTTCTCAAAAGACTTATTTATGATATTAAAATGAATAATATGAAATTTTATCTTTTGAAAATAGGTATAAAAACCTAAAATATGTAAAGAGGATGGTGACACTAGAGATAGGTTCAAGTAAGTTTTACTCACAATTATAAGGATCTATGAAAAAGAATATGCCTCCACTCCTAAGGAATATTTTTCTTTTCTAGAAGTGAAACAACAAGAACACGTTCTTGCCCTGAAAGGGTAGTTAGGACCACCCCTTAGTGTTAAGGTTATTGCATGCAAAGGACAAACCGTTTTTTTTGGCAAAAGGTTCAACATTGTTTGACAAAAGAACGTGCAGGGTTCTTGTAAGCATATGTGTAAGTGCAAGCACCTGGACACTTTGCAACGTTTTCTTTTTTATCAATTCCGCAAACAAACACTGGTTAGTCCACAAACATGTTTCAGGATATGTTAAACAAATTGAAGCTTCTTCTGGATAAAGCAACACTTTCAATAATAAAAACCACCAGTCATGGAAAAAGAATAAAAAACTTTAACCCTAAGTTCTTGACCAAAAAGAAAGTAAACCCCTTTTATCTTAAAGAATCAAACACTTTGAGGACACTTCTTCATTAAACTGGGTCAAAACTTTGATTACGACAACGAAAAATGTTAAGATATATTTTTAGTGGTAAACTACTTTATTATAATTTTGTATTTAGTTTTAATTATTTTATATTCTTTGAGATATTTATGAATTTTGCATTTGGTTCTAAAAAAAGTATTTATTTGTAATTCACTTTCACTATTATTTTAAAGTATTTTTGAATTTCTAATTTTCTATTTTAACATTTTGCTACTTGTAAGGTTCGAGGTTATCTTATAAAATAGTAACATTTTGTCATTCTTTTATATTCAAGATATTCTGCTCCTACACTGAAAGGGTAGTTATGTGTACGCAAGGAACCTATAAAGTTAGTTGAAATTTTAATGAAGTAGTAAAAGTAGTTAATGAATAAAACTTGTAGGGGGATAGAAATTTTAGAAACTTACACGCAAGCCATGAGGAATCAAAACCCTAGTTTTCTCTGCTTCCATTTAGAGGGTGAGAGAATGAAAGAGCAAAATTTTCATAGTGTGTATGTGAGAGTGGAGTAAGTGAGGAGAGAAACAAACGTGAAGCCTTGTGGAAGGCTAGCTACTACCGCAAGCAAGAAGAGGTTCAACAGTGTTGTTTAGAACCCAAGGAACCCTAGAGTTTTCTTCTGGAAAACAGGTAAGGGGAGCAAACCTTGACATAATCTGTTTGGGATGAAGTAGAGTTGATAATTCTTCAACATATTCACCATTTTCTTTTTACCTTTCCTGTTTCACCTTTTTTTTTCTTACATTTTTCAACAACACTTTTTCTTGGATTGTTTTTCATTATATATTACTTCGTGAGATAGCCATTAGATACTGAGTTGACCATTAAGATAGGCTTAATAAATTTCCAGTAGCTTGGTCAGTCTTAATTCTATGTTGTAGGATAATAGAGCTTTTTGTCATAGTCTTTTGAACTTGTATGATGTGACAGAGCAAATGGATTCAAGAAAACATACAGTATACAAGTATCGAAAAACGTTTGTGTACAGGCATTAAATATTTTAATCGTTAATAAACGTTAAGCAGTGTAACATGATCAATACATTTTGTCATTTTATTTCACTAATTAATGCATCATTTGGTGAGACAAATGTGTATTCATCAAATGATAAGAATATAGGATGTTTTCTCAAGGCTTAAAGCGTTTTGGTGATTACTTATCAGATGATATCTTCTATAGAACACTTTGCTTAATATAACATTATATGAACATATTTCTTTTAGTGTCAGTGTTATATAAGAGACAAACCACTCTCTTTTCCATAAGAAGTTAGCTTAGTTGCTGATAACGTTGTAGTTGACGGAATCAAATTAATATGACTAAACTATAGCAACTTCAGTATTGCTAAGATAATATCTAACAAAATAGAAATGGTTAATTCAGTCCTAAGTCATCTCCTTAACGAACACAAAATTGATTCTTAACAAATTAGTTCTTATAAAAACTATACAAAAGGGTTAGTAAAATAAAAATAATAAAGAAGATAAAGATAAATAAAAGATTAGATAAAATAACAACAGATAAAAAGAAATAAATTTATTAAAAAAATATTTAAAAGACAAAAAAAATGGTAAAGAAAATAGGTTGATTTCACTGGCTTTTCAAATTAATTAATTAATTGTTCAAGTAATTATAATGTCTTAAAATTAATCAATGTAAATTTTCAATTAATTTGTTGGCATTCTTACTATTAACCAAAGTACATTCTCGATTAAAAGTAAGAACTTTGTAGATTGTTCATAGTAACTTTAACCAAAATACATTCTCAATTAAATATTACTATGTCTAATCATGTCTATTCTTTTACCTCTTATATCAAGTAAAAAGTTAATTAATCAAAGTAAATTCTTGATTAATTCTTGTTAAAAGTTTTCACCATTAGTCAAAGTACATGCTCAATTGGTAGCAAAAACTCATTCAATCACATGAAAGTTTCTAACTTTAATTAAAGTACATTCTCAATCAAAATTAAAAACCCTTAGACTCATGATTGACATGTTATGTAGATTTAACACCATGCTTAATTGCTATAATGTAAAAATCATTAACTTGATTAAGAAGCAAATGACATAGATAAAAATAAATCACAACAAGAATAAAAAGAACAAACAAATTTATTTATCTAACCTCAAAATCCAATCAAGAAATTATAGTACAATCAACCCCAAAGGCTTAGTACTCCACGAAATGTTGAAATAACATGAAAATAGAAGAAGAGAGAGTGGAGAACATGATAGAAGATAGAGGATGAAATTTGACCCCAAAGGACTCTTAAGCCCCCCTAATGTGTTTCCCTAAGTCTCTTTATACAGAAATAAGATTGAGCTTTGTTTGAGGCTTTTTTGTTATTGTAATCTTCTTTATGATAATGTAATCTCCTACAATTATCTTCTAAGTAATTCAATATCTTCAAGATATATTTGATTGTTGTGGAAATCTAAAAATATTTGAGAAGATAATTTCTAGATTAAAAATAAAAGATTTGGAAAATATTATCTTTTGATATTTATCGATACAATTAAATAAGATAATTATTTTCCCTAAATTACCTTTAATCATAAACATTTCTAGATTATCAGAGCCTTTTTAGTAGATAAAATAGAGAAAACCGTAAGATCCAATTTTTGTTGTTTGGTCCCCTTATTGGCTTAACCAAATTTCTCCATGCTATGTTTGGATTGACTTCTTGGGGTCTTGATTATTTGCTATTATTGGATTTATCTTTAAGGTGTCATAACACTTTGACCAATTTTTTTTTTATATCTCCATGAGCTCAACTTAGCTGCAGCTACACTAGCACACCTCAAAATATCCAAAGAACATTTATGCAACTAAAAAGCTATTTTTAACATGTTTTTGTATCTGATGCTAAATAAACCCAATTATAAAAAATCCTAATTAAAATATTTTATTAAAGTACAAAGTCCAATATTAAAGGCAAAATGAAGGCATAAATATTGAGATATTTTCAACGAGAGATACTTATTCTTAGATACTGTTTACGCTTTTCTAATTTGTTCAATTGGTTATAGAAAATATTACTTCAACTCTTGGCTTTAGACGTTATAAGATACTTCATTAAACGATGTTCATATTAGAGTGCTTGAATGTTAGATCACACATGTGTCATTTAGTTAGACATTATTTTCGTGATCAGAAGTGATTATGATAGATGATTATGTTCCTTAAGAATATTTGTGTATTAGACAAGTCCAATTGTTTGAAATCTTCTTTTTACATCAATATTTCGTTGAGTATTACTTGATAAATTTCAAAACATGGATTGATGGATATTTTAATTTTGTCTCAACATATTCGTCGGTAAATCCGTTGATAATACACTATTATAGACGAATTATGATTTGTCGGTAAATATTTCGTCAATATATTCATGATTTCTATTTATTTGAATTAACTTTGATTAGGCCAACACTAATATCACTAGTAAAAAAACAACTTTTAAAGGCGCCCAATACGCTTCGGTTTTAGAAAAACCGAAGCATATTCAAACGAGGTGGAGTTTTTGTAATTAATGAAAACTTACACTACAAAAAAGAAGGGCATTACCGAAGGCCAGAAGCCCTCGGAAACAGCCCAAAACCGTCGGTAAAAGGTAATTACCGAAGGCTTATCGACGGCCAAAGAGCCCTCGGTAAATCCCTTGTCGCTAACATTTACCGAGGGCTTTCGCCCTTCGGTAATTACTGAGGACCAAAAGTCTTCGGTAATTACCGAAGGCTTTTGGCCCTCGGTAATTACCGAAGGGCAAAAGCCTTCGGTAATTTCCGAAGGGCGAAAAAAAAACAGGGCGCTGGGCTGCTGCAGAATGTGATGCTAGAGTGTTAAACATATGATTGAAAATTAAGAGATATTATACAATAAAATTAAGAGATATAAACCTCAATCTGGATTATGTATTTTACTACTGCAACTTGAAGAGAACCAAAACTAAGGCTTGCACTGTGAAATAGAATATGTTGAACTGAAGTTCTATCATACAATACAAATAATTTATTTGCCCTTTGTCCAAGTCATAAATCTTCACCAGTTACAAAGCCTAAGAAACCGCCAAATGTTTGGATATAGAACCAGAAATGATAAGAATCAAATATGTGGAACTAATAACTATGACCTGGTCAGATCTAAAACTAAACCAGTTCAAAGAGCCACACACTTTGCACATATAAAAGCAAAAATCAGCTAAGGCAAAAAACTTAGGAACCAAACTTCAGTTCCTTCTAACACTCACCCTTTACTACAAGCTTAACCAAAGTATCAAACCAAGCAAGCATAGTACTTACAGCTTTTTTCTTATTTATTTATTTAGTAAGCATTGCATCTCAGTGCTCTTTTTCTGTCAAATAAATTTTACATTTCTAGTTGAATTATTTTATCTAACACTATTGAGATACCAGATAAAAAAAATGATCCATAGTTACATAAAAAGATATAAAAGTTATGGTGATGGAGAATAAAAGATCAATTTCCAGAAATATATAAGAACAAGCATATATAAGATCAATTTCCAGAAAGATAAAAGATCAATTGTTGTGGTAAATTACATCCATATATAAGAAAAGTAAATATTCAAGTTTATTTTTGGTAAAGAAATTTAGCAAGAACAAGCATTGCCATAATTGCAGTGTAATGCATCTGATATGACACTCTATGTATTGGTTGGTGAAAGCAAATTATCTTTTTCATTGAATTAATTGAACGGTGAAAAGCATGAACCCACTAATTAGATCTCTCCACTTTCTTTCCAACTGAGAAGAAGTAACCTGCCATTTACCAAATTTACATGTACTTTTTATATATAGTAAAGAATCATATTTAAATTAGAGATGATCACTAAATGACAATTAATGACGAGAATTAAAAAATAAATAAGTATAAAGGGTCTTAAGAAAGTAGTCCACAATTAAGAAACAGTAATAAAAATCCAACTCAGGATAATAGCTGGTACTGTGAGATACACAAAAAAATCACAAACCTGCATTCCAGTAGAAAATTGGTAATGCAACTCAGAATATACCTACAAAATAAAACAACAATAAAGAGAAATGAAAAAGAAGTTCATATGTTCACCTACTCCAAGCCTTTGACCATTATTGAAATAAATACACTCTATCACATAAAAGAAGCTTACGTCATTCACTTCTTATACACTCATTTGACCAACAGCTTGAGTTAAAAAAATTCTTATTTAGAAAAATGAACCAAGGCAATGGAAGATTATAGAAAATTTATCTGCCTTACCATCAAACTTCAAAAGGAAACGAAGATATTAATCATAAACTATTACCTCATAATCTTGGGGGAATAGAATCAACTCAATACCTCTGGTGGATATGCATCTCCACTGAAATTGTTCATAAGAATCCACTGATAGTTTCCTGTAAATGTTGCCCGTCCAACCATCCTGGTTAACAACAAAAGATGGCACTTGAGTAAGATGGGAATGAGAAGGAAAACACTTCAAATATTGATAATGATAAGCAATGAAAAGGCAAAATAGGGAGGACCAACCCTTCTCCAGCAATACTGACTGAATTATTCAACATCATTTTGTTAATCAATCCACCGACTCTGTCCTCCTCCTGAATCCCCAATTGAGACTCAGAAGAAAACCATCACCCTTCCCCGTCTCGGTATGGAAAATTAGACACCCCAACAGTACGTGGAGGGAAAGGAGATGGCAAGGGTTCATAGTAGTGATCTTCCCAGATTAACAGCCTGACAAGTAAACCATACTCAGTTAACTGAAACAAAAAAACCATAGCTGCAATCAGGGCATAAAGACAAAGCATAATAATAGCCGTAGCGCGTCTTGCTACCTCCATCAACATCACAATGCTATTCGCTCCAGATCTACCAACCTTCAATGAGACTGTCGTTGCCGCCACGTTCCGAACATCTCCCACGAACCCCGAAACCAGCGTCAACGAACCCAGCGGCAAAACCCCCAAATCGACGTCAACCAACCCAACTGCAAAACCACCAAACCGGCCTCAGCGAACCTAGGCGTAGAACCCCCAAACCGCCATCTTCAATCCCAGCCAAAGAATCCCCAAATCAGTGTCAACCAACCAACCCTTTGTCCTAGAATCGCTCAATATTGGAGGGCACCGGCAGAATAGGGAAGGGAAAGGGGAAGCTTCAGAGAAGGAACAAAGGGGAGGAAAATTGGAAAATTTGGAGAAAACGACGAAGCGTGAAGAAAATGAAAATGGGGAACGAAAACCCCGATCTCAGACTTAAATTAGCGAGAACGTTACAGGCGGCTTCAAAGCCTTCGGTAATCATCTCAATACCGAGGGCTTCAAAGCCTTCGGTAATATGCCGTCTGTAAATCGCGTTTTTCCAGTAGTGTTATATGTTTTAGTTAATGGGGAACTGGTGCCTAAAAGTGCTACTACCTCGGTTGTCTAAGCTACCCGAGGAATAAAACTGTCTTATAGATTGGCTAGCGTTTCATGAAGGGGATACCGCCTCGGCTCGACGCAGAACCAGTGCCTAAACACGCTACTACTGCACCGTAAAATAGAATGGTTTTCAGTTCCTCTTCTTCTCTCTCACTTAGATCTCCTTCTCAGTTCCTCTTCTTCTCTCTTCTCTCTTCTCTCTCGCTCAAATCTCAAAGCCACCACTTCGCTACTCTGCTACTCCGCCGCTCCGCCGCTTCGTTGCTCCGTCGTTGCCACTTCGTTGCTTTGCTTTCACGGTACCCTTCTCACTCTTCCTCTTTTTCTCAAACGCTCAGATCTCCTTCTCACAGTTCCTCTTCTTCTCTCTTCTCTCTCGATCAAATCTCAAAGCCACCACTCCACCACTCCGCCTCTTCGTCGCCACCACTCTGTTGCTCTGCCGTCGACACCTCTCCTTCAACGCCGCCGCTCCGTTTTCGCTGCCCAAAGCCATGGCTGCATCCCACCCCGCAACCCCAACCCGTGACGCGATCTCAGATCTCACTCCACCACTGGACGCGATCTCAGATCTCACTCCACCGCCTAGTGCGGCCCGTGCCAGTGGTGGAGCCGCTGGCCTAGCACCCAGTCCAGCCCCCTTCCGGTCCAGCCCCCTTCTGGTGCTAGTGGTGGTCACGGCAAAGCGTCTCTGCGGCGCAAGGGAGTTCCACTCTTCAGTGACTTCACCACTGTTGGTGCAGGTTTGGGGACTTCGCGACTATTGGCGGAGGTTTGGGGACTTTGCGACTGTTGGCGGAGGTTTGGGGTTGTTGGTCATTCGATTTGGGGGTTAGGGATTTGAATGGGGTTTTGACTGGATTTGGGGGTTAGGGATTTGAATGGGGTTTTGACTAGATTGGGGGTTAGGGATTTGAACGGGGTTCATCTATTGCTGATTCAAAAACATTCATCACAGATGAAGATGATAAGAACAATCAATCTACTTGTTCCCTATTCCCTGATTCAATTTTTATTTCAATTTTTGGGTTTCTGAATCTGCTTGTTCACTGTTCAATTTTTGGGTTTCTGCTTGAGAGCTCCAGGAACAGAGGCTGGTGGAAAATCCTTCTTGTTTCACTGAAAATGCGGAATTGAGTTGTTGTGTTGGTAGCTCTGAAAGTGGGAAGGTGAAAGGATGATGGTGGCAGTGGAAGATGGGTGTCTACTTATGCATAAGAACATACATCAAGAACATCCTAAAGGTTGAAAAAATTAAAAAAACAAACACGTTACTGTCTCGATTACCTAAAAACCGAGACATAAATCCTATCCTTTTTAACTCAGTTCACAACCGAGGTATAAAACCTACCCCTTTTTACTTCGCCGGTATATACTTCGGTTGTAAAACCGGTGCCTATAAGCAAAAGTAACCGGTGTCATATCCTCTTTGTGCACTAGTATATAGTATACTTTTAACATTTTTTAAAGTTACTATTGGTTAATTCCACTCTAATTTATTTTATATGTTATGAATTTATATGTCTAGAATATCCAAATACCCAAATTCAACAAATCAATATACACAAGTTTTCTCTCTCATATTTTTGTATAAATATACTCATACTCATTCCTTCCACCCATTCTTTCACCTTCATTTCGTCTCTTTCCATTAGACTCATGTTCCCACACTTTATCTTCCATCCACACATATACCTTTCATTCACATTTATATGCTTCATCCATATTAATATAAAAGATAAAAATAAATTTTATTTAATGTCAACTAACTCAACTCTAAATTAAATAAATTTTAAAATAAAAATACATTTATGTATACTTGATTAAGATTGAATCACTTTAATTAAATATAATTTAAAAATTAGTGATAAATTATTGTTAGCATAGTCAATATTATTTAAAGTTGATACTCAACTAGCTAGTTAGTGTTTTCGAACATATTGATTAATTATTATTAGCGTCAACTTTTAATCGACACTAAATATTTATTTTCTTACTAATGAATTTGTATCCTATAATGTTAAAAATTTTAAGAAGGAAATACAAAATTTGTAAAATTTAAAGGTACTAAACATATTGCAAACCAAATAAAAGAAAATGAACAGCATTGACATCTTTCCGTTGCTTGTTGAAGAAATTGTTATATGAACTCTAAATAGCTAGAAGATAAAAGAGAAGCACAGAAAAGAGGCAATCATGTAGTGAAGAGTTGTTAGCTTTATAGGTAAGTGGTTGACTTTGTGATGCATGCATATCTCTAAACTAGTTTGTAGTGAAATTAAACAACCTTCATTGACTACAATAATAAATTAAAGTGATATTGTTGTTAAGGATCTGATGATGTCGCACACAAACGAAGAACCTTAATTGGGATCCCAATCTGTGCTTTTGTCTTTGTTTTACTTAAATAGAAAGGAAGACAACACCTTAGTTGGCCATATGGGTTACTTTTGATGTACCCTTCAACAAAACGCAAATGAAGCTTAGATATCTTGTATTCTTAAAAAAGTAGAAACCACCACATTTTTCTTCCCATTTAATTGACAATCTCATTGTGTGGAATTAAGAATATTCAACAAAAAAAAGTAGGAAATTAAGAAAAAGGAAAAACAAGGAAATATATATATATATATATATATATATATATATATATATATATATATATATATAAAATGAAATTTTCGAAAAAAAATAAAGGTAACAGAGTTCATATGTCGACAGAAAAACTGTCACGCTTCAGAAAAACGTGCACAGTGGAGTCCACGTGGCAGGTGTAGGGCGAGCCACCTCAGCCCGCACATGGGCGACAGCAGCGCCTGGCATCCACTGACGGATGCCAGCTGTCGCACGCCAAGCTGATCTGAGCGCAGTGGGAACGTGCGTCCGGCGTAGTGGAATACACGTGTCCGCCTAGGAGTGGACGTCCGGCATCTACAGTCAGAACGAACGTGCGTTCGGCGTGGTGGAGTCCAGGTGTTCGCTCGGGAGTGGACGACCGTCCGTTGTAGGCTACTGAGGCATAGTGGAGTGCGCTGGTGGGTGCGGAAGTGCGCTGGTGGGTGCGGACGTGTGCTGGCGGAGTGCGGACGTGCGCTGGCAGGGTGGAAAGCAAATCTGAGAATTTCTGAAATACTCTCCACCCTTTGCACGCACCCCTCTTTCCTTCATTTCGGAAACACAAATTCTCTCCTCCTTCTCTCTACACCTGAACCTCTTTCTCTCTCTAAGGAACCACCACTCAAACCTCCTCCGTTCCACACTCCGGCAAGATTGAAGGACGCTTGGCGTAGGAGTTCCAGAGAGAACGTTCGGCTGGTGATGCTGGTAGGTTCTTTCCTTCCTCTCTGACGTTCGTCCTTCATGCATGAAAACTATGTTTGAATTGTACGTTCGTAATTCTCTTAGAGTAGCGTGGTTATGACTTTTGGTGTTGGGGTCGTTCGCTCGCACAGTGGATTAACGAGCGTTGGCAAGTAGGATTTGAGTGGAGAAGCGTTTGTGTGCGTCTGTGAACGTTCGGTCATTTCCAGGTAAGGGAAGCTTACTTAATTTAACTGTTTTTGATGTATGTTATGTGTAAACGTTCGTTATTTTGACTGTATGAAGTTGTTATGATTGGGTTATGTGAACGTTTGTTTTTATGGAATGAAAATGATATATGACTATGTTACATGTGATGCATGAGATGCTGGGTGGAATAGAATATATGAAATCTGAGATTTTGGGTTGATATGAAAGAATGAAAGTATGTGATTTCAATGAGATTTTGAACTGGAATGTATATGGAATGAAATAATAAAACACTCCCCTGTAATTACGTACGTTCATTGCTGAACGGTCTCTGACCGTTCGGTTTTTCTGATGAAAATAACAGAAGTGGGATTCGTTCATTTGGATCGATCCCTTGTTGAGGACGAGCGTCCTCGTGTCTAAAGTCTACTAGCGTTCGGTTTCACACCGAGCGTTCGTCCTGGTGCTCGTTTGAAATATAGAGCGTTCGTCCTTTCGTGTGCTCGGGTTGAATATGAGCGTTTGTTCAAATTGGAGTTCGGTCTCATACCGAACGTTCGTTCAAATTGGAGTTCGGTCTCGTACCGAACGTTCGTCAAAATTGGCGTTCGGTCTCAGATTGAGCGCTCGATTTAATTGGTGCTCGGTCTCACACTGAGCGTTCGTCCTAATAGTGCTCGGTATTATTTTGAGCGCTCGTTCTCTGAACGTAACTGTTTCTCTGCCGTTCGTACTTTAATACGAACGAGCGTTCTTTTGGTCTCGCTGACAGCGTTCGTCCAGTGAACAGTACCTGACTTGCATTTTTCTGAACTTAAACCATTCGTTCTTCGATTCGAACGAGCGTCTTTCGGTCTCACTTTTGGCGTTCGTTCTTTGATCCGACGAGCGTTCTTTTGGCCTCGCGGATAGCGTTCGTCCTCGTTCCCCTTGTGATGGAACGTTTGGTATTTAAATGATGAATAGTTCATGATGAACAGTAAATGATGAATAGTAAAATGACAAATATTAAATGATGAAGATTGCATGAGATGAATGGAAATATTGTGACTTTTGAAAGAACGTTCCTTTTTAATGGCTTCCTTATGAATGATGAAAATGATTATGGATTGATGAATAATGAATGATGAACAGTATTTGCGATGATATGAAAGTTATGAATATTGAACGAGCGTTCCAGGCAGGAACGACTCATGGTTGAATGTTGAAAGTTGTAAAGTATGACTGTGGATAGTTAATGCTGGCTGTTCATCCTGATGTTCCGTGAGTGCTTGTTCTCAAGTAGAGGACGCACGTCATGCGTGGGAATGGCAGGAGGTCCTTAGTCCATAAGTTAACGTGGGCGACGTAAGAACGGACTAACCTCGGGTGGCAGCTGATGAGGATGCCAGTTACCACACCACCCGGGTGCGTGAACGCCTGTAACTACGCAGATTTCATACAGTCCGGACAGTCAGTCGTGTTGAGTTTTATTTTGTACATGTGTTAAATTATGTGATGTATGATGAATGCGTACGTTGATATGTATGTGTGAAATGAACTGTTTGCTAGAAATTATATGTTGATGCATGAGTTAAATTACGTAAGCTTACCCTTTCGTTTTCCTTGTGTTGTCCTTTGTCCTTGTACGTCCGTCTTGTCATTGCGATGATCATCCGTGTGGATGTGAGCAGAGGGAGACGAGCGTTTAGAAGAGTTGCTGGAAGAGGAGAATCTGATAGATGTGGAAGTGAAGACCGAACAGTGTGACCGCTCGGCCAGTAGTGTATTTTTATTGAACTGAGTGGTCGTTCGATCACCTCTTGTTTTCGTTTAAGTTTAAATTCGACCGTTCGGTAATTGTTCTGTAAACCGTTCGGTCAGCTTTCTTGTACGTTCGGTTTATTCGTTCGTAACTCTTGTGGAGAAGTGCGGTTTTAAGCACTCGTCATTATTGTTGAAGTTGCACTCAAGGACGTTCGTCTTTGCGCGTTCGTTCATTTGAAAGTTTTAAAATTTTCAAATTTCTAGTGGAAAACTGTTTTGAAATATTATTAAATGTGATTTTCTAAATTTATAGTTTTGGCTGTATTTTTGGGATGTCACAAAAACTAAAGAAAAATATTTTATAAGAATTAAAATTAGTAATCTAAAAATTATTCAGATATGAAATAAATAAAAAATTACAGATTTTAATATTAAAATAAATTTCATTTAAAAAAAGTATATTTAAATATTATTTTTTTCATTGGGATATCTATTTTCTAATAACAATCAGATGCTAATTGTGTTAAAATATAAAAAATAATAAAAGGAAAATTTTCCCAATTAACAAATTATTCTATGAAAAACTTAACTCCAAATTAAATCAACTACTTGAATCCATCTAATTTAATCACCATAAGTTGGAGTGGGGCCATTCTAATCTTCTACTCTTTCTAATCCTGACCTTTCGTTATCACCATTGCTAGTGAATTTCATGCATCCCTTATATCCCTATAACGTCACAAACTTTTCTGTAGAAACTATTAAGTTTTACAATGTTTTTTAACTTTATCATATTCTATCCTTTTTTTCAAAAGAAAATAAAAATATTTTCATATGGGCATAAAAAATGAGATAGTGATTCCAAAAGCATGAAAATATGTCAAATTTCTGATGACACATCTTTGTTGATAGGGACTGCTTCTGGATTAACTACAAAGATTTTGGAAATTACCAAATGAAAAAGAAAAAGGAATAGTTTTTCATATGTGCTTTTTAATGTTCTTTCTTATAAGCTCCTGATATACATTTGTTACACATTGTGCTCTGAATTTATAGAAAGGACCTCATTATTTCATGGGACTAACATACTAAAAACTTATTTTTAGGATTGAAATGAAGTGCCAACTAATTAGTTTTACGGTCATGTAAATTTAGAACTTAGATGCTTACCTCTCCAACCAAAAATACAAGACATTAGCCTATTAGAGACAGCACAGTTAAAAATAAAATAGAATATGTTTTTATTCTGTTCCTAATATCTTTATATATTTTTTAATTTTTAGTTCATAGTATATTCAAAGAATTTACTTTTAATTGCTAAAAGGATATTTATTTATAAATTTTCCTAATATCTATGCTTGTGATGATGCAAAATTAAATCAATATGCCAGCTGGTGGATAGCAGACATCTATGCCAATGTATATTATATGTAGAAATGTGACGTGTTACTAAATTAACACTTTTTACCTCATATTTACTGAAATATAATATGTTGGGTGAAAGCTACAACTTTGCTATTCTTTTATCACTTCACAAATTCGTCTTAGTTATTTTTATAATATGTTTAGGTTTTCAAACCGAAGTATATATTGGCAAGGTAAAAAGATGAAATTTTTTTATCTCGGTTTTAATTGAGGTAAAAAGATATAGGAGTTGGATGATTTTAGGCAGATTAACTTTCACTTTTGATGTCGTGAAGGTAGTGAAAGAGGCTGGAGACTACCAACCTCAGGAAGTGGTGCGAGGATTTTTATTTTTAGCACTTATTTCTTGTGATTTTGTTTTTGTTTCCTATCACATAATAAATTAGTTCATATGATATAAATTTATTAATGAAAAATTGAATAATATCAATTATACTAACATGTCATGCCTATGATGTCCAACTTTGTACAAAGAGACGCCAAGTCTCTTCATCAATGGTCTTATATTTTACACACAAAGACTCATTTTTTTGTTTCAAATATGTATCTTGAGGTCAATTTAGTCTTAAAACCCCAAAACTTTTCAACAATAAATGTTAAACACTTATTTCTAAGTGTTGCGACATTTGGAATGTGAAATGTCATCTGCAATAAAAAGAATAAAGTTGTATTAATACAAAATTATCAATATGAAGAAAGTGTAAATCAAATGATATTAATTAACTTACCAATAGGTCATTCCATATAATGTTCTGATCAACCTTAGACACATGGTCAAAAGATGGAGTAGGAATATAAATTTTATCATGCGCTAGTACTCCAAGGTATGATATGAAGACATCTTTATTTGGGTGAGATGCCACATCGGTGATCACATTAACATCCACAATTATCCTTTCACCACTATTTGTTATGACCATCAGTTGTCTCAACTTGGTGGCTCCTCTATAGGACTAGATGAGGGAGCCTCATCCCTTGATGAATATGGATGGTCAGTCATATATCTGTCAAAATAAATAAAAACATGAAATGTTAATAAAAGACTTATGTAATATTATATTATTTAACAAAACACGTAATAGGGGTCATATGAAATATTAATAAAAGACTTATATAATGTTAATAAAAAACTTATACACAAATATGAAATTCATATATAAAGATATTATGGATTGGTCATATGTATATTCCCTCATTATGATCTTCTCCAATTGCATGTACGTCGTCAACTGGAGGGTGGTCATCCAAATTTATCGTTGTTTTAAATGAATGGTTGTCAACAATATGAATATTAATCAAATTGTCTTCGTTAACTTCAATTATTTTTTTTGCCTTGAGGAGTGACATACCAATAATCAAACGCATGGTCTTTAACATAAAAAACCTAATATGCTTGATGTACTAAATGGTTCGTCTCGATAACCCACCTTTCGAAAATCAACTCGTGTCATACCCAATTCATCTATTTTCACACCACTCTTATTGTAATCAACCTCTCATATCTCTTCTATTATACGATAATATCTCATTGATTCGAGTACATGATTTTGATCTTTTGATGTTGAAAATTGGAGCGACTCAACTTCTAGATTGACTCCTCTATTTTGTATTGTGCTTTTATCATGCAAAGTATTCGTATAAAATGTGAAATTATTGATTTCATAACCTATACAACATACAACATCAAACTTTAAACCATTTGCAAGCCAAAACAAAGTCTGAGAAGAATGTGGCTCTTTGTCAACTTCAGATTAGATCCAAGACATAAATGTTTTGTTATGCTCCATCAACTACCATTTCTCTTATTGTCTTTGATTTGTATCCTTCACAATGACTTTGTGTGCTTGCAAAAAAGGGATCACCTCATCTGTGTTGTTTAATATGTATAGATGTGCTTGCAACAATTCTTCGTGATCTTTTGTCACCACATTCACACCTCGGAGGCTTTTACTTGTAGAACATTTATTCAACCATAATGTGCGAGGAAGTCCTATTAGATTTGTTGTAATCATGTAATCTGAACAAAACTCGATACTTTCTTCACCAATATACCTAAGACTCATTGAACCTTCAGGATGATATGGATTTTTAACGTACCATATCAAAATCTTCATATAATGCTCAATAGGATACATCGATCTTAATTATACTACTCCACACAACTTGATTTCTCAAACCAAACGAAGAAGTAAATGTATCATGATGTCAAAACAAGATGGAGGGAAAAACATCTCTAGCTGAGATAAGATGATAACAATCTTGCCTTGACGTTCATCTAACTTTGCAGGATCGATGACTTTACTACATATTGACGAGAAAACTGAACACAATCGAGTTATGGTTTGCCTAAAATTTTTGCATTAAGACATAGATATCGTGAGACTTCATGCCAACAAGCTTTAAGTTCTACATCGACACTAAACTCTCAATATTTGAAGAGTATCCTTGTGGTACCTTGATAATCTTTAAATAAAGGCCAAAACTTATCTTCTCTTGCCTAGACATTGTATAACATGCAGGGGGCAAATAAGTACGTTTACCAATCTCCCTTGGTGCCAACTCTTCTTGACCATGTCAACCAAATAAGTATGTTTACCATGTCAACCAAATTTAAACGACCATCTTTTGTTTTTCCCTGAATGTTGAGCAGTGTTCCAATCAAGTTATTACACACATTCTTCTCTACATGCATCACGTCTATGCAATGTCTAACATCTAACTTTGACCAATATGGAAGATCAAAGAATATTGATTTCTTCTTCCAAGGGGTCGTTAGAGATGACTTCTTGGATGTTTTCCCAAATACATAATGTATTTTATTAACTTTTTCAAGAATTTGAAGGCTAGTAAGTGGATTTGGTGCATCGTTTTTCTCTTACTATCCATTGAATGTTTTTTTAACCTTTGATATGGATGATTACATTTTAAAAATCTCCTATGACGCAGATACATCGTCTTCCTTTCGTGTTTCAATTGATGAGTTGTGGTGTTTTCTTCACATATAGGACATGCTTTATGACCCTTGACAATGTATCCTGACAAATTACCATAAACTGGGAAGTGAGCAGAGAGATTGTAGAGGAAACAGTTTCGTTCTCATGAAGAAGACGAAATTGTTCATCCTCATATTTTATTTTTTTAACATGCCAAACGTTATTACCTTGGTTCATTATAAAACAAAGGCAATATAGGGGATTACCAACATATTGATTATCATAAGTGGATAATAATCGATTACCATAAGTGGATAATTGATTATCACACGTTAAATAGTTAACCATGGATATTTGGAGGTATCCTTGAGTGAGATCTCTATAAATTGGAGTGAGACTCTAATTCTAATATAGGAAATACTTTGTATTCGAAATTCTTATTTGTTGTGTTCTGTGATAAATGTGTTCTAGGGTTTGTGTAACCCTTGTGCTTGTGGTGTTGAGAACTTAGTGTTGGCATAAAGCGAGAACTTTCACGGGAGTTGTGATTCAGTGTTGTTGTTATTATTGAGTTAAAGCCTATCATCCTTTGTGAAGATTCAAAGGAGGTGTTCATCCTTCATGAATTCGGAGGAGGTGTTCATCCCTTGTAGGTTTTAGGGGAAGTGAGTTTCAGCACTTGTGCGTTAATTCTTGTTTGAGATTAACAACTGAATATCGAATCTATGTGGTCCCAACCAATATAAAAATCACCTGTGTAATTTTCTCTCTTCCTTACCCTTTAATATATTTAAAATTTTGTTAAGGAATTTATATTTTATGAGAAAATTATTAAAGGAGTATGATTCTAAATTAAGAGAATGATACACTGTCGTTGAAGTTATCAAATTAAAACTACTTTACAAGGCAACTTTAGTATTGCCAAGTTAGTAGTCAATAAAGTAGATATGGTTAAAGTAACCCTAAGTCGTTTTCCAATAATATGAAATTTGTTTTCAATACTTGATTCTTATGGGGACTCTGAAAGGTTAGTAAATGCTATGCAAAACTTAAAAGTAAAAGTGAAAACTTATGTTAATGAAATTAATGTTTGAAGAATGTTTGAGTTTAATTGAAGAACAAATAGGAAACTAGAAGCAATTATAATGAAATAGGCTAATTCCACTACTTTTCCAAAATAGATTCATCATCAGTTATACATTGATTATTGTTCAATTGATTATTGTTCTGGTTTCAAACTAATTAAAGTACATTCTGAAGGTGCGAAAAAAAACACTAAAAGGGGGAAGGGGGTTGAATAGTATTTTCAAGCTTTTTAGCACCTTTTGATCTTATTATGATGTATGTTATGCTTGTAGATACTTTCATTCAGTTAATAAATACTCTCCTGATCGGATTGTTAACTTAACCGACTTAGTGCATCCAGGCTAAAGAGTAGACAATAATCAATTGTAAAGGAAGTTAAGCGAGAGTGAGCTTTAAAGAACTTAACAACTACATTGTTTATCAATAGATGAAAACACACAAGATGTTATATACTAGTTCACCTATTAGGGCTACATCGAGTTCTCCTCTAAATAAACTTAGATGGTTCCATTAGATATTCAATGAAATACATTCGAGTTTAACTCACTCTTGATTGTGTAGTATTATTCACCACTCCTGGTATCCATAAACACTCACAATCCCTTTGAGGCCCGTTTAGCTTAGTTTCCCCCATTTTTTGTTGTGTAGTATTCTTCACCATTCCTAGTATCCCTTATCAACAAATAACCTTAGTTACCTTACACTAGTTGAGTATTCATACTAGTTCTCGTACTCAGCAACCCACTAAGATTTCCTTAAGTTTCACCCATTCCTAGTTGTGTAGTATTATTCATCACTCCTGGTATCCCTAATCAACAAATAACCTTTAGTTACCCTAGATAAGTTGAGTATTCGCACCACTCTTGGTAATTAGCAACCCGCCGAGATTTCCTTGAGTTTCACCCACTCCTGGTTGTGTAGTATTATTCACCACTCCTAGTATCCCTAATCAACGAGTAACCTTAGATCAGCTGAGTATTCGCACCACCCTAGTACTCACCAACTTGCCGATATTTCCTTGAGTTTCACCCACTCTTAGTTGTACAATATTATTCACCACTCCTGGTATCCCTGATCACTGAATAACCTTTAGTTACCCTAGATCAGTTAAGTAATCGCACCACTCCATGTACTAGACGATCTTGCCTAGATTTCCTTAACTTTAAAGAGTTAAGTTGTATCTTCAAAGTTGTAATCATAGATTGCTTACAAGCAGTTTAGATTATATCTCTCTACGAGAGGGTTTGATTACAATACAAAGTAGTCTAAATACTCGTAGGTGTTTCTCTCATCTCTCTTTTTTCTCCTTACAAAAGTAAGCATATAATACAATGAAGTATAAGGGAGATGCTTTACTTTTCTTTTTCTCTCATTCTCTCTTTTTCTCATTTGTCATGCACAAGTGGATATTAAAATTAAACTTGAGAGACTCTCATATTTTTCACTCTATTCACTATTTCTTCAAGTGGATATTTTGATGAAGCTTGAGAGTGATCTTCTTTTCTTTAGTTCTTCTCTTCCTCCTTTTTCTTGATAGGATTAATTTCGTATTAAAAGCTTAAAGATATTTCTTTGCTCAATGGATGATGAGATATCTTCATATCTTCACATTTACTCTCATCTTCATCATCATTTCTTCATATCGAGTAGAAGTTATTGCATCAATACATCACAATCATGAGATTTTAACCCAAGTTGTGCTATTCTTAAGCCTATTAAGAAGTGCTAGTCTTAAGCCTATTAAGAAGTGAACTTCATGAAAGTGGTAGTATTTTTAAAGGAACTTTGAACAACCAGAGATGTTGCTTTGTCCACTATTAAGCTTTGTTCCAAATAATCAACTTCATCATCACCTTCATTTTACCATCAACAATTAGCCATGTTGTTCCTCACCGCTAAAATAACTTAAGAGTCTTAAATATTCCATCCTCATTCTCCATCACTGCACCAAAACCCAAAACCCATCGCTCCACTACCATTCAGGTTGGCCAACTCGTGCATTGCTTGGGCTTTTGACCATATAGATTATCTCTTAGTGCTACTTATAATTGCCACCTTCTTTTTCTAACATTTAATATGCACCAACTGGACATGTCTACAACATTTATTCATTTTTAAATTCAAAATAATAAGGCAGAGGTGGTGGACGACAAAGGCAACACCATAACATCACACCACGCAAAGACATGAATGTGAGTAGGAGTAGACGAATGAGAGGATAACAAAAAACAGAGGAAACCAACGGAGGAGGAATGACAATAGTGAGAGATTGTTGATTTTGGAGGAGAGCAACGACAACGAAGAACATAATGAAATGAGGAGAGCTCGAAGTCGAGTACAAGATGGAATGAAAGGAGAAGAGTGAACAAAATAGAAGGAGAACAAGAACACAAAGTCGAACTATAGAGGTGAATGAGGAAAAGCAGAAAAGTTGGGAAGAAGAAAATTAAACATTCTATACAGATTATAGTGACCAACCGATATAGAAAATCACTTTATATACCAGTTCTAGGTCTAACCGGTATAGAAAAACTTTGTAATTTATTAAAATTTTGCCACCACGTCACTTTCTATATTGGTTCTAGGTCTGACCAGTATAGAAAGTATTTGTAATTTCTTATAATTTTTTCACTATGTCACTTTTCATACCAATTGAAAGTAGAAGCGGAAAGAAAGTCCAATATTTACAATTATGCCACCACATCACTTTTTATATTAGATGGATTATAACCCGTATAAAAAGTTGTTATAAAAGGTGTTTTTTGTCGTAGTGTTTAATCAAAAGTGGAATGTCCCAAACAATATTCTAGTTTTTATTCAATAATGGTTGCATGATCGAATAATACTTAGGTTTTTAGCTAAGAGATTAAGTTAAAAATAATACTTGTTTTGTCACTCGGAGTGGTAGTGGCAGTATGGATAGTGAAAATCAAAAACTTGATTGAGACATAGATGTAGCATGTGCTATTAGGTGAACCATTTTCTTTTTTTTTTCATTGCATATTATCACATTAATCAAAGAAGAGTTTTCGCAATAAGCTTTTGAAAAGCTCCTTATATATTTTTTGTTATGAAAAATTATCGTTTTTTATGTTTTCTTTCATTGTTTCACAAATCAACTTTATACCTAATTTTGATTATGCTTATAACGAGTAATTAAAAATGTTTCAACTTTTTGACTTATTTTAAAGAGGAAACTAAAAGATTTAAAAATACACTAAAAAAATGTTGACAATTCTACCTATAAGAACCTAGAAAATAGAGTATTAGAATAAATAGGTGTATTAAAATAATGAGACCGGTTATTTTATTATAAAATAATATTATAATATAAATAGAATTTACTAAAGCTCGTCTCATTATCTAAAATATTATCTATCTCTCTAAACTCTTTTCTATTCGTTTTCTCTCACTTCTATCTAACTTTTCTTACTCTTGGATCATTTGTTCGACGATCAGGAAGTGTCTAGACGATCCTTGCGTCAAGGGCTACCAATCTGACCGATCAATTTTTTGAATCGAGCGAGAAAGTGGTAAACCCCTTTTCTTAGTAGTTAGGGTTCTTGATCGTGTAAAACCAATTTTGTTTTTCATGAACCAAGAGTTCCTCTTCCTTGATTCTTAGTTTATTTGTGACTCTAAGGTTGTTCTTCAATCACCAATAAGTGATTTGTGGGTTTTCTAGAAGTTCCTTGTACCGCAAGTAATCGGCGGAGCGTTTAGAGATTCTGAGTTGTTGAGTTGAGGTAAATGAAGCTAGATTATTCGCACAACGAGTAGGGTCGCTGAGCGAGTGGTTTGGGGTCTGGGGGTACTGCTTTTGTATTCGCATAGCGAGCTGGGTTGCTATGCGAGAGAACTCTCGGGTCGCTTAGCGAGGGGTTCGCTGAGTGACTGGTCCATTTTGGTTTTACTCTTTCTTTCTTTGTTCTTATCTGATTTGAGTTATGTATTAATTTAATTGGAGATTAATTATGATTGTGTTTGAGTTGCGTGAGTATCAAAGTTAAAAGTTATGATTCAAAGTATGGTTTCAAAAGGGTGAAAGTAAGTTTCAAAGTGGAATCTCTTGGTGAGATTCAAGTAAATGTTTAGAATGATTGTAGGGAGCTCAGTCTTGGGGGTTATCCTAAACTGTAATGGTCTTTTATTCTGAAGTAAAGAGGATTTACTATGTGGTGAAGAGTAGCATGAGGTCTTAGTCTTGGGGGCTTCCGATATGCCTCAAGGCCCAAAATAGACTAACCTTGTGAGTGTGGTAGGATGAAACCCATTGGAAATGGCTTTGCAAAGCAGTAGAAGCCACCACAAGTGCACAGCCCGCCATAGCTTGACAACCATTCTAAGTCTAAGTCATAACATGTTTAAGATATTTGAAGTTGGTTGTTTTATATGCATGATTGAGTGTGTTTGTATGTTATACCAATGTATGAATCTTTTTATATCTAACTTACCCTTCTACTTGTACTTGTGTTTGTATGTGGCTATTTTTTTGGTTGGCTATGATCATCCTATGGGTGTGAGCAGAGGGTGAGGAGCTTTAGTGGAGTAGGCTCTTGATGGCGGAGATGTTGTTGACTATATTAGCTTTATAGATAGTGTTGGTTTATCCCGCTTGTATATAAAGTTTAAAATTTATAGTTGGTTTTGGATAACTGTAAGTTAGACTTTATATTAAAGATATAATTGTTCTATCATACTAATTATGTGATAACTATAATATGGTTAAACACTATATATTAGAATGTTACAGTACCTAAATTAATGTATAATTTATTCAATATAATAAAGTTTGATTTCTATAATTTTTTCATAAACACTTATAAAATAAGAAAGTTAGAAGAAACAAATAATAATATAAACTTAAATTGGCTAATTGCCTTGTAGATAAGTTAATTTTCAAAATCTTTCTTACATTATTTTATTTATAAGTAATAGTTAAATTATTTTTAATTCTTATTTTTTATAATCAAATTATTTTAAATGTATTCACAAGCCAATTTCTTATATTTTCAAATTATTCTTTATAAGCATTCTACTAACATAGTTTCTAAATAATATTCTTATTTTAAGTTAGCAACACCCCTAGAGAAAGTGCATACTATTGGTTGTGATGAACATTAACTAGAAGTTATGGCATAGAGAGTGGTGTGAAAGATCTTCAAGTTCATTGTATTTGAGTTGTTTGAAGTAAGAAGTGTAGTACTAGTTTTGCATTTACTAAGAAATAATTGAAGTGGGAAGAGAGAGATGGGATACCAACCGACACACTTAGTGGCATGGAGATCCCCTTTGGTAAGGCTCCCCCATCCCAACACTCCACCTGCCGTGTAAGAATACCCTTCCACATACATATATTTTTTCACAAAATTACTTTTTTATTTCTTTCTTTATTACAACTTTATTTCTTCTCTTAATTATTCTTAAAAAATAATATTATCTTTTTGCCTAACTTAAAGTCACCCTACAAAAGAAGACATATCATTAAGTTCCAGTCGCGCTGGATTCTATTATCTTAAACAAGATCTTAGGTTTAAAACTTGTGAATTAAAAGAAAATATATAATTGAATAGTGAGATCTCACTAAAAGTGATCATCACTTTGACAGAAATTAATCATTAATGAACTTGATAAACACTTTGTACAAATAATGTAGATAAAAAAGTATATATTGTTTTGAAATTATACATCTTAACAATGTAAGTTGACTTCTTTAAAAGTATAAGATCAATTACAGTTTGTTAAAAAAACAGATTGCTAAAGAGTAATTAAAATAAATTTATTTTTTTTAACTACGTAATGTTTCATTAGATGAATCTGTTTCTGTTTATTTTAAAGTTTTTAAAAATAAATATATTTTTTATGTATTTTGTTTTAACTAATTGTTTTAATTTTATAACTTTTTTATAATTTTCTTAAACAAGTGATTTCAGAAACACTCATTTTAACTTTAACTAAACTAGCTCAATATTTAGCGTTATTTCAAGCAATCTAACTGATAAAAAGTATTGAATGTTTTAGATTTATAATTATATCTTTCTTATTAAAAACCTGGTAGGAAAGTTATTAAAAAATATTCTTTTATTATGACTCACATAATATTTTGTTTTTAATTTTCTCTAATAAATGTATTTTATAAATTCAAATTTTTTTAATTAAATTTTAAAAATCATTATTTTATTAAATATTTAAAATATTTTTATTCTCATTTAAGTATTTACGGTTTGATTTTTTTACTATAAGAATACGCTATTCACATTTATTTATTATTATTATAATTATTATTATTATTATTATTATTATATAATAAAAATAATAATAAAAATAATAATCATAATAATAATAATAATAGTGTTGTACTTTTAATTTTCTATGTTTTATAGTCTTAATAGCTTGTCAAATATATTCATGGGTTGTTCAATTTTTTTTCTAGAAAAGGTTTACGTTTCATCTATTATCAATTAACACTAGTGTAGTAAAGGGTGACAACGCTTATTTTCACCTATCCACACTAGTTTCGCAACTAAGGTATATATAGGTTGAGAATCGAGACAAAAAAGGATAGTCTTTTGTCTCAGTTTTTTTTGAACCGAAGTAGTAGAGGGTTTTTTTTTCTTTATTTTTTTTGGCAGACTTTATGCCTCGATTGCCACTTAACCGATGCAATATAGGGAGACTTTCTGCCTCGATTTTGGGATGAACCGAGGCAGTAGAGGGCTTTTCCTTCTTTTTTTTCATTTTTCATCAATCATTTTGCCTCGGTTGTGGTTAGAACTGATGTCATATAGGGCTTTCTGCCTCGGTTATGGTCCTAACCGAGGTGTATTCTACTATTTTAAAAAAAAAAACAGGTCAGTTTCTACAACAGTTCCAACTACACAAATAGACTTGCATATATTTAACATAACAGAATAGTCCAAAAACATATTTTCAATGCAAATTATAATCATAAATCAATTCAATGGACATAGAATAGTAATCATAAAGCAACTTAGAAGCATAAATCAATCTAATGTACAAAGTTAACCTAGTCATAAATGATGAAGGACCATCTAAGATTCACATAAGGTCTAATAAAGGTTGGAGATCATAGAGGAACAACCCAAGAAGTATGAGAAGCCAAGGAAAGCAAAGCAGCTAAAAAGGGGAGAAGAATGAAGACTTTTCGGATTTAGCAGTTATGCTTCCGGATTATAATTACAAAGGAAATTGCCTTCCGGATTGTAATCTGCGCCCAACCAATACCTTGACGTGCCTAGCCACTACGTTGTTGATTTCAAATTTGCACATGTTTTCCTTGTGTTCTTTGAGTAGGAAGCGTGACCCAACTAGCTTGGCTCGCAAGCTCGACTCATATTTGAATTTTGGAGGGAAACCAAATCAGATTAGGAGGTCCCTCTTCACCAATAAATAAGAGGGCCTCTCCTTTGTAAAATTCACCTTTGAAGTATAATGAAATGTTGTTGAAATTATTTCAAGCTTCTTATACTCTTGGGTCAGACCTTGTGTCACTATTCTCTCACTCTTCTCTAGCTTCCCTCCCTAGTAGGAAGGCCTTCTGAGCTTAGAGGCTCCATACACTCACCATTTCATTCATTCAACCATTCATCAAACACATTCAATTAACCAAACATCTAATCCAATATCTCCATTTCGTTGCTGCTTGCTTTGAGAGGAGTTGTTCTAGCACGATGCTTGGATGTGCTTAAATCAATTAATTTGCTAATGTAGAACTTACTATATCCTAATATTTACATATTATTATACAATTGAATTACATATTTTGCAAGTGTTTTCCTTATGGATGTAAGGGACTTCGATGGAATTGAAGTAGTAAAATTAAATCTCTACATAAGACACAATGGTTTCAATTAGTGTATATGAATTCTAAACTATAGAGAAAAAAAATTCAATAAAACCAAATATTACCGTTTTCCATGAACTTGTAACACAGGCACAAATAGTGGTCATCATCCAATACATTATATAGTAACCACACTCATATGACCCGCTTTGTCTATTACACTACAATATATCATCATAGTTATAAAATGTTAAGGAACATCAGTGGAATAGTACAAAATGTAACAAAGTATGAACTAAAACATCAAACCTTAAGGGTCAACCATGCAAGTTTTTTAGCTTTAGCGGTTGATCTCCCGGACAACATCATATGTGCTGGAAGGAAACTATTAAAAAAATGGCATTAGAATACATTTATATAAGAAAGAAAGTTCAAACATTGAGGTTCTTACCAATCTACTACTTATCTGAGAGGGTTGAAAGGAGACTTATGCAATGAACAAAACCATATAGCAGTGTTCTCCATTATGGAAACCACAAGTAGCTGCCAATGGTGCCTAAAATTGGTAATAACTTAATTGTTATATACTAGAATCAGAAATGGAACTTTAAAATTGAAAAACTTCACTTACCCAACTATATAAGGGATAAAACATAACCCCTTCCCCAATGCAAAACAACTGGTGATGTATGCTCGGATGTCATCAAATTTATTTCCTTCGTGAGTCATTTGGGGGTTAATGAACTCATATACATCATTGAACCCTGTCTTATTACTTACACAAAACATATACCTGAAATCAAGAAATGATTTGATATAAGTAACTTGATAAATCAATCTTATGTAAACAAATGGTCATAGACTTACATCATCCAAAATTGAATGAGAGTAATATTAAGTATATAGTAGGAGTCCACACCGAAGGGTCAAAAATAGTACCAACCAAAGATCCAAGTCAGGCGATGAAAGACTGAAATGCTTGTTTCATAGTGACAATATCATCTGATGGCATAGGAACAAACGCATCTGGTATGACAATTTCATCGACCGTGAACTTCACGTCATCTTCTCCTAGCTCCATACCATGAACTAGAGCAGTTGCCTCAGAGATCACGAGCCACTAGCATGGTCCCGGTAGAATGTTCAACATATAGCTAACATGGACGAGTCTCGTCCATGTCGTCCCTTGTGACGCTTGTAGCAGAACAACTTCTTTTGCCACTTCTACCTATGAAATTAAATGTTAGCTTATAGAAAAAGTAAATTAATAAACAAAATTGATTATTAAGTTTACCTGTGGGAGGCACAACATGTTCCGTAACAGGAGATGGTTGCGGATGCATGCCATAACTCTTAAACTCTTGTCGAAATTGGCTTTTAACCCTTTTAGTCACTTCTGAAGTGACTTCATCATACAACTTTGTCCTGACCTTCTTTGTAATCTCCTTTGTGATATCCTTTGTGGTCTCATGCTTTAACTTTTGTTTGTACTCATGACTGAATGCGTATGAAGGGTGACACGAGGAACTCCCAAAAAACTTTCTTATGCCTATGTTAGTTCCATCAGCACGCACTCGCTTCGGGTACTCAGATCATTCAATAGAAATGGCAAGAATATTCTAACGACCTTCCTGAGTGAATTGACCTTGGGAGCTCTCCTCAACCAAGGAGTCTTGTAACATAACAAAACTTCAAAATTATTTCAAAATTACAATGAAAATCTTGTTAAAATAAGAGAAATGATATCTTACAATTCTTTCTGATATTTCTCTAGCATTTTTAGAAGTGTAGGACCCCAATGATAGTGGACGAGCTAACTTCCACTTCTCATGCCGAGATGGTGGTGAAGGAGGAAGAGGTTCACTACCCTTTGAAAGTGGGAGCCTAATGTCTGACTTATGCTTGATTATTTTCACTTCAAGCTTCTTGTATCCACCACGAGATAATTAGTGTGGATTTTTATTTTGAGCACTTATACTCGTTTGAGTCGGTCACCAAGGTTAACCATAGGCTTTGATACTATTGTGTTAAGACAAAATTGTCTATTAGTCTAAATGATCTCTTGTTTTCAAGTTTAATAAAACAAAATTAAATGGGATAATAATCTGAAAACAACTTAGGGTGAAAACACGAGACCTAGAACCTGAATCCCCAAACATCGAAAATCTACACAAAGACTTAGAACTAGAATCCACAACATAGAAAAGCTTAGGAAAACACTTAAGATCTTAGGTAATAGGAAACATCTAGGGTAAAACATCTAGACGCATGGTTAAACGTTATTGTGTCTAAAGCATCTAAGAGAGTTGAATTTTGATTTTTAGCATACCTAGAAGAGGATGTCAGCATAACTCTAAAAAACAAACAATCAAAATTATGTCTCTTACAAAACACAATAAAAGAAATTAAATATTCAAATCTACAAAGAAAGCTTAAACAAGTTAAACATTATCTGTCTAAAAAGAGACAAAACCAAAAGAAACGTTTACTTGACTAAACGATACAATGAACTTATACAATACTTCGTCCAATGATAAAGTCTCTATATAATGCTTGGTATCTTTAGAAAAGAGCTTAATTACAAAAAGATACCTAACGCTAGGAAATCAAAAAGCACTTTGATGTTCTGAGCAAGCATTAAATGACATTAAATGCTTAACTTCAAAAACAAAAAAAGTCATAAGAAAATACATATCTGTTTCGTGCACAATTTACTCTACTCTTTGCAGATAAGTTATTCTACACACATCCATAGAGTTATAAATCAAATATAAAAAATGGACATTAGAGACAGAGGAGATATTCACATAATGTTCTTCACTTGAAGTCATACCTAAAAACAACGTACAACCTACTTTAAGCAAAGTACTGAAAAAAGCATGTCTGCTTTGACAAGTTGACTTACCTAACGACTATTGCACAAAGAAAAAAGAAAAAGCACGAGTATCGAGGTTAAAAGCTCAGTCTAACGGACAAATATTCATGAAGCATTTAAATAGAAGAACTTTCAAAAGGAAAATCACGAGGATAACTTAAGAAGATAGTCAAGTAAGAAGTTCAAGAAAAAGAATAGATCTGAGGTGAAGAAGAGAAAAGGAGAAGAGAAGAGAAAAGAATAAGAGAAAAGAAATATTCTCAAGCTTCATTGTTGTATTGCTTATTATTGTAAGAGAATAGAAAGAAAGACATGCGAGTGTTTAGACTACTTTATATTGTAATCACATTCTCTTTGTGAAAGATATTGTCTAAACTACTCGTATGTAATCGTTGATTGCAATTATGAAGATAATTAAAATACTTACAACTGAACTCAGTGTAAGTTTAGGAATCTTAGCAAGGTTACTAAGTACCAGAGTGGTTCAAATATTCAAGGAAATCTCAGCAAGGGTTGCTTAGTACTGGGAGTGGTGCGAATACTTAAAGGAAATCTCGCTTGGGTTGTTGAGTACCAAGAGTAGTGCGAATACTCAAAGGAAATCTCGACTAGGGTTGTTGAGTATCAGGAGTGGTGTTAATACTCAAAGACGAGGAGTGGTGTTAATACTTATATGTAATCGTGTGAAGATTATAAATGGTACTTGAGATTAGGTATAATCCTGTTAATGAATGAAATTTGGTGTTTTGGATGCCAAATTAGACTGAGTGTGTGTCTAGAGATGTGTTAAGTTAGGAAATTAAAGTTTGGCTAGTTATAATTCTATCGAAACAACTGTTCTACAAAATTATGTAGTCTCGTAGGGTGAGTAAAGACTCGTTGAGCGAGCAAAGCCCACTATTTTTGCACTTGTTGGGTGAGCAAAGCCCACTGTTTTTGTAGTGGCTAGACAAGAGTTCTCGTTGTGCGAAGATAACTCTCTTTTTTTGTATTCGTTGGGCAAGATTGTCTTATTGGGTGAAAGGCATGGCTACTGGGCATGACACCTAATGCTAGGCACATGTAGCTTCAACTCTCTTTTCATGTTTTATATGTTGTTCTTAGTAGTGTTTTGTGTGTTATAAGTTACAATAAGATTAATTTGATATTTACTAATGCTTATATAATGGTGTAATTGTGAATGAGAGTATGAATGATATGAGATGTGAGAAGAACTTCAAGGAGAGGTTCTGTGTTTTTGAAAATTATGGTGTGTGCTTGATATTGAGATTTCTAAAAGAAGGTATCCTGATACTGTATCAACCATTCAACTCATGTAAAGATGAATGGAGTGACAAAGAGAATGACAGAAGGTCTTTACCCTAGACTTTCGAGTCATAGGAGTGAAAGATTAACCTCATAAGTAGTAGGTCGAGTTATCGTTATTTGTAATTCTGTAGAGTATAAATACTACTATGGGTGCAAGCCTTCATTGAAGTTTATGTCAAAGCATTGTATCCAGATATTTGAGTCTAGAGTCAAATGATTATATGATTATATGTTTATATGATTTATAAAATGTTTTAATGTTGAACTAATATGTCATGTATTAAATTTTTTATGAAGATTTCTTTTAAACACTAGCTCACCTTATTTTCTTTTTTGTTGTTCTTGGTGTGATGTTTATTTCTTCGATGATAATCACCTTATTGGTGGGAGCAGATGAGGGAGAGGTGTTGAAGTATCACTAGTGGAGGACGATGATTTTGAATAGCACCTTCTTGATTGTCCATTGATTAAGTTTAGTTCATATAAAGATAATTATTATTATGGTTATTTTATTTTTTAGATAACGATATTAATACTATAGCGGAAACAAATTTGTCTTGTTGATCAATTTTATAACGCCTTATTTTTATCAGTAGTAGCTAAAAATTAACATATTACAAATTTACTATAAACAATTTAATAAAATTTATTTTTATAATTATGATAAATTTTTAATTTATCCTATTATTTTAAATATTTAAATTTTGATTTCTCTTTTTTAAAAAACAACCCACCATTTGTTATGAAAGTAACAATATTATAATAATAATAATAATAATAATAATAAATAAATAAATAATATGAATAATGAATAATACATCATTAATTATAGTTGATGTTAATAAAATAAACATGACGCGAATAATAAACATCACATATGTTAATATAATAATAATATTATCATTATTAGCAGTATATCTTTACTTATCGAGTACAACAATAAATGTTTCGAAGCTCTATTTGCTTTTCATTTCAAAGCTTTTCATTTGATAAGACAATTAATCTTTTTTTCCAGTATTCTCGGTGATGTTTTGCTTTTCATTTCAAAACTTAATTTATATTATTTAATTTTTTAATATTATAATTAGTTTACAATATTTGAATATATATTTTTCGGTGTCGTATAATTAGTTTATTCAATGATGTATTTGAGTTGATTGACGGAGAACGGATGTTAAACATTTCTATCATCCAACTATGGTGCATGTAAGTAGTAATGTCTCTTATATATTTACCATATAAAACTATACAATAATTAACTTATAATTCTTTATCCTAGGTATATGGACACAGTGAGTGTGGGGCAAACCTAATATAGTCCATATACATGTTCTACGATTTTAGGTATGCCACTACATAATAACATGTATATGTCACACGCAAAGAAATTTAATGTAACTGAGTTAAAAAGACTATATTCCTTAATTTTTAAAGTTTGGAGGGCAAAATGTAATAATGTTTTGGGCAAAGACAAATTCTAATTTCGCATCAAAGTTTAGGGACTAAAATCATATTAGGCTCTCTCTACCAAGGGATTATGTTTGAGTAAATTAGTGGTTTGAATTTAGCATATCAATAAAAAAGACGTAATTTTTACATGCATAAGAGTAAAGTAGGTGACATCATACCCCAACAATACCAATTCATATCATTTATAATCTTTCCATTTCTAAGTGTTTGAGTTACTAAAGTTCATTTTTACCATTTATGTTTCATATTTACTTTAATTGCATAAAAACCCAAATTATGGAATCATTCTTTAGTCTATATTAGTTAGAAACTATATGATTGTTTGGTGTTGCACGAGTCTCTTGGAAAATGATATCTAGTCTTATCGGTTTATTACTTGAAACGATTCAGTACGCTTACCGAAGACTTAACAACTAGTAACCTAATATGTTGGTTAGTTGAAAGAAGCATTTATAAGCATAAATGTCAATATAATCGATTATATAAGTGGCATAATCGATAAAAACAGAAGTAAAAGCCTAATCGATTACGATATTAACATAATCGATTAAACTGCAACAAAATCTGGTTTTCTATATAAACCAGACTTGAGACCTTACTCTTTAACGATTTTAATTGGCATATACTAACATTCTCTCTTGGTTCTAAGTATAGGTTTTCTCAAGAAGTATTCTTGGAGGATTTAAAGCTTCATTAGTGATCAAGCAATCAAGAATTCATTCAAGATACATTGGACTTCATATGTTCTGATTTTCTACACTATAGGAGTGTGTTCAAATCAAGTTCTTATACATTTGATTTGTTTTGGTACCTATGCTGGGTAGGCCAAGTTAAAGATTGAGTGAATCATCTCTTGTATTGATTGGGAATGAGTGTATCTTTCTAGTGTTGTTGTTTTCATATTTAAGTGGTGTGACGATAGCAATTGAGAATATCATTGTATTCTTGTACTAAAATCTTAATTAGTGAATTACCCCTCAACTAAGGTTGTTGAGGGAAGACTGGATGTAGGCTTTTGAAGAGCTGAACCAGTATAAATTTGTGTTTTAATCTTTCTTTCATCTTTCTTTACTTGGTTGATTCAAACACTTCTGATTATTGATTTCAAGATTCAAGATTCTTCAAAGATTCAAAAAGCTTTTAAAATTCAACTCACCCTCCCTTTTTGCTTGAGATATAAAGGCTACTTTTCTAACATAGTTGATTCCACCTACTAATTGACTTAAGGTACGGATGGTGTAAATCAGAGTTGTTTGGTTTGGCTACATGTGTTGGAATCTTTAGAGGACAAGGAGGAGAATATGTTAGTAATTTTTTAGCTTTCTTAGAAGTGCAAACTTCTCTTTATGATAATTTTATAAGGACTATTTATGCTTTAGAGCATGCTTATAAGAGGGCTTTAGGAAACTTTAGTTGAATACTAACTCCACTTTGGTTTGTAAAGATTTTGTCGATCAACAAGTGATACCTTGGGCTTTAAGGGGAAGATGTTGCAAGTGTTTGTCTTATATGCGATATGCAGTTTGAGATTTCTTTTGTTTTCTTTTGTAAAGATAATTATTGTGTTGATAATTTGGCTATTTTGACTTTTACAATATATAAGTGATTTAATATTTTTGCCACCATTTATTCCTTTAAATTTTCTTGTATAAATTATTTATATTTTTGCAATATAATTTTTTATCGTGAATTTGGTATGATCTCCATATATTTTTGTATTTTTTATTTTTATAACAATATTTTATGTGATGAGCTTTGATTGTCCGCGTAGCGTAATTGAAATGCTAAAATTTAGAATAATATCTAACATTTAAAACATAATAATTTATGACACTATTTACGGGTGAAATTGTTATATGTAGATACATCACTCGATGTTAATATTGTACTCATGAGTGACCCCAGCTCGGAAAAAGATGCCTTTAGAGATAATATATTTCATTTATTTATTGAATAATTCCACCATTATCTTCTATGGTATCCTACTCAAAGAAACTTGTGGATATATGTTACTTTTACAGGGAACAATCACACAAGCCCCTCACAATGCACACGTCGCAAGGAAAAAAGTGATGAGGAAAGAGATAATAAGTGCAAAGATAATTATTATTCGTAGCATTTGCAAGTTTTGTTATCTGAAAAGAAATTTTTATGCAACACGTGACATATTAAAGGTTTTACACGATATACATCTTAAAAACAAAAAAACATATTTTAATATTAATAATATATGACCTTAACACTATTTTAATATTAATTATAATTAAATTAATTTTTAAATTGTAAATAAAAAAGTTATAAAGTGTAAATTTTATAAGACATTATTAAAATAAAACTGGGAAAAGTTTCTTAAAAAAATATCCGATACGATGAAAGCTACTTAAAAGAAAAAAGTTTCTTGGATATTTTTTTTAGAATCAGTCCGGTCCAAAAGACAATTCTCGATGTGATTTAGTGAGAGTCTTAATAATAAAAGAAAGTGCTTAATTATAATATGCAATTACGTTAATTTTTAACTTGTAAGAAATTCTAGTATAAATACAATAATATAAAAGTGTAGGTCTTATAATAACTTTTTATTGGGAAAAAAACTTGTAAACCAATCTAAGAATATTATATGACAAATTCAATGTGACATAAATGATTGAAATCCTAAGAATGGAAGATATTGTTCTAATAGTTGTTCTAAGATAAATGATTCTCGGATATGTCGGAGTGGGATGGAAAATTTCTTTCAAAAATTATATTTTCCACAAACAATTCATTTCTTGTTATAATCTATCGAGAAAAATACCAACGCAAATTATGGAAGGTTTCCATATGCAGTAACCCTATTTAAAGTATATGCTTAGTTTATTTTGGAAAAATAATAATTTTTTTCTTCTAGCTCTTTTGAGAAATATTTTAAGAAAGTAATTATTTCTATAAAAGCCATTACCAAAGTTGCAGTAAAAACGTTTTTCTTTAATTATATTAGCAAATAAAGGATGAGAGAAAAGTAGATTCCATCATAAAATAATATGTTGGGAGATGGGTATATATACATAGTTTATAGTTGATATACGCAAAGTTATCATTTAAGACTAAAGTATGAAATTGTTTCAAGAGGATTAGGAATCGATGTTTTTTAAAGGGTTTCCAATGAATCCAATTTACTTGATGTAGATTCATTTTTAATGGATTATAGCAAACTTCATTTTTTTTAATTTAATTTTAAGTGTTTGAGTATTTCATGCAACCATTATTTAAATAAATTTGGCAAATAATTCACTTATATCATGGTTTAAAGCCACTAGTGGAAAAAGAAGATTTTATGACAATCTATTATGATTGATGAAATCCACCTATTGAAATAGGTTGATCGATGATATTTTCGTAATAAAAGTAAGAGGTATTACGACGTAGTTTTGGAGACTAGTCATAATATATATTAATGCGGTGACGAAATTGAAATTAAGTTTAAAACGTATTATGACAAGTCTAGAGAATCCTATCATAGTAGACATTTTTTATGGCTGTTAAATTGACACCTGTCATAATACATAAGACATAATGGAAAACTCAAAATTATGTTGAAAAGATATTATGACTGGTTTTAAAGAACTTGTCATAAAATCTACTAAAACCAATTTTTGCGTGCTCTCTATGATTCAGGTCGTAACCGAATCAAATTAATATGCAATTATAGTACAATATACTATGAAGTGACTCCTAGGTCGTCTCTCAAGGACCAATTATTGGTTTAGTCAAAGGATCAAACACGTAGTGGGGGGCGAGAGGGTGGACAGTTTTACGAATTTTAAACAACACAGCAAATAACGCAGACTAAAATGGTGATTGAAATGGTGATTAAAACAGGTTAGTTACTAATCAGATTGCAATGCTTCCAATCCCAAGTTAACAATAAATCGTCTATTCCTCTCACCCACAATCCAACATGAATCAATCAACTAAGCGAAGATTAAAATTGTTTTCATGACTACGAAGTAAGCAAACGCACACGCATGTTCATTCAGTTCTACACAACACAGATTAATCAACTAAGCAAAGATTATCATACACAAATCAGACCACTAAACGTGAACCAAATTCAACCGTACATAACAAAATTCATATGTGATAGGGCAATTGAGAACAAAACAGAATCACAATAATAGCCCAATAATCTCAAGGAAACATCACAATCTTCATAGTTACCAACCCAACAGATTTAAGCTTCCATTAGAACCATTTTGAACACAACAAAACATATTATAAACATTAACATAAGTAATAAAAACGCAGGTCTACAATTAAAACGCAGAGAACAAAACGACAAATTTGCAATGTAGAGTCAGCAACAGAACACAAAAATTGCTACCAAACATAAATGCTACAACGAAGATGAAACAAGAACAAAGAAAAGTTACAAAAAAAGAAAGGAAAATTGAAAGCAAAACCTAAGGGAGCATTGTTCACATCCAAGAGCTTCAATGGAACAATAGTATACGTTTTTTTTGAATTGTAAAATGCATGGAATGGCTGATGGGCACTTAACCCTAGGTTAGTAAGTCGGCTCCTAAAATGGACTTCTTTCAAATCTGCCCAAAAATGGGCCTAAAACCTAAATCTGGTCCAATATTCAAATCTGGACCAAAATTAAAAGTAATAAAATTACAAACGAAATTAAAAATAATTGTTGATGTGAAAAATAACAAATGACGTGACAGCACTATTGTTGTCCAAAAATATTGTTCCAAAATTTGCCCTGAAAATAATAATGTAAACAATTAAACTCAAATAATTCAAATTAATTAAAATATGAATTACTGGTCAAATTAATAATGATAAAACAAATAACAATTGATATTTAAACACATAAAGATATTACATGAATGTAAACATGGACTCCTGAGAATCTAGAGACTACCCTAATTTTGTGCTATCCTATTTCTGGTGTACTCGCCTTGAGTACATGTTCCTAGATGCGGACATGTTATCAACTTCTCCCCTTTATTTGATAAACATCAAAAGGGAAGGGGAGAAAGGACATCACAACCCGACATAGGTGGTGGTGATGAAGAAAGAAGAAGAGGATTTAGATGTTCAAAGTGGGGGAAAGGGTGAGAAGGATGGTGGAAAAGAACAAAGAGGGAGGATGAAAAGGGTGAAGAAAGAGAATGAAGAGACTGAAGTGGAAGTTGGGTATGGTAGGGTTCAACCATGAAGAAGGTAGGTTAGGTTGAAGAACTACTTGCGTAAGGTAGGTAAATTCTGAATACAAGGGTAGGAAAAGGTGTTGGATTATCATATTCATCTTGGTCCAGTAATCGAATGAGATGATGATGATGGTCTGAAGGTTTGGAAGAAAGCTTCATTGGTTTAAAGGGTTGAAGATTTGAGAGCTCAAGAGTTTGAGAGGACATGAATGCGAGAGAGAGGAAAAGTTAAGGTTTTCGAAGGAATGAGGAATGAATGAGTCGAGAATAAGAAGATAATAGTCAAGTTAAGTAAATAGAAAAGTTAATTCATGGGTGATTGATATGTCTCGTCCATTTAATGCGCTTGGTACGAATAAATTTTGGAAAGAGATTTTATGTCTCTTGAAGACCAAGAGACTCTAGAATAGAGTGTTGATGCAGCGGAGAAGAATGAGAAGAGTCGAAGAATTTGTCTTCTCGAGGTAGAGAGATAATGGGCAGAGTAGAGAGACAAGGATTGAGGTTTAGAAATCCAAGAAAACTTCTAGAGATGGGCTTAATAATTAGTCACAACCTAATGCATGTATGTAGATGTCTTGTAAATGATTTGTCTTAGACAATGCAATGTATGACGTCATACACACTATGTGTCCTAGACATTTTACTCTCTAGACGCGATATGAACATACTTAGCATGTTGAATCAAATTCATTCAATGATTATCATACCAATAAGGGCAATTACACGATAAAGTCTATCTTCAACTAATGGCATCAAGTTGATCCTCTGTGTTTACATATTGTAAATCCATAGTATCCTTATTAACATGATCATGTATTAAGTTATGTTTGACCCCAATATGTTTAGCATGTGAATGCAATGTGGGATTTTTAGACAAACTAATTACAACATTATTATCATAGTAGATAGGAATCTTGCCTTCAAAACGGTTGTAATCTTCCAACTGATTCTTGATCCATAAAAGTTGTGAGCAACATTGTGCGATAGATATGTATTAAGCTTCTGTTGTTGATAGTGTGATTGTATTATGCTTCTTGCTCAACCACGATACTAGGTTTCTTCTATTGAAGCGGCAACCTCCATTTGTACTTTTGCGCTCAACTTTGTCTCTAGCATAATCAGCATCGCAATAGCCTTCCTACTTGAAGCTTTCACTTCTCTTATAGCATAGACCGAGACTGGTTGTTCCTTTGATATATCAAATTATTCGTTTAACAACGCTAAGATAAGTTTCTCTTTGATCTGTCTTAAATCTTGCACACAAGTAGACACTAAACATTATGTCAAGTCTACACGCGATGAGATACAAAAGTGAACCTATCATTTCTCGATATAGTGTGTTGTCTACTTTTGTTGAGATTTAATCTAGCCCCAAGCTAGTTATTGGATGCATTGAAGTTTCCATTTCCTTTGCTTCATGCAATTTGAACTTTTTAGCTGCACCATGATTGATAACGGTTTAAAATACTGTTATCTGGGATGTAATTTTGATACTAAATACACCCTTTTTGGCTTAGAAACTTGCTTGGACTCATGTTTTTTCATTAAGTTGTGTGAATAAGAGAGTTGAGGTTGAATTTGATGATTTTATGACTAATTCCCTTTGTTTTGATAGAAAATGAGTTAATATAGGAAGCAGAGATGAAGTGCTAAGGATATAGAGCTTAGAAAGGCCTACAAAAGCACCAGAAGAGCGAATCGCACGAAGCTTGGGCGACCTGCAAGAGGCTTGAGCGTGGAAAAATCGACGCTCGTTGCCCAGGCGACCTAGCCTGCTCGAGCGTCAGACCCCCAAAGCTTTGGCGAAATTGGAGGCTCAAGCCTTCCGGAAAACGACGTCCACCGCCTGGGCAGCTAAATTGGCCGCCCAAGCGTCGCGCGTTGCTAATCCGGGCCAATTTTTGCTCTGTTTCGACTCTTTTGGACCGGGCCCTATTTCTAACTCTTTTCCAACTCTATTTAAAGGATTCCGGCGCTCTAGGTTTTGTATCTCTGGCTGGAGCAACACAACAACACACTCTTTTACTCTCTAAAGGCAGATCTGGAGGCGGAAGCTTCCTCTTCTACTCTTAAGCTTTCACTATCTCATGCTTTTCCATTATTCATATAGTTTCTCCATGTCTATGGGGAACTAAACTCTATTTGTTGTTGGGGAATGATGTAACCTTGTGAACTCTCATTTATTTGAATTGATTATTAATCATATTTGTTTTATTCATTAATTGTTAGGGAGTTCATCTGTTTCAATGCTTGCCTTATTTAACTCATTTAGTTGCATGATTCATGAATTGCATGAGTGACGGGAGGTTCCTTACAATTTAGGTTCTTCTTGAATTCTCCCAAGGGTAATATTTCTCAGGAATGAGGGTATGAGTACTTGGTCGTCTTAAGCTCTTGATCTTCAGACTTAATTTTCTAGGAACGCTAGGAATTGCACGAACTAGGAATTAAGGCAGGCTTATTGCGCCAAGGGATTGGGTTCTAAGTACTTTAGTGAGTGACGTCAACATTAATGCATAAAGAGAAATTCTTATATACATGAGAGGGAACTTGGTGAAATATAACCCCAACAACATATTCATCTCATATTAAACAACATTCGTTCATCCTTTTGTTACTCTACTATTGATCAATTTACATTCATATTTAATTTTCTGTCTTTGCATTTTAAACCAATGATCTCTTTTATTTTAAGTCTTAATTAATTAATTTATCACACGACTGTTTAGTGCCGAGAGTCCTCTAGGATACGATACTTGGTCTTACCATTTTATATTACTTATGCGATTTGGTACACTTGTCAATCTATCAACAATGATTTACTTCGTTGGTGGATGTAGATTGCGTCTTTTTCTTGTTTGATTTGCAGTCCGGGAAAGAATTTTAGCTCATCCATCATGCTCATATCAAATTCTTCTTGCATCATGATTGAGAAGTCTTAGCATAACTCTTTGATAGTAGCACCAAAGATAATGTCATCAGCATATATCTGAATGATAATGAAGTCTTGATTGATATTTTTCCTGAATAGCGTGGTGTCTACTTGACCTCTCGTGAAACCATTCTTTGTAAGGAAAAGACTTAAGCTTTCGCACTAAGCTATGGGAACCTACTTTAATCCATACAATACCTTGTTAATTTGAAGATGTGTGTGGGAATTGTTGTGGTAGGATGGTTATGGTATGCTCTTGTTCTTACATGCTCTTCCAGATTTCCTATAATATTTTCTTAAGGGTGATCCTTGGAGATCAAACGACGTAGATTGGTTAGTTCCCTTCTTTCTTCAGTAATATCGTTGAATGACTCTACTTGTTGACTCTCTTCTTGATCTTTAGATGCATGCACTACTGAAAAAAAGGGGTATGACTGTTGTTCAGAATGATAAAAATGAATTAATTCCTACTAGAACACTCACAGGGTGGAGAATGTGCATTGATTATAGAAAATTAAATCAAGCCACCAAGAAAGACCATTCTCCTCTTCCTTTTATGGATCAAATGTTGGAAAGGCTGACAAGACAAGCCTATTATTGTTTCTTGGATGGCTATTCCGGGTACAACCAAATAGTAGTAAATCCTGAAGACCAAGAAAAAACTGACTTCACTTGTCCCTTTGGTGTGTTTGCATATCGAAGGATGCCATTTGGTCTATGTAATGCTCCTGCCACATTCCAACGGTGCATGCTTGCCATTTTTGCTGACCTTGTAGACAATGTTTAGTGATAAGCGCTTTTATAAGTGATTTTGTTAATAAGAAACTATAGAGTTTATAAGTAAAACATTTTGCAAGGCTGAAGTAATAACCACATAGTTGTTTTATATTGGTTCAGTCTACTAAGCTACATTCAGTTATTCTATAAGACCTCTTAGAGGATTCCCTTATAATATTCAACAATATTACAATTGAGTATTCTCACCACTCCTAGTATCACCTAGTCAATCCGAGTAACCCTCGTTACTCTAACTACAACCAAGTATCAATCACTCTTAGTTTTGTAGTTTTCTTCACCGCTCTTAGTATCCCTAGACAATCCTGGCATCTTCCTGATATGTTGGCTAGTTAAGTTTCACCAACTCCTGTTTTCCACTAGACAAATCATCCTCTATCCACTCGATACATTGTCTAGCTATTATTTAACTCCACCGAGTTAATTGTTAAGTGTTTGTATTCTCTTCAGAATGTGAAATCAATCATATTGCTTACAAGACCTTAGACGATTACTCTCACAGAGAAGATGTGTTTACAATACAATTCAATCTAATAGATGATTTAGAGTTTTCTCTCTTCTTATAAATGTAAGCTTATGATTCTATGAAGCTTGAGAGTATTTTCTTTCTTTTATACTTTTTCTTCTTAGATGATTTCGTTCATATTTGTGTGCTTATTCTGTTTATCTTCTCTTCAAGATCTTCAATTTATAGGCTTCAAGAAAATGTTTGTTAGATAGTAACTTTTTTTTATCTTGGGATCTTCTTGGCCTTTTCATAGATAATAGTCGTAGGTTAAAGTCAACTTGTCATAATAGACATGCTTTTTTAGTACTTTATCAAAAGTAGGTTGTACAAATTCTTCAACGCAACTTTTGATAGTGTGAACATTCAATGAATGTCTTCTTTGTCTCTAACATCCTTTTTTGACTTTTATATGATAAAGAAGGTGGGTACTTGACATAGGAAACTGTAAAGAATTAAGTACATATGCATGTAGGAAAATATATGTGTTGGTGTTTGGTTCAATTCTGGAACCCTCCATTTTTGGACGATATTAGGATTCCAATTTTCTTAAAACCGTGAGCATTTTATGTTATTTGAGTCTTATTTTAAATTTTGTGCAATTTTGTTGATTGGGTTGTTGTTCAATTTTAATTAAATCAATTGTGTTGTTTGAGTCTATTTTTAATTTTTAATTAATCCATACATTTTGTCTAGAGTCATATATAGTTCTTTTAATTTCATAATTTTCTAGTTTGAATGATTGAATTGCTTTTAATTTCATATGCAACATGAATTCCAAAACATATATGTGTTTTGAGTGCTTTTGATTTGCATGGTTGAATTCAAGATTGTTATTAGATCATTAGCAAGTTAGATTTTTTTTTGTTTTGTTTGAGTTTGTACATTTCAATTTGGTTCAATAGACTTTCCTGTTCGGCTTTTACCTTGTATTTTTCAAAACATTTTCATGATTGAATTAGTATATACATGACCTATTAGAGTTTCTTCAAGAAAAATAAAGATAAAAGGTGTTTGAACAAAAGAACAAAAAGTTGAAAAACATGTGAAAAAAATAGTTGAAAGTTGAAAGAAATGTATAGGTTTTGCATTAAATTGAAAAATTATTTGTATGATGTGCTTCCTTGTTGGTTCTAGTTCTTTCTAAGCTCTCAACCACTACAAATTGTGAGACATATCTCACTTGTTTTGGTTTCACAATTGTGAGCAAGGAGATTCAATTTCATTTTTAATTGATTTTTTTATGATCTATTCTAGTTTCTTTCTTTAGGTGTTTCCTTTGATGTTCTTGTTTGAGTAATTTCCTTACTTTTAGATTGTATATTATTGTTAATTATTTGAAGTCATGTCTATTAAATACGGTTTGAGTTTAACATTTTCTAATTGAGTTTTTGTGGTTTATTTCCTTTGGCGACTTATTTCCTTTTAATTGTTTTCTTTTGACCTATTAGGTGTTTTGGAGGAGCCTTTGAGGTTGTTCCATCTCTTAATTATAAATTTAATCAATTAATAAAAATGCTTATATAGTGAGTGTGTCTTGAAGGTTCACAAATGCCAACAAGTCTTTCCTTATAATACACTTTAAGGTACATTAATTTCTTATTTTTTATTGCTTATTTTTGTTTATAGTTAGTGGGAGTGAACTTTCTCTTTGAATTTAATTCAAATTTAAAAGAATGTGCAAGTATTGTTAAGGCAAGGTTTAACTAGAATAATTTGTACTTAAACAATCTAAGTGAGTTATTTTTCTTTTTTGAAAGTGAACCTCGGAAACTTACTACTTTGTTTTTCCTTAAGAATTGGGCAGACTAGATTGAGAAAGGAAGGTGTCAAGTGCATGTTCAATTACAAGCTCATCATCCTGACATTATTTAAGAAGAAAGCTACTAGGCGTTACAGTTTCTATCATCTTCAACAAAGAGAAAAACAAAAGTGTCTTCTTGAATAAAGTCCGACGAAAACGAACCAAAAAGTTATAGTTCTTTTCGAAAAATAACTTATCTAAAACCGTATATTTTCAAACCTTATCTAACTTTTAAAACTGAAAAAAAAAAGAACTTAATGAAATATTTATAATTTCGCCGTCTTTTTAAAACCTCATAATCATTTTAGTTAAATACTACCAATATTTATTTAATTAAATCACATTTTAATTTTTGGAAGAAGATTGAAACATAAAGTTTGACCCTGTGAATGAGCGTATTATATTAATTACTAGAGATTACGTTATTGGTCCATTGTGTATTAATGACATAGTAGACATTTGAGAGTGAAGGTGGCACCAATTATGAGTGACACCATAAAGAGTGATGGTGGTGATATGGATGGAACCTTTTTTTGCTTTCTTAAAGCATGATTCATATTTTGGGTTGGATTCTTTTCATTATTTTCTTGGGAACATTATTTATATTTAGTTTATGTCCATTGTCATACCTATCACTCAAGATGCACCAATCACACCTTATTCCATCACGGGTGATAGATCCTTCTCTGCCTTTCTCCCACTGGTTTTTTATTTCACGTGATTTTCCTAATTTATTAGGTGTATACTAATCAAATTTGGAATATTCAATATTTTTAGGGCCGCGCATAATTCAGCCAACTGTAATTAGCAATAGTTATCTTTATACTTAATAAAACTAAACTATTTTTTATTAAAAACTAATTACACTATTTTATAGTTTAGATTAAAAAAATGAACCTTTTATATTTTGAGTCCAATTAACTTATGGACTGTTTTTTTCTTTACACTTTATTCTTTCTTAAAATGCATCACACTCTCTTCTCAATGTGTCATTTGTTATCACAAATTTCTCTTCTAGACCTACAATTTCTTGCTCTTATACTATCATCCATTTTGTATGCTTTTTCACTTAATGATTTCAGATGTTCTGATTCTTAATGATAGAATCTATAATAGGTCACACGAAATAGAACATAATGCTAGTTCAAATGTTTGTTTTTCTCTAAAGCTTAAAGATTGAAATTGTTAAAGATCAAATTGGTGAATACATCTTGCTTCATTTATCTCTGCATCTAACTCAATAAATATTGTTCCTTGAGGGAGTTTTATTCATTTATCCCTAAAGCTAGCTAAGTAAATATTGCTCCTTTGTAGGAACTTTATACCGTAATGCATAAGGTTCCTACTGCTTATATATATTAACTCCATGTTGCCGTTGATATTTCTAATATTAATTAAGCAATGAATATGTTATAATTCCCTACTACGTTATAGTTTATAAAAGTATAAATCTAAGACTTGATTTCTTCATATGAAACAAGATCAAGAATTTATGTTGTAGTTAAAAACTTGAACCTTATGAGTTAAAATGAGTGTAGTTAACCGTTCAATTTAGTTTATAAAATGTAGTTTAGTGCAATGCAGTTTGATATAACAAAATAGAGTTGAGTTCAGTTTATTTGAGTTACTTTTTAGTTCAATGCAATTCAAGAAAACTATTTTTTGATTCAGTGTAGCTTTTAAAGTGCAATTGAGTCCAGTTCATTTCGTCCCTCCCTACTCATTTTAAATCAAAATTATAAGAATAACAATATATAGAAATATAAAACATAAATTCTATTATAATATAAATTTTTGTGATGAAAATGATATATTAATATATTATATGAATTTTATTAGTAATTTCTTATATTTATTAAAAAATAAATTTATTGTAATTTGTAATTATGATATATTGTGGTTATGATATATTGTAATTTGATTTTTATCCATGACTATGATAATTTTAAAAATATGAGTTTACTCTCACTTATTTCTATTTTCATGCTTTGTTATATTAAAGTTTTAGAATAAATAGTTAATATAATATAACAATTACTTACATATTTTATATTTATTGTAATAAAGAATAATCTTAATATAAAAATTTTATTTTATATTTTGTTTTGTTTGAATTTTATTAATGATTAATTTTTAGACTAAGGATTAAGTAATAATCTTTTAACATCCAATTATTCTAGTATGTGAGTTTAAAAAGTAATGAATTAATCTAGTTAAATAATAATAATATGTTTCTAGTTCTTAAACTTTAGCGTGAAATTACGACTCGTTTATATTCTAAACTTTGATATAATTAGGTATCTAAACTTTAAAAATGAATAGATATAGTCATCTTAATCTAATTGTGTTACCCTTTTTTTGCGTGTCAATCACATTTAAGACTAGCGTTTGAGCTGTTTATATTGTGTGACACATTCCAACTCAAATGTCAACCTAGAACGTTGTTTAACAAAGACTACATCCATTCATTGTTAAAGTTTAGGGATCAAAATGTATCAAAATTTGGAGTAGGGACAAATTACAATTTTACATCTAAATTTAAGGGCTAAAAGTATATTTAAACCAATATTGATCAATTAAAAAGATCTGTTATAACAAAATTTCTTTTAAAAAGAACCATTCTTTTCAAAGAAAGGAATAATTATTTCTTTTCGTCTAATTAGTGAGTGGTGTGAAGAGAGTTTTTCCCGAGTTGTTCATATTGTGAAAATTATTTTTGACCTTTTCTTAAATTTCATCAATGAAAAAACTATTCAAAACTATAGGTGATCCATCATAAAATTCATCATAGACAAAGTGATATTACTCTTTACTTTTTTTGTACTATTAATAATTGATGAGTTCATTTTTATATACATATGAAACACTTCAACTTAGATTTCTTAGATAATAATTGAGTTTAAGTATGTTATTTTAACTATGATATTTGTTCTCACAAGGTAAAATAAGCTGAGTATGAAAATGTGTTAAAATCAACTTGATAAACATCATGAGAAGGAAGTTGTTCACAATAAACAAGTGGAATTAGATGCTTTTAGTACCACTCCAAAATACATCTTACTAAGGGAGGTATCTTATATGTATATAAACTCATATCCATCTCTTATTTTACTCTATGTGGGACTTTGTTTGTATCCTAACCGCTTGTGCAAAAGCTTATAAGTCGTCTTTGGAAGGTGCGAAGATTGAATTGAATGTGTGATTAAACTTATTGGAGAAGAGAGAATTACATTAAAATAAATAGTGAAATCAATCTCTAACAACAACTTTATCATTTTATATTTATTTTACTAATAATAAAAGTTCTATTTATATATGTTTTCATTATTATTCGTTTTGAATTTTTCCCTTTTATTCTAAATATATTTATTTCGATATTTATTCTTTTAAATTTTCTTATGTTATTCTCTATTAATTCATATTGTTTATCTTTAGAGTTTGAATTTTTTTAGTCCTTTTTGGCTAATCTATTGAAAAAAAATATCCATCTTTCTTCTTTGCTCAATAAATTAAACAAAAATTCATCTTTATTTTGTTCTTTTACTAAAGACGTATGTAAGTAACTTTGTTTCTAATTAAATAATTATATTGCAAATCTTTACGGATTTGACACTTGAACTTCTACTTGAAATAAATTGATACACTTCCCAAAGATTTCTTTCGTCTTCATCACATCATAGATTTATAAAATATAATAAACAACCTAATTTGATGGTTCCTCTTCAATCAAGGTAACTTCAAGCATGAGATGACTAAGGATGTGAGTGGTGCGCAAAAAGCAAAGGGGGAATGGTGTTTAGTAGCTCAATTTTGGTGTTTTTAAAGTGGTGAGATGGTAGTGTTTCGGTGTTCTCAAGAGAGGTTGGGCCAACTCATGACGAAGGGTGGCTAGTGGAAACCTAGAAAGGAGCGCTCTAGACATTGGTGACCTAAAAGAGTAGTATGACATAAATTTGGCAGTTTAACTACAAGACCCAGTAAAAATAATTGTCTAGAAAGGTGGTAAACCTGGGTACCATGAATTAATAATAGAATATAAGTATTATATAAGTGCAGTATACGATAAATGATTAGAGTTTCTTATTATAGGTTGATGGTCATGAGTTCAATTCTTGTTGTGTGCACAAAATGTGTTTAAATTATTTTATTATTAAATTAAATCTCTGTGTGGTATGTGTATATATTTATATGATTTGTTTTGCATGATTGTAGCAAAGATAATAGTGATGGTATGTTTGATTTGGTGTGGTTGTTTGGAACTTATGTGTGGTCTATCCAAACCTAAACAATTCTATTTTATGTTGTTAAGTATTTTAATAGATGAAATGGTTTTTTATTTATATTTAAAGAATTTATTTTATTTTAAATGATATATTTTTATATTTTTATATACTAGATATATTTACAAATTAAAAGATATATTGAGATATTGTTAGATATATTAGATATTACATAATAATAATACTAAAATATATTATTAGATAGTTTAATTTTAATGTATTATGAAAACATTGAGATTTTATAAAGGTTTAGAAGAATAAACCAAATAGGGATAGGTAGGTCTCATATTTATATTATGTTAAGGTAGAAACCCAAGTCATTAGAAAAAAAAGAAAGAAATTTTAAGGGTGCGTGAGAGTTGTAAGACCCAGGAAAGGATTAAGAATATTTATAAATATTATTTGTATCAATTTACCATAGTTTAAATGTGTCGGGTGAATGCATGTAATATTGTATAAGTGATTGTTAATTTTATGATGGGGTAGAGCAATGATGGAAGCTCCTTCAACAATCTTGATGAAGACCCATTGATGAAGTTGATGATGGCGTGAAAGCATGGAGATCAAGAGCTTGACTGGCTTGATGAGTGGATAAGTGATGCATCCTAGAAGGAGGTTAGGCCAACCTTGACGAAAAAGGAAGAAGTCTAGAAAAGACACAACTCCAATGAGAACTTACGAAGAGAGGATTGCAATTTTGGCAAAGTTTCTCTAATATCATTCAAGTTCTAAGAAAATACAAGAGGGATGCTTCTCCTTTTATATTTGAAGGAGAGAGCTAGAGTACATTCATTTGAAAATAGCCTAGAAGCTTCTTTGGCCAAAATGGAATGAATGAGAGCCTCTTGCCTCTTTTTCATCCAATCACATCTTGTCTTTCCTTCATCCAATCACATCTTGCCTCTTTTGTGGCTGATCACATGCAAGGGAGCCTTTCTCCAAGTACCTTAAGGCTTAGAAAGACAAAACAAGTCGGATCATCTCCCATGCAAGCCCAAATCAAGACACAAGTCCAAAACCCATTCAAGACATCATCTTGTCAACTTTAACCTTGATTGAATGTTTTACCCATAATTGTTTCCACAGAGGTCCAAATGAGATGATTATTTTTGGGTTGGAAACTAAACTCAAATAGCTCTCCATTTACTATAAGCTCGTATCTTTTGGACCTTTGAGCTGGTTGTAGTTGAACTTCGAAAATGGTTGATGTGAAAGCAAGTCTAGAAATGATAAGATATCTTGGCAAAAAAATCAAGGCCTAAAACAAATACTTATGTACATACTTACAAGGCTTAAGAGAAAGCAAGAACAAGCTTGAAAATTCCATCTTCCTCAAGAATGGAAGTCCTTAGTGTCCTTCTTCTTCTTCCATTCTCCTAGCCCTAACTTAAGTTGTAGCTCCCTTGATGAATCTTCATCAAGCTCTTTGGATGCTTTCCATCAAGGTACCAAAAGAATTAAAAAAGCGTTATATATTAGTTTTTGCGCTACATATTAGTTTGGTGTGCGTTGGTACAATGGTGGAAACGTTGGTCTAGGACTCTATGTGTGGAGACCCGTTGTTCGAACCCAACCTCCAGCACTTTATAATTTATTTCTTGTTTTTTCACTACTTGGCCTATTTGGTCCATGGCTGGGCCAGTGTAGCTGGGTTTGGCCCCAATTCATTTACAAAGGTTGGCAACTGGTCTAGAAAATTAAAATAAGTTTTTATTATTTTTTTCTGTATTTTAACTTTGGCCAAAACAGTGAGAGTAAGTCAGTTTATATAATTTTACTCTCATGGGCCAAAGATGTGATAGATGTAGGTCTAGTTTAGGGATATAAATACTAAATAAATTAGGGTTAGCTTTATAATTAGAACCTAGCCACCTTGATAGAATTTTCAAAGAAAGAGGGATTTCGAGTTTGTCACGCCAAGGTCTTGAAGTTGAAAGTGTTGGAGGTTGAATAAGGATAAATGTTTGCTTGGAATAGAGATAAGGGAGCTTACATTCTTGATTTGTTGTTTTCTTCTGTAACCTTCTTGCCTTGTTGTTTTTATGTGTACATGATGAATTGAGTTAAATTGGTGTTACTTTTGGTTTGATTCTTTTGAACTTAAAAGAGCTTCTATTTGAATTATGTTGAGATTTTGAGAAAGATAATATTTTGATAAAAAAAAATACTTTTTCATCATTTTATGGGTTTCATAGGCTTTAGGGTATGTGGGTATCTTAGTGATAACGGTTGATTTTACCGTTATCTGTGATACAATTTTGATACAAAATCAACTCTTTTCTAACTTGTAACTTGCTTAATCCTCTCTTTTATCTTAGTTTTATTAATAATGGTGTTTTGGGCTACTTTGATGTAATTTCATTTATAATCCCTTTATTTTGTAGATAATAATGTGCTTGGAAGAATCTCCAACAATCTATAGAGTTGAACCAACCATAAGAAGCAAGCATATCGGTAGAAAAAGAGAAAAAGATGTAGTGCAGAAGAATCAGGCTGAGGGCCCTGGGTCAGGGCCCCTGAGCGCCACCTCAACAGAAGGGAGTCCTACAATTGCAATCTCAAGATGCCTTGCTTGCTCAAAATAAAATCATAACTCAACAGTTGGAGAATTTGACAAAGACACTCGCTCCGTTGCCAAAGGAGCTGAAGAACGTTTCACAAGTTCAACAACAACTATGTGAATTGTGTGGTGGTGACCATATCAATGGTCAATGTGCTTTTCCAGTGGAGGCCCTAGAAGATGTCAATTTTATGGGCAATCAATTCCAATACCGCCAAGGGAACTTCAACCAAGGGTGGAAACCTCACCCAAGCATGGGTCAAGGTCAGAATGGACAAGCTGGACAAGCAGGACAAGTTAATAGACCACAACAAAGCTAGAAGAAACTCTTCAACAATTTATTCAGGTGACTATCTCCAACCATAAAAGCACTGAAGCAACAATTAGAAATTTGGAGATACAGGTTGGTCAAATGGCTAAGAAGTTAAAGGATATGCCTGACAAGAGTTTTGGGGCTAATACTGAGGTTAACCAACTTATCTGCAACATCTTCTTGTTCACTATCTTTACCCTCCTTGAATAAGGAGCCTCAATCTCAATAACTCCATTCTCTTTGATATTTTTAACCACTTCATGCATGGAACTTGGTGAACATGACACTTAAAGGATGGTGCTCAATGCCCTTAATGGGAAGCCCAGGCGCGCCCTTCGATGTTCTTTGTCCTTCTTCTCTTGATGATCATGTACTCCTAGTACAGATTTTCGAATTTTATCCTTCGATGTTCTTTAAACACTAACGAACACTGCACTTGAGCACCCAATTAGCACAAACAAATAAAAAATTAAAAAGATGAAAAGATGAAGCGATAGAAAGATAAAAAGATAGAAAGATAGAAAGATGAAGAGATAAAAAGATAAAAAAAATTAAAAAGAAAAAAAATGAAGAGATAGACAGATAAAAAGATAAAAAGATAGAAAGATAAAAAAAAATAATAAAAAAAATAAAAAGGTAAAAAGATAAAAAGATAAAAAAAGATGAAAAAATAAAAATAAGAATAAAAAAATAAAAAATTAAAAAAATAAAAAGATAAAAAGTCTAATCAATTAAGAATCACACAAATAGAATAGTTATACCACGAGTCTCCGGCAACGGCGCTAAAAACTTGATAAACAAATTTTTAATCCCTAAAAACGGAGTGAAAAGCTTGTTAAGACCTCGGCAAGTGTACCGAATCATATCAAGTAATAATAAATGGTAAGACCAAGTATCGTTTCCCAAGAGACTCACGACACTAAACAGTTATGTGATTACTCAACTAATTAAGACTCTAAAGAACAAATTTTGGGGGTTTTGAATGCAAATGCAATAAAATAAACATGAATGCAATTTGATCAATTGAGGCTAAACACAAGAATGAATGGATGAAGTTGATGATATTGTTGTTGGGTTTTAGATTTCACCTAGTTTACTCTCATGCATATATGAATTCGTCTTCTTCATTAATGTTAATGCCACTTTCTAATTTACCTTAAACCCGATGTCTCGGTGAAGAAAGCCTAATCCTAATTACTAGTTCAAAATGTCTTGTCTTCCTAACAATTAATCATGCATTACATTCGCATAGAAGCTTAAAGGCAACCGATCCACCTATTCCTATGTTTAGGTAATATTACTTCCAAGAGAATTTCCCCAATTCTAGATTTCCTCGTATGTGTCCATATCGACAAAATCAATTATCATGCTATGAATGAGTTAAACAAAGCAAGCATAGAGTATAGAGAAAAAACCCTAACAATTAATGAAGTAAAGCATATATAATCAAGAATCAATTCAATACATGAGAGTTTAAGAGGTTACATCTTTCCTAACAACAAATAATGTTTAGTTCTCCATCGTCATGGAAGAACTAAATGAATAATGGAATGAAAGAATGGAAGAGATAGAAAAACCATAAAAAGAGAAGAGGAGAGCCATCACCATCTCCAAATCTATCCCCAAGGGGTGAAAAGTGTGTTTCTGTGCTCAAGCCATCAAAAAATACAATCCCTAGGAAGTGCAAGTTCTTAAATAGAACATAAAAATAAGAGAAAATCATGTCCAAGTCCATACAAATAACAGAAAACAGGTCCAAGCCCACTTAAATGACGCTCAGCGGCAATTTTGGAAGGCGTGAGACAGCAAAAATTGGCGCTTAGTGCCCCCTGCCACTCAGCACAACTTTTTCTGCACTCTGGTTGGCATTTCTACACTCTGGTTGACTGTTGACTTTTCTAGATTCTGGTTGACTTTTCTACACTCTGGTTGACTTTTCTGCATTCTGGTTGACTTCTCTACATTCTAATCATTCGGTACTTTAACTCTTCTTTCAAATCATTCCAATAGCCTACAAAATCAAGGGAATCTAGCACAAAACCATTAAATTCATCTTCAACTCTCTTATTCACAAAACTAAAGCAAAAACATGAGTTCAAGCAATCTTCTAAGTCAAAAAGAGTGTTTTTAATATCAAAATTAAGTATAAAAATAACGATTTTTCAACCGTTATCAAAGGACGACTAGTGTTTGTGGGAACACTCGCTTCTTGCTCTTTGGGTTCTTCTTCTTCTTCCATGGTCATATTGTAAGCTTTAAGGCTCTCCATGCCAATGGAGAGCCAAACCCATTTTGCTAGGGAAAGATGTAACATTTGAATTTCATGTATTTGAACATGTTTTAAATATCTTATGCTTCTTTCATTTAATGTTAGTGATTTTCTCCTATTCTTAATGCTTGTTATGTTTTGGCCATTCATAGTTTGATGTTTGGATTTCTTTGTTATTGGGAAATACTTAGGAACCATGATCTGGAGGATTTCACCTAAAGGAAATATTATCTAGGGATAGAGATAGGATGTTCGGTTGTCTTAAGCTTCTTTTCTTAATGCGGAATTGGTTATTAGGGATTCAAGGGATTAAGGTCTAACAATCAAGGCTAGGCTTTTTACGCCAAGGGATTGGGTTCTAAGTAATTTAGTAAGTGACATTAGCATTACAATGAAGAAGATGAGTTCTAAGATGCATGAAAGTTAAATAGGTCAAAACTAACCTTAACATTGTCATCCCATACCAACTCTAGTCTTTTTCGCTCTTAAGCGTTTCCAGATGCCAAAGACCACTTTTATTTTCTTTGTCAATTTATTTTATTGCACTTATTCTTATATTCGTTAATCTAAATGAGTTGTTAGTCGTGCAATTAACTAGTGTTACACGAGTCTCTTGGGAAACGATACTTGGTCTTACCATTTTATATTACTTGATACGATTTGGTACACTTGCCAATGAGTTAACAAGTTTTTGGCGCCGTTGTCGGGGACTCGTGGTCTATACTAGACCATTGTGCAATTTCCAACTTAGTTCGACTTTATTCTTTTGTACATTCTTTACTCTATTCTTGTAAATAGATTTTCAGTTTTACTTGGGCCAATATTTGGCTTTAGCCTAGTTGTGTCTAAGTGTATGCAGGGGGATGTTCATACAAGGAGGACTGCAGCCTCCAAAGCATCTGGTAAACCCTGAGATTGAAGGAATAATGGTGTCACAGTGAGACAACAAGGTTGAGCACCATAAGTTGCCATAATTCTCCCTTCCTTGAGGATGCTACAAGTGCTTTATTGAAAGAATGAGGGAAAGGGAGAAGCAAAGGAGAAAGCCTAGTCACCACCACTCTTTGATAGGAGACAAAGAACTCAAGCCTTGCAAGCCAAATTTGATCAATAGGAGTGAGTGTTTAAAGATGTCATTGTAGTGGAAGGGTTAAGATGGAGATTTATATGCTTGAAGAGTTGATTTGGTGGCTAGAAAGTGGTTTAAGAACAATTGGTGAAAGGAGCACACCAACAATAACATACGCACTTCATTGAATAATCCATCAAGCTAATGACGTTAAACAAGCGCTTTTGGAACGCAACCAAGGATAACATATTCCTTAGGACTTTAAAGATTTCAAAACCACCATTGGTCAACCTTTGAGGCATGCGTGAGCTGAGCAACCTATTACTTGAAGATTTTGCTGCTCGTGTAGCATGGCCTTGAGGCCAAGCCCTTACTAATAGGGGAGATGGAGCAGTTGCGGAGTATAAGCTACTAGGAAGAGGAAGATGTTTCAAACGAAAAGTGAAGCTAGTGTCCTACATTGCTAGAGCTGCAAAGAGTCCATTTTGATCGGTTTTTCAGTTTTAATTTCAAGCTTTATTTGTTTTCAGTTTTTATGTTTTATGATTTATTTTTGGCTTGCATAGTGGATAGCTCTTGTGCAATTGGTTTGGTGATTTGAGTGAATCATATGTTGTGCTTAAATTGAATGTAAATCTCTTGTGCTAGTTCTTTATCCATGTGAATTTCACTGAAAATCTGATTGAGATTATGTGTTTGAGCTTGTTGAACAGAGATTGTGGTTGCTTGTATCTGTTTAGATAGATGCTTGGTTTCAATTGTGATCAATATAAGGCATGATGTTTATGAAATTTTGGAACCTTTGAATTAATATGTGAGATGTTGTGCTCTAGAGTTTATTGTTGAATACTATTGCTTTGGAATCACAGTTGATTTTGCCTGAGTTTCTCTGTTTGAACTATTTGCTTGCTTGTTACAAATGATCAAGGCCATCTGTTCTTTTCCCTTTTAAGCCAATGTCAATATTTTAACCCAAAAAGCAAAAAATTATTTTATCCTTTGAACCTTGAGCTGAATATTAAAAAAAAAACCTTTGAAATCCTTGCCTTGAGTTGAGTAGAGCATGTTTGTCTAGTATAGGAGAATGGTTCAAGTTTGGGGTTGTTGGAAAATTGAGAAATTTTTGAAAAAAAATTGAAATAAAAATAAAAAGAAAAAGAAAAAGAAAAAGAGCAAAAGCAAGAGAAGAAATAAGAAGAAGAAGAGAAGATGAGCTTAATGAATAAAATTTGGGATAAGTTGAGAAGTGGTTTATCCAATTGTAAAGCAAAAAGAGAGACTAATGATATATCATGAAGAAATTGTTTCCTCTCTTAGCTCAAGGTGTTTTGTTGTCCAGAAAAACCAAATTTTCTTCTTAGCCCAGCCACATTACAAGCCTTAAAAATTCCTTGTGATGATAACTTGCTTGTGAATGAGTTTGATATTGTTGAAATGAAAGGAAAAGTTGATTTATGTAACACTGTGATAGTTGAGAGTTAGACACACATCCTTATACACCATTGTGCTTGAGTGAAACATTTTCCTTGGTGAGGACCGGTTCCATCCATTCAATGAAAACAACTTTTCATGTTTGTTGATCTATCATTTGCATCTATCTTGTAATTTTGAACTGTGAGCACCATGATTGATGTTTAGCTTGTTGAAACCATATTATCTCTTGGGTGTGATTTATAAGATGAGCAAGCATGATTGATTTTGTTTATTTTGATTGAAACTGTTCTTGAGTCATTAGACCATTGCAATTGAATTGTTTTCTAGGTGAAGTAATTTTTCTTGAGAACAAGCAAAGTTTTAAGTTTGGGGTTGTGATAACGGTTGATTTTACCGTTATCTGTTATGCAATTTTGATACAAAATCAACTATTTTCTAACTTGTAACTTGCTTAATCCTCTCTTTTATCTTAGTTTTATGAATAATGGTGTTTTGGGCTACTTTAATGTAATTTGATATATAATCCCTTTATTGTGTAGCTATAATAATGTGCTTGGAAGAATCTCCAATAATGTATAGAGATGAACCAACCAAAAGAAGCAAGCAGATCGGCAGAAAAAGAGAAAAAGATGTAGTAAAGAAAAGTCAAGCTGAGGGCGCTAAGTCAGGGGCCTTGAGCACCACCTGCACCAACTGCCCAGAAGTTAATCTTTTGTGTGCTCGTGCTGAGGGCCCCTTAGCAAGAGCGTTGAGCTCCATTTTTGCTATCATAATTTCTCCCTAGGCGCCCCCATTAGTGGCGCCAAGCGCTGGCGGTTAGGGTTTGTTGCAGATCTATTCTATCTAAACCTAAATTGCGAAAGGTTTTGTGTCTTTGGTTCTTTGGAGGCGCGATTTCACTCAGAGGAGAGCTTGGAGGGCGGCTAGGGTTTGTGGGAACACTCTCATCTTCCTCTTGGGGTTCTTCTTCTTCTTCCATGGTCATGTTGTAAGCTTTAAGGCTCTCCATCACAACGGAGAGCCAAACTCATCTTGTTCGAGAAAGATGTAACCTTTGAATTTCATGTATTTGAATATATTTTAAATATCTTATGCTTCTTTCATTTAATGTTAGTGATTTTCTCCTATTCTTAATGCTTGTTATGTTTTGGCCATTCATAGTTTGATGTTTGGATTTCTTTGTTATTGGGAAATACTTAGGAACCATGATCTGGAGGATTTCACCTAAAGGAAATATTATCTAGAGGTTAGAGATAAGACGTTTGGTTGTCTTAAGTTTCTTTTCTTAATGCGGAATTGGTTATTAGGGATTCAAGGGATTCAGGTCTAATAATCAAGGTTGGGCTTTTTACGCTAAGGGATTGGGTTCTAAGTAATTTAGTAAGTGACATTAGCATTCCAATGAAAAAGATGAGTTCTAAGATGCATGAAAGTTAATTAGGTGAAAATTAACCTTAATATTGCAATCTCATACCAATTCAAGTCTTTTCCGCTCTTAAGCGTCTCCGGAAGCCAAAGAGCACTTTTATTTTCTTTGTCAATTTATTTTATTGCACTTCTTATTCTTATATTCGTTAATCTAAATGAATTGGTAATCGTGCAATTAACTAGTGTTACACGAGTCTCTTGGGAAACGATATTTGGTCTTACCATTTTATATTACTATATACGAGTTGGTACACTTGCCAATAAGTTAACACTTAGGTTGTATGGAGACCTAGTCTTCAATGTTTATGATTGAGTAATTATGTGAGTGCATGTCCATTCTATTTTGTGTGTTTTCTGTGAAGGTTTCGTGACATGTATCATGTGTGCTATTTTATTTGTTTTAATTTATGTGTGTATGATTGTTAAATGATTTATGTATGTGTAATGTGATATTGATATATGCCTAGATGGTATTGTTGGGTGAAACTATTATATTGTTGAAAATAGTGTAGAGCTATTCCAGTATGTATTCGGGATGTGTATGATGGAAACCTCTTTAGGGAATTCCATTTAAAGGAGTACCAACTTAAGCTAAGGCTAAGAAAGTGAAGTTGGAGAAGGACTTTTATAAGCTCTTTCTTGATTTTATTTCTCTAAGTCTTAGAAGGATTCTTTTTAATATGCTTATATGTGTTTTGTAGGGTCCAATAAAGGTAGGAGATCATGGATGAACTACCCAAGAAGCTTTGAAAGTCAAGGGAAGCAAAGAAGCCAAAATAAGGAAGAAAAGGAGGGTTTTCGAATTTTGAAGCTTGACTTCCAGATTGGACTCATGAAGGAATTTACCTTCCGGATTCAGATTTGGCTTAGCCAAAACCACTACGCGCCCAGCCACTGCATATCATATTTCAAATTTTACATGTTTTCCATGTGTGCTTGGAGTGGGAAGCGTGACCCAGCTAGCTTGGCTCCCAAGCTCGAATTATATTTCAATTTTTGAGGGAAGTAGGTCAGATTGAAGGCTCCTCTTCACCTATAAATAAGAGGGCCTCTCCATTGTAAAATTCACCTTTGAAGTATAATGAAATGTTGTTGAAATTATTTCAAGCTTCTTATACTCTTGGGTCAGACCTTGTGTCACTATTCTCTCACTCTTTTCTAGCTTCCTTCCTTGGTAGGAAGCCTTCTGAAACTCATCATTTCTTCATTCTCATTTTCATCAAACATCTTCAATGCACCATCTTCTATTTCTTCGTGTTCCATTCCGCTGCATTTTTTGGTTCAAGGAAGTTGTCCTAGCATGATGCCTGGACGTGCTTTCACCAGTGTTGGTTGAATTACTTTTCCTTACTGTTGTCTAATAAGCCATATTGTTGCGTTGGCTATGGTGAGATAGTGGAGTATATGTCTTCTTACATACTCCCTAACCGTTATGTTAGAGAGTCCTTTCTTTGGTGAGCATCCCCTGTTTTGATGATTAGGCAAGTTTTACATTGGTCCGTAGGCCTTATTTTGGTGAACAAATAAGATCTGCATTAGTGTGTGGACACTGCTTTAATCAACGAAAAAGTGCTACGTTTGTGCGTACGCCCGGTTTTGGTGAACTGGTCGTTTGTGCTGGAGTACGGAACATGACATATAGTGATAGTGATTAGTTGGGCGTGACATGGTTTGTGTAGAGATGTTATGAGCCTGTAATTTAAAAGATAATCTTATTATAATAATTGCATTATTATATGTGGCTTTGATGTTGATGTTGTTAGCTCACCCTTGCATTTGTGGTGATAGTTTCCACCCGGGATGATTGTATTTATACAGAAGCAGATGATGATACAAAGGATATTTCTATGATGTTAATGTTATGTAGATCGTGAGACGAATGAGGAATTATTCTTTAGGTTTTTAAACATTATTTCTCTTAACAATATTAAACTCATAGGTGATTTTTACGTGTGGGAGACGAATCTATTTATAGGTTAAGTAACACGAGATGTGTCTCTAAAATGCAAAAGAAAACACCTAATTATTGTACCTTGGAGACCAAATTAAAATCCTCTCTATTTGGGCAAGGACATATGGCCATTAATTTTAACATCCCTTCCGGAGAGTAATGTGTAGTTCATAAAATATTCATTAGTTACGAAAATCTCAAACTCCAATACCATCGCAAAAAAGAGAATTAATAAACAAATTTTGGCTTATACCCTCGGATGGTCCTCATGTTTGTTAAGGAATCTCAATTCGGTCATCTAGTTGTTAAGACTTCGGCAAGTGTACCAAATCATATCAAGTAATAAACATAGTAAGACCAAGTATCGTTTCCCTAGAGACTCACGGCCTAAACAATTATGTGATTTCTTGATTAAATAAGACTTGAAAACAAAATCTTTTGGTTTAAAATGAAAACACAGAAAAGTAAATATGCATGCAACTTGATCAATTGGACAAAAGTACAGAGATGAACGGATGAATTTGATATTATGGGATGAATATGTTGTTGGGGATAGATTTCACCTAGTTTGCTCTCATGTATATACAAATTCTACTTCTTCATTAATGCCAATGTCACTATCTAAAGTACTTAAACCCAATTCATCGGCGAAGAAAGTCTATCCTTAATTACTTGGTCACACAATTCCTTGCATCCCTAACAATTAATTATGCATTACGATTAGTAGCTTAAGGCAACCAGAGCTCATACCCCCATTCCTGAGCAATACTGCTTCTGGGAATAATTCTACAGAACTTGAATTGTAAGATACCTTCCGGTACTCATGCAAATCATACATTATGCTAATGAATGAGTTAAACAAAGCAAGCATTGAGTGAAGAAGAATTACCCTAACAATTAATGAAAAAAGCATATATAATTAAGAATCAATTCAATACAAGAGAGTTTACAAACGTTTACATCATTTCCCAACAGCAAATAGAATTTAGTTCACCATTGGCATGGTGAAACTAGATGAATAATGGAAAACAATGAAAGATAAAACCGTAGAAGTTGAAGATAGGAGCTTCCGCATCCAAATCCGACTCTGAGGGGTCAAAGGGTGTGTTTCTGCGCCTCTTCTGTCAAAAGATACAATCCCAAGGACGTCCAAGTCCTTAAATAGAACATAAAAGTAATAGAAAACGGGTCCAAGCCCACGAAACTGGCGCTCAGCGCCCCACTTAGGGCGCCCGGGCGGTGTGCCGAATCATATGACGCTCAGGGTCAGCTCAAAAGGCAAGCAAGCATGGTGCAACTCGAAGAAGTGGCGCTTAGCGCCCCAAAAAGGGCGCCCAAGCGCGAGCTAGGGACTTCCTGCGCTGAGGGCTTTAGGAAAAGGGCAGCCAAGCGTGAGACAGTGTACTCCGGCGTTGAGGGCCTCTAAAAGGCCTTTATTCAATTAACTCATTATGGTGCTCACCTAATCACAGAATATTCAACAGATGTTATCCTCATGAATGATCAATCAATCAAGCAAAGATGTAATCATGCATACATGGAACTACTCCTCACCAAGGAAAAGTGTTTCTCTCAAACACATAGGTGTATATAGAGGTGACTCATTCACTCTACTATCACAATGTCACATAAATCAACTTTGCCTTTCATTTAACCACAATCAATCAAACTCACAATCAATTTGTCATCACAAGAACTTTTCTATGGCTTGTAATGTGGCTGGACTAAGAAGAAAATTGGTTTTTCCGTATCACAAAATCCTTGAGTTAAGAGAGTCATTCATAATTTCATCATTTAAACACAATCTCTCTTTTTCAAGAAACCATTGTCACTTATTCCCAATTTTCCCTTGCATTGATCTTTTCTTTTCTTTCTTTTCATTTCTTTTTCTTTTGCTTTTCATTTGCTGAATACTTAGCTCAATGATTATTCTTTTTATTTTCCCTTTTCATATTTCCCAACAATCCCAAACTTGAACCTTTATCAATACCACACAAATATTCTCAACTTAACTCAAGGTAAAGATTTTCAAAAAGGGTTTTCATATCATGTTTAGGGCTAAAGGTTCAAAGGATAGAACACATTGTGCTCTCTTTTATTGGGCTAAAATCATGCATTGGCTAAAAAGGCATAACAACAAATGGCCTTGATCATATGACACAAGTAAGCAAGTGATTCAATCGTGGAAACCTGGGCAAAATCATTCATGCTTTCAAAGTAATAGCAATCATTCACAAAAACTTTGGAGTCCAATCCTCACACAGGTTAATTTCAAATTCCAAAATTTAGATAAACATCCTGCTCAATATCACAATCACAAGTTTACCTCATGCATCTGTTTGACAATATTGTGGGCAACCACCTGTATATCAGCATCATACATCATCTCAACATCAATCAATATAATCAGCATCATAAAGCAACACTCATCACAAACATCATATCATCATCAAACCATTGTATCACATATTAAGTTTTAAGCCAAGTACATCAAATCATATACTAATAACATAAGCAAATAAGTTCAACAATAAAAATCATGATAAGTTTAGAAAACTGGGTTGCCTCCCAGCAAGCACTTCTTTAACATCACTAGCTTGACCCAATAAAGCTCAAGTTTGATTTTCAATGTTGATGTGCTTCTTCCTTTCATGACACCAACATAATCTCAGCATCTTTCTTGTCACCAATTTGACTCTCCTAGAGTAAGGAGCCTCAATCTCAAGAACTCCATTTGCCTTTATATCCTTGATAATCCATAACATGTTCTTGAATTTCACTGGTTTGCCAAGGTAGGGTTCATTATTTTCCATCACAGAGTCATGGTGAACGAGTTTTTCTTCCTTATCTTTATCATCTTCCTTCAGCCTTGGAAAGCAACACCTATGATTCCTTTTGACCGTCTTGGCAGCTTTATCAGGTAGACTAGTCACTGATAGAACTTCGTCTTTAGCTTTAGGACTAGTCTTTGTTACTTGTATTGGCTGCCCAGCTTCAAAGACATTGAAAGTCACCTCTTCATCTTGGTCTTTCAACGTTATAACTCCATCATCCACATGAATGACAATCTTAGCTGTCTTCGTGAATGACCTTCCAAGGATGAGCGATATCTCTACATTTTCCTCCATCTCCATCACTACAAAGTCCACCAGAAATTTGAGTTTATCAATTTTCACCACCACGTCTTCTACCACACCATAAGGATGCTTAATGGACTTGTCTGCCATTTGCAAGAATGCTTTTATAGGTTTGACCTCCAGACCACTAATCTTCTTAAGCATAAATAAGGGCATTAGATTGATACTAGCTCCTAAGTCAACTAGAGTCTTCCCTATATCATGATTCCCAATGGTGCACAGGATGGTGAAACTCCCCGGATCTTTGAATTTGGGAGGTAGCGTCTTCTGCAATATGGCACTACAGTTACCCTACACTTCAATTGTTTCCTCATCTAGATATTTCTTCTTTTCGAGGAATTGCTTCATGTGCTTCGCATACGCAGGGATTTACTGTAGTGCTTCGATCAAGGGCATAGTAATCTCCAATTGCTTGAAGATCTCCATGAAACGCCCATATTGCTTCTCTTTTTCATTCTTTGAAAAGCTCTTTGGATAAGGAAGGGGCTTCTCAAATATTTTTTCTTTTTCTCTCTTCTCTCTCCTTTTCTTTTCTTTTCTTTTCTTTTCTCTCTTCCTCTTCTTCTTTCTTTTCCTCTCAACCTCACCTCTTCTCTCTTCATTCTCTTCTTCTTTTTTACTCAACTCAACTTTCTCTTTTCTCTCATCTTTTCTCTCATCTAAAATCTTTCCACTTCTAGTCATAATGGCATTGCACTCCTCCTTAGGGTTAACTTCAATATTAGCCCCAAAACTCCAGTCAGGCATCTCCTCCAACTTCTTAGCCAATTGGCCAACTTGTATCTCCAAATTTCTAATGGCAGCTTCAGTGCTTTTATGGTTGGAGATAGTCACCTGCATAAATTGTTGGAGAGTCTCCTCAAGCTTTGTAGTTCTCTCAGATAAAGAGGGTTGTTGTTGGCATTGTTGTTGTTGTTGCGGTGGTCTATTGAATTGTCCAACAGCTTGCCCAGATTGACCTTGACCCATGCTTGGGTTAGGTTTCCACCCTTGGTTGAAATTACCCCTATAGTTGACTTCTTCTTGGGTCTCAACTGGCATGACACATTGACCATTGATATGATCACCACCACATAATTCACAGAGCTCCTGTTGAACCTGTGAAAGGTTTTGCAGCTCCTTTGGCAATTGAGAGAGTTTCTTCATCAAATTCTTTAATTGTTGAGTAATAATTTTATTTTGTGCAAGCAGAGCATCATGAGATTGTAACTGTAGAACTCCCTTCTGCTGAGGTGGAGCTTCTCTTTCACCATGCATCTCATTGTCATTTGTAGCCATGTTGTCAATCAATTCATAGGTTTCCTCTAGAGTCTTGCACTTGATATTACCTCCAACTGAGGCATCTAGCATCAATTTGGTTTGTGAGCCAAGACCTCCAAGGAAAAGAATGACTATCATTGCTTCGTCAAAGCCATGCATGGGCGTCTTCCTCAGCAAGCCTTTATATCTATCCCACGCTTGACCTAACGTCTCCTCCATGCCCTTCCTGAAATAAGAAATTTCAAGTTTTCCTTTGTTGATTTTAGATTGTGGGAAGTATTTGTTCAAAAAATTCTCAACCACGACCTGCCACTCAGTAAAGTTATTCTTCGGGAAAGAGTTCAACCATAACTTAGCATTGCCTCCCAATGAGAAAGAAAACAAACTAAGCTTTATAGCGTCATCCGGCACTCCATTGATCTTCATAGTGTTGCAAATCTCGTTGAATATGGTCAGATGCTCATATGGACTTTCATGAGACAGTCCATTGAATTGGTTGCTCTTCACCAATTGTATCAATGCTGGTTTTACTTCCATGTTTGTAGCATTGACCCTCGGCCTTGCAATGTTATTAAAATGATGAGGGCCAACAACTGTTGTGTAATCTGCTAGAGTGTGTCTGCCATTATTCTCTCCAACCATCTTTTCAATGTTATGGTCAAATCCTTGCGGTGAAGGTTGTAAAAGTGTCTATGGAGAAAGAAATAATTCTCTGGACGTTCTGTTTCTCCTTCTCCTTCTAGTCTTGTCAAATCCTTCAAGATGAGGTTCAGAGTTTTTCTTGCTTCTTGTACAAATCGTATCCTACATACACAAGAAAATAAAACCCTAGAAAACAATTATTAGCACAAAACAAAAACAAAATAATAAAAAATCAAGTCAAAGCTAATCATTAATCACACAAATAGAATAGTTAAACCACGAGTCCTCGACAACGGCGCCAAAAACTTATTAAGACTCTAGCACGTGTACCGAATCGTATCAAGTAATAAACATGGTAAGACCAAGTATCATTTCCCTAGAGACTCACGGCCTAAACAATTATGTGATTTCTTGATTAAATAAGACTTGATAACAAAATCTTTTGGTTCAAAACACAAATACAGAAAAGTAAATATGCATGCAACTTGATCAATTGGACAAAAGTGTAGAGATGAACTGATGAATTTGATATTATGGGATGAATATGTTGTTGCGGTTAGATTTCACCTAGTTTGCTCTCATGTATATACGAATTCTACTTCTTCATTAATGTCAATGTCACTATCTAAAGTACTTAAAACCATATTCCTCGGCGAAGAAAGCCTATTCTTAATTACAAGGTCACAATTCTTTGCATCCCTAACAATTAATTTTGCATTACGATTAGTAGCTTAAGACAACCAGAACTCATACCCTCATTCCTGAGCAATACTACTTCTGAGAATAACAGCAAACGGGTCCAAGCCCACGAAACTAGCGCTCAGAGCCCCACTTAGGGCGCCCGGGCGGTGTGCCGAATCATATGACACTTAGGGTCAGCTCAAAAGGCAAGTAGGCGTGGTGCGACTCAAGGAAGTGGCTCTCAGTGCCCCCAAAAAGGGCAGCCAGGCGCGAGGCAGGGACTTCCTACGCTGAGGGCTTTAGAAAAAGGGTAGCCAAGCGTGAGACAGTGTACTCTGGCGCTGAGGCCACCTAAAATGGCGCTCACTGTTGCTGCGATCCTCCTTTCCAATACTTTTCCAGCTCTTCCTGAGTTCTAACTCCTTACTAACTTCAACTTATCTTCCAAATCATCTCAATTCATGTTGAAAATAAGAAATTCTAGCATAAAATCATTAAATTCACCTTCAACTCTCTTATTCACAAAAAACTATGATTTCAAGCTAGTTTCTAAGTCAAAAATGGTGTTTTTAGTATCAAATAACAGTAAATTCAACTGTTATCACTTGTTTAAAACGGTCTTAATTAGGTCCTAAATTTTGTGAATTAGTAATAATTAAGTCATTTCCATTAAGTGGTAAAAAAAGGTGTCAGGATCTGCTGATGTGGTGTATATTAGACATATTGATCTGTATTATTTTATTACGTGGAAATAGAATTCAAATTATGATGTGTAATTAATAACACCGCAAAACAATCATCTTCTTCATCATGCCACCGCTGATCTCGCATTGTCGCCATCTCTACCGGACCACCCCGATTCAACCATGTTCATTCCAATCACCACCGCGAGCAACATCTTTCACGCGTCGCGAACCCATCAGCTTCATCACACACAGTAGATCGTCGTTCAGCCCCTGTGGCAAAACCCTAATCGCAGAAATCGAGAATTCCACCACTGCACCATGATCGCACCTCCATGAAGACCTGAAAACCAGAAAACTCAGATTGTGAAAAGCCCCAAATTGCAACCAAGATGCGAACTAGAGAAGTGTCACCATAGTCTCATGTCTTAGTTCCTCTTCCACCGTGATACATCTTCTTCGTGAACCTGTAGAAACCAAATAAGGAGAATCACCCCACCCAAATTGTGCAATCGCAGCGGCAATGGAGCATCCAGTTCCATCACCACGCACTTGTAATCATAGATAACCTAAAACCACAAAAACCCAGAGAAACACAAATTGAAACCCTAACTCGCGAGTCGCAAGCTCCTCACCCATCAACCTCGTCGTTAATCACCAATAAAACCCAAATCATGCTCCAACCTCTAGAGAAAACAGAACCCTAGTTTGAAATCCTCGCGTAATTCGCCTTCATAGTGAGCTTAATTGCGCCATCATGGCATCTCCATTGCGCCGCAACGGCGAATCACTTAGACATAAAAACCAATAAGAAATTGCGTTCTCGCGAGCTTCACACGAACCTCATCTTCTCTAGGGAGCCTCGTGCACTGCCTCCATTAACTTCTTCAACCTCCAAAACGAAAAAGACCTCATGACCTAGTTATGCAATGTGCCATCGTGATAGAACCAACAGTCACTAGAAAACCTTCTCCATGTCCTTGCGTTGCAAGAATCCCCTCTGCATCAAAACCCTAATTTGATTGGGGAATTGCAAGTCATAATTCACTCCACATGTAAATTATCATCATAAAACACATCAGTCACTAAAATTAATCAACAATGACACGTCCTCCGAAAATATTACAGCTCAGGAGGTCTTGACATCATTTGTTACCACTTAACGAAAAACGCTTAGCTGTTTCTAATTTACAAAATTTAGGACCCAATTGAGACCATTTTAAATGAGAGGACCAAATTGAGATTCCTAAACAAATATGAGAACCATCCCAGGGTTTAAACCAAACTTTTTTATTTATCAAAAACTAAAACAAACCGAGAGAAAAATCATATTATTCCATGTTAAAACCATAAAATAAAATTCCAAAAACATTAGATTAAAATAAACTTTGTCATAAACGTATTTTGAAAATCCCTCATAAGACTTTCCCATGCGTCTCCAATCAACACCAACAACATTTGTAATATCATATGCTCCTGCATAACAACACAAGTCATACCATCATCGCACAACATAATCAAACAAGCAAGGGTGAGCTAACGTAACAATGACAGATAATTTACAATAGTCGTACTCCCCCAATTTACACAAAACAACCAATCCAATCCAAGAAACCAAACAACATTTGTATCACAAGAACATATATCACCATGAAGTAATGTTTAAACAACATGCCTTGTCATTGAATGTACCGTAACAACCAAACTTGTTTCTCAACGAAAATCGGACCGATGAACCAATACACTATCACGCGTTTCGGTGATAAGCAAACCAACACAATAACCACAACCTCGCCCTACATGCCTTGTTGCCAATTGTTCCTACATGTATACAGTTTGTGTCATAAAAAAATTATTGGCTTCTTGTTGTTGGTGAAATAGAACATAGTTCGAATTAGGTATTAGTTGATGTGGTAGTTATGGTTGTTGTAGCTTCTATGGTAGCTATTATGGATTTTTTTAGATTATCATGTGGCTTGAGCAATTGTATCATGAGTTGGGGATGTGATCGCCCTTCTTGCTTCTATTGCCTCTAGTTCACGGTCTAGCTGGTTAAGACAATGAACTCTTATATATGCATTGGTGATAAGCAGCTTCACCTTCCTTCTTGACTACTCTACAATCACCATGCCTTACATTTTCCAAAGGAGAGTGATTAGGCTTAGGAAGCTAAGGGGATTTGTAGTACTCCTCATAAATTTCTTTGAAATAACCACCTTGAAAGTTTCTTCTATGATTAAATCTGCAACATTCAACATGTATCTCTTCATGAGACAATAAAGTAAGTGTGCACTAACAAAAGTTATGCTTGAAACATGTGAATTTATGATTATAATGGCAAAGAGTAAAGTGATCCACAATTATGTTATGGTCTTCATACTTACTCTATTAAGATACTATAGCTGACCTCCAACTACTCCACATTAAACGAAGTAGTCTTAGATATAATCGTAAAGTGTAAATAGTCAAAACACTAAACAATATATAGGAACACTAAGTTTAAAATAAAAGGTCCACACAATAAGTCTAAACATCTAGTTCATCTAATTCACTAATGAAAAATAAAACACTAGGAATCCATAATAGATAAAAAAGGAGTGAAGAAAACTACTAGGAATTAAGGGTCCAGCAAGAAGCATTTATAAACGACTTCCATAGGATATACAAACACTAGATGAGCCTCACCAAACAATGATCAAACTAATTCCAAGAATAGTTAGAAATAAAAAAGGATTAAAAAAGTTATAAGAATTCTATTCAAAACTAAATATACAAACACTAGATGAGCCTCACAAAAAAATGATCAAACTAATTCCAGGCATAGTTGGAAATAAAAAAGGATTGAAAAATATATAAGAATTATATGCAACACTAAGCGACTTCCAAATTTAAAAATCTAATGACCTAAGAAACTCATAAAAACACTTAAGGTTCAACCTAGACACAACATTAAACGATTCCCAAAAGGTTAAAGTGTCTAAGAGAAGTCCTGCTAAACGCAAAAATCTTAATGTACCAAATAGAAATTAGGTAAAGCTCTCAAATAGACAAAAGTATCGAGACAATGTTTTTGATGAAGCTCTTTAAGAGTCTCAATCAATATTCCAAAATCTTGTAGAGGACAAACTTGTTAAACGCTTCTTCTAAAGAAAGCAGAATCCTAAAATGTTTACAATAAACTGTAAAATTCTCTCAACAACCTAAGCTTAATAAAAGTATCAAACATTAAAGGCATGCCTAGAAAGTCTCTTACAAACTAAACAATACCACATGCCAAACACATTTTCACTAAACGATAAAACTCTCATGAAGCATCAGGTATTCTAATTAGAAAATTCAAATAGTCAAATCCTAATCAAATCGTAGAAAACATAAAAAACTTTGAACAAGCATTAAATGTCATTAAATGCTCAAAGTTTAAATTAACAAGATAAATAAGAAAAAATATATATCTACTATCTAAACATCTAGTCTACACAATGCAGGTTATCTACTACAAGCATTTACCTACAAGTCAGAAATGAACATTAGGAAGAAGAAGAAGATATAAGCGAGGGTTTCGTTCATCAAAAGTTATGCCACATGAATTGTCTAATATGCTTTTGATAAGGTTATGAAAAGCAAGTTAACTCTAACAACAAGACATCAACCTATGACTACCATCTATTTTGAAAGCTACGAAAAGTAAAACACAAGGACAAGCTTCATCCACCAGTCATATTGTCACCAAATCTTAAGACAAGCATCATCTAATGGCTATATAATCAAATGTTTATAAATAGAAGATCAGAAAAGAAAAAAAAAAAGAGATCATGATAATCCATAGAGTGTAAAGAAAAATCACCATCAAGAAAGAGTCAAGAAGTCTCTCTAAGCTACTAGAGTCAAATCATTCTACACAAGAGAAGAGAGAAAGAGAGAAGATCTTAAGAAAAGGAAACACTCTTAGGCTTTAGTGTTATAATCTTACTTTTGTAAGAAGAAGAAGAGAAAAAGCAAAAATAAAAAAATACTCTCAAGCTTCATTACAATATTAGCTTACTATTTGTAAGAAGAGAAAAAAGAGAGAAATACCTATCGAGTTTGTAGATAGTATTGTATTGAACATATATCCTCTCTGTGAGAGTAATCATCTAACTACTTGTAAGCAATCAGATTGATTACAAATTCAAAAGAAAATTCAAACACTTGTTGTTTAACTTAGAAGAGTTAAGGATTACTAGGCAGCGTATATGGGGATACCAGGATTGTGTAGTGGAAACCAAGAGTGGGTGAAACTCAATTAATCTAGGGTAACAGAACTTCTATTTCATGATCACCTTATTGATCGCAAAAAGGAACTATGAAGAAATTTAGTGCCATTATGAAGAAGGTTGGGAGATTTCTCCCTATCTCGTTACAACTGATGTTTAAGTTGATGAGATTGAGGAAGGTTAAAATGGTGTGGTGTTGGTCATAATTGGGATTGTTGTGGCTGTATTAGTCCTGCCTATTAAGGTAGTTGTATGACTTAGTTTTCTAAATCTTCTACCTCTAGCAGGAATAGTATGCTTTACGATTGTCCTTAAGTGAGCAATTAATGGTGAAGGAATAAGGGTAGTAGAGGACGAACTCTCAAACAACTCGAGGATTGGGCTTGACTCTTTTCCTTTTGCTAAGTAGTTTCCACCAAAGTACATTCTCAATTAAATCCTATTATGTTTAATCATATCTATTTTTTTATCTCTCAACCAAGTTAAAAGTTAATAAATCAAAGGATATTCTTGACTAATTATTGTTAAAGTTTTAACCACTAATCAAAGTACATTCTCAATTGTTAGCAAATTCTCATTCAATCATATGAAAGTCCCTAAATTCAATCAAAGTACATTCTCAATAAAAATTAAAAACCTTTAGACTCATATGATTAATATGCATATAGATTAAAACACCTCACGAATTAGCTATGATATAAAAACCATTACATTTTACATAGATGAAAAGACATAGATGAAAGATAACCCAAAGCAGTAATTGAAAGAACAAAGACATTACTTCAACCTAACATCATAATTCATAATGAAATTATAGTGAGACAGCCCTATAATTTATGCCCTCCATGGATGGAGTGGAATACATGATGAATGAAAATAAAAGTAAGAGAAAAATAGATGTGGTGTATGTCAATTCTAGACCAAAGTTGTTAATGCCCTTTTCCTGCTTTCCCTTGGTCTCTTTATATAGAACTTGATTGATCTTGGATTCTGACTTTTATGTTGATGAAATCTCTTATATCATAATGTAATATCTCCAAAATATTTAACAAATTTAATCAGTTTTAAAAATATTTGGTAGATATTTTCGTTGATATTTTCATATATAATTACATTAAATATTTTGTAAAATATCTAATAAATTATCAACAATTGAATTTTCCTAAAATCCCTATTTATCCTTTCTTATTTTGTCCAAAATTATAGAGAAATCCAGAAGATTTTAACATTTTCACTTTAAGCCCCCTTGTTTGACCATATTGTGTTGTTTGACCTTACGAGAGACTGCCCAATGAGGGACTGCCACATGGCAGTTCCCTCTTTCACACAAAGTTAGGGTTTTGCTGCGATAGAGGTTGCTCTAGGTTTGAATAGGTGTGATGCGATGAAGGTTGAAAGTGTACGCTCACGAGGTTCTATGTATGGGTTTTGTTTCGGCGTGGTTGAAAGGATGAAAAAGACGATGGAGGCGTGATTCCAGTGGTTGATGACTCTCAATGACATGAGGTGGTTCGCGTGGGTGAAATGAAGAAGGTTCTTAAAGGAGGAGAAGCTGGCAATTAGGGATTTTTTTGATTTTCTATAGGTTTCACGATGGTGAATTTGATGTTAGGTGTTTGTTCAGTGGTGGCTATTGGTGGCTTAAGGGTTTTTGTGACTAGTGTTCGTGATGGAGGATAGTGGTGTCGCTACTCGTTGATTATTCACACTTGTTGTAGTGAGGCTCGTGGTGGTTTATTTGGGGTTTATGTGTATAACGAAGTAGGCATGGAGGTGGCTCATAGTGATCTCATGGTAGTTGATGGTGGCTAGCAACAAGGACTGAGGACGTCATGGAAACTAAGGTTTCTGTGGTTGGGTGTTGAAGATGGAGATGATGTGGCGATATGTGATGTGTTCAAATGAATGTGATAGGATCACCATGTGGCATCATCAGAATGGATAAATTTAAAAGTAGTTGACCAGGACACATGACAACATCTGGTTAAATGTGAGTAATAGGAGTGGTGAAAAGAGACAAATAAGGAGGTGTAGGAGTAAAGTTAATTTCATGGCCCATTACTAAAAAGGAAGTGAATAAGTGAAAACTAAGGGTGCATTTTGCTCCTTGTAATTTTTTTTCTTCAGAATTTACTAATTTTTGCCTTATTTTGTAACTTGGACAATTTAATTTCATACTTTGAATGAATCAAAATTTAACTTGAGGTTCTTCAACAAACATTAGAATATCTAAAAATAATTGATACAACTAAAAATCACTTTTTAAGACCTTTTAATTCACAAATTTGATAAGTCATATTGTCTTAAATCCTATTTAAATCAATTATTTAAACGTAAATCCATCAAAATTTCAAAACTAAACCTACAAGACAGACATAGATATGTACTCATCACACATTCCATAGTTATCCTTTTGTACTCGGGAAAATTGAGTGATTTCAAAACTTTGTTTTGGGTTATTTTATCTCTTATTCACCCTCATATCATAAGAATAAACAGTATTCGATAGAGATCAATCATCCAGAAATCATATTATCATGGATATGCAAATGAAAACATTTTATTTTTCACACGAGTTGATTTTTGAAATTACTAAGAAAATCAAATATGAAAGATATCACTAGAGACAAAATGTATTTATTTTACCAAGTGTATTAGTTTGCATTTTCAAAGTACCATGTAAATAAATTCTCGTGATATTTAACAAGACTTTAATATTCACATACTTTAAAAAAATGTTTAATTAATGATCATGATAACTTTTTAAAGATTATAATAATACCAAAGCAAAAGTAAGAAGACTTTTAAGAAATGATATAAACAATAAAAATAAAGATAAAATTAATTATATTCTTATAAATTTTAAGAAAAATTAATTATATCGCTAAAAAAATGAATAATTACTTATCAACAATTTACTATGAACCCATTTAGATTTTATAACAGAGACTTATTCTATGCATCACCACACAATGATAAAAGAAAATTGGACTCACGAATTAGAAACGGATTAATTAATTGAAACTAGCCAAACCATGAAGTCACTAAATAGTCAAAACAATTAGAGACACCAAGAAGCAAAATATTGAAGTAGTAGTAAAAAGAAAAAGAAAAAAGGAATGACAGTATTTGAATATTAGGTAAAATAACCAGAAAGGGATAAACTTAAAATGAGATGTATCTTATGAGAATAATTACAAAATAATAAGTTAAGTATAAATAATTTTATTTGTCTAATTCCTTGATAATTTCATATTTGGATATATAACTTAAAAAAGAAAACACATTTTGCCACACACGAAAAGAAAAAAAAAAGTGGAGAAAAAATTAACTGAACTTTATTACTAACAAACACTCTTCCTCGATGTGGGGTTTAATTACCAATAAAAAGCCACCATCTTCCCATTAACCAGATAATGTTCAACTCTCTGTCCCTTTTCCCTCTCTCTTTCTTCCCACCTTCTCTCATGACAGTCTCAATACAAAGAACCTTCTTCTTCTTCTTCTCTTATTGACTCGTGGCCACCACAGAGACTCTGTTCTGGATCCTCTGGTAATAATCTGTGCACTTCTTCTTTCGCTCGCCCTTTTCACTGTTAAACTGCTTCGTGCTATCTGCATGGTCAATCAGATTCATGGGTTTCTGTTGTTTTCATTTCTGGTCTCTGTCGATACTGATTTTGTTACCCTTATGATCTATCATGGAGAAGTTCCTGTTCATCTATTTATTTCATCCTCCATGTTGGAAGTTTTCTCCCTTTCTTAGCTTGCTGGTTTTGTGGGGGGTTTTTTGGCATGATTGTTCTCCTCATCAATTTTACTAACTTTTATGTTTTATCTGAAAGCTGCAGCCTTTTATGATGCTTTAATGACAAAACCTTTCGAAGTCGTCATTTGTTGTCCTTGTTTTCATAGTCACCTCATTTGTTGTCTTTGCCCATGTTGTTTTTGCTTCCCTGTTTGATTCGTTAATGATTGGATCTGTCGAAATGGTACAGCCCTGATCTATTAATATTCATCAACGTTTTGAATTTGAGGTGATATGTTTTTTTTCTTTTTAATTCATGTTTTAGCCTAGATTAATGTTGATTTTAGCTTCGAGATATATGTGCATATTTTACGATGTGATTCTCTTCATCTGTAGAGTATTTGATTTCTGTGCCTTTTTGAATTTTCTTTGATCTTTGTTTTGTTACTGTTGGCAGGTGCAAAGGCCTTTAAGAGCTAAGAATTTGTTAACTTGAATTGGTGTACAGTGCTAAGGGGTTAGTTTGAAATCCAACTTCCTACTTCCATCATCAGAAGCTCACAGGTTCGATCTTTATTTTTTCCTCGGAAAATGATGATGATGTTTGAGGAGATGGGGTTTTGTAATGATTTGGACACGATGTCTACTGTCCTTGGGGACGAGGATATCACCGCCCGGCAAACTGATCCAGAGGCGATAGTTGAGGATGATTTCAGTGATGAAGAAATCGGGGTAGATGAGCTTGAAAGGAGGATGTGGAAGGACAAAATGCGTCTCAAGCGATTGAAGGAGCAGAGTAAATCTAAGGAAGGAATTGATGCGGTGAAGCAAAGACAGTCTCAAGAACAGGCAAGGAGGAAAAAGATGTCCAGGGCTCAAGATGGAATCTTGAAGTACATGCTGAAGATGATGGAGGTTTGCAAGGCACAAGGATTTGTTTATGGGATAATCCCCGAGAAGGGGAAACCAGTGACAGGAGCATCGGATAATCTTCGTGAATGGTGGAAGGATAAAGTCAGATTCGATCGAAATGGTCCAGCTGCCATAGTCAAATACCAAGCTGATCATTCTATACCTGGAAGGAATGATGGATGCAATTCAATTGGTCCAACTCCACATACCTTGCAAGAGCTGCAGGACACAACCTTGGGTTCTCTCTTGTCAGCACTCATGCAACACTGTGATCCTCCCCAGAGGAGGTTTCCATTAGAGAAGGGTATTCCTCCACCATGGTGGCCTACAGGAAATGAAGAGTGGTGGCCCCAGATTGGTTTGCCTAAAGATCACAGTCCCCCTCCTTACAAAAAGCCCCATGACCTAAAGAAGGCATGGAAAGTTGGCGTTTTGACGGCAGTTATCAAGCATATGTCCCCAGATATTGCCAAAATTCGGAAGCTTGTGAGGCAGTCCAAGTGCCTCCAAGATAAGATGACAGCGAAGGAAAGTGCAACCTGGCTTGCAATCATCAATCAGGAGGAGGCCTTGGCAAGAGAGCTTTACCCTGACTATGTCCCTCCATTAGCCTCAGGTGGAGGGAGTGGATCTTTGGTGGTCAATGATGGCAATGAATATGATGTTGAAGGGGGTGAGGATGAGCCTAATTTCGATGTAGAAGAGAGGAAACATGAGAATATTCACATGTCCAATCTGGGGATGGAGAGAATGAGGGGAACTATGGGTGTTCAGCAGCCCTCTTTTTCTATCAAGGGAGAGGCAGTTACAAATTTGGATCTTCTTAGGAAGAGGAAGGTCTCTAATGACTTTAACATGATGGATTTGAAGATTTACACATGTGAACAGCCTCAGTGCCCTTACAGTCAAGTTCAGCTTGGTTTCCCTGATAGAATCTCTAGAGACAATCATAGGTTAATTTGTGCATTCAGAGGTCCTTCAGATTTTGGGGGTCCAAACTTTCATGTTAATGAGGTAAAGCCAGTGATATACCCCCAGTCCTTTGTTCCACCCAAGTCTACTGCTCAGTCTGCTAACATGGTCCCGCCTGTAATTGATCTTACTGGGCTTGAAGTTTCAGAAGATGGTCAGAAAATGATCAGTGACCTTATGGCTAACTATGAAACAAATGTTCAAGGCAACAAAAACATAAGTTCATGTAATCGCATGGCTGCAGAGAATCCCTGCCTTCGACAGCATGGAATCACTATGGAAGGAAACATCTTTGATGAGCCCAACATGTCCAATAATCATCACGTATTTTCTAGAGAAGAAGGACAATATGAGCGGTTCAAAGCTTTGAATAATGCTCCCTTCGAGACCAATCACAACAACCATAACTTCAATTCAATGTTTGGGTCCTTTTGTGATTTGGCATCATTTGATTTCAAGGAGGACATGCAAGGAGTAGGGATGGATGATGCTCTTCAGAAACAGCCAGACTTTTCCATATGGTATCAGTGAAGATGACAAGTGGAATCCGGAAGCTCATTGTCCACATCACAAACTCTTACTTTCATGTGAAGTTCCTTCATCCAAAAGTCTTACCCAATTTTCTTCACATGTAATTCTGTATTTCTAGAACTAGATATTCTATGCTTATCCTCTACAGGACTAGTATTTGTTACAATAAAAAAAAAAACTTACATGTTCCCACTAAGTAGCCCCAATGTTCTGCCGTGTTCTTTTATCAATCTAGCCTGTTACTTAAAATCACTATTCCCTGTAAGACTGTGATATAAATAAGATTTAAAGTTTCTTCCAAATTTTAGTTTCACCATTTATATATATATATATATATATATATATATATATATATATATATATATATATATATATATATATATATATATATAATCTAAGAAAATGTGTGGCGGTTTGACCCAGTAGATGGTAAAATAGTGGATAAGTGAAAGGTTTGTCCTTTATTCTGGCCTTTTCTTATACCTATCCTTTTCCATGTGAAAATGGACCCCATTGCAGTTCTGACCCCATAACAGTTCTTTGGCTGATGTTAAGTTGAATTCCATTTGGATTGCTTGTTCAGACTGTGTGGTGGGGCACACCATTCGCATATTTGATGTCTCATTGGTCAATGAATCATGAAGGGCTTTTCATTGTTCAACACCATTAATGTGCTGTTCATGCGACAGGGAATGTACAATCTCATCAATTGGCCGACGCAGCTGAACATAAGGATTTGGATAAACATTTTACAAGATTATGTAACAGAAAAAATGCAAAAAGAAAATAAAAAAGACAGTTCATCACTTTATACATTAAAGTTAATGTGTAAAATTTCTTCATAAATTTTATTTTTATGTCATACAAATTAATTTAAATTTATGAAAAAGTTTGTAAAAGTAGTACTGTACTTCTTGGAAAGTTAAAATTTTGATGCAATGAATTTTGTGTCAAACTTACTTTTCTTTGCTATCAGGCAATTAGCTGGTTGAAAATAAGTGGTTGTAGAATGGCACCAGTGACATGGGATTTAGTGAATAAACTTTATTGGTTGAAAATGTGCTGAGGATAAATAAAGAAGAAAACAGTTTCTTTATTTGGACCAAGTATGGTTTGTAATTAATTAATAAATGGTGGATAATAATGTTAAAACTTCAAAATTTATTTGAAATAAACACCAAACTGATAACAACACTAGATATGACGTTTGATCTTATCACGAGAATGATAAACATATAAATCACTATTAACAGGTTGTATCCCATCTAACGATGTTATTTAAATATAAAATAAATCATTAAGTAAAAAGTATCCACGTAAATTAATAATGATTTTCAAATAAAGAAAGCATATTTCTTTTATAAAAATATGAACATTTAATTATGCTTTTAGGTTTTATAAATATAATGGACTTTTATCTTAACATTTTAATATTTTTTGTTAATTTTAATTTTTGTAAATTTGATTTTTAAAAATAATTTTTGTGCTATTATAGTTTGGGCAAACATTCAAAGATCAAACAATTTTGTACCTAAGTCTGATTTGTGGCTATAAAAGCAAGAATGTTGTGATTTGAGGGTTTGTTGGATAAATTATGATTGGACCTAGAAACCAAACATTGAAGTTATGGAGTCCAACATGTTTAGGCAAAATAAATATGTTTAAAAAGAAAGTTTCTTTACTTTGTAAGCAAAAGAAGAAAAATAAACGCAAGAGAACTGGGCTTACATGGATTTGAACAATGGCCCTCTCCATTAAACACTCACTTCAACTACTACACCATAATTTCTCATTCAATTATATACACAACCATATCTATATACATCATACACAACACATCATATATATATATATATATATATATATATATATATATATATATATATATATATATATATATATATATATAAACAAAACAATAAATATATAAAACTATAATTTAATTTATTTATTCACCAACAATCTAACACCAAATTATATGTAAGAAAAGTTATGGCTTCTTTCTCTTGCCAAGAGGGGTGAATTGGTAATCAATAAAAACGTTTTCTTTTTAAATTTTTTTAGAAACTTTAGATGATCTTTAAAAGCGTATAATACAATTATCAAAATAATGCAGTAGAGAGATTAAGGATAGAAAATAAACAATTTTTTTTTATCCTGGTTCGGCCTTAATGCCTACCTCCAGTCTCTTTAATCAACCTTAGATTGAAAAACTTTCCACTATAAAGATTTTGAATTTTTACAACAAGGAATTACAGCGACCCACTATCAAAATGTAAATCTCCTCTCTAACTCACACCAATCTAATAAAGCTAACACACCCTGCAGAAGAACAATTCTCTTCACTACAGTAACCCTTTGAGACCCTTCTCAAAGTACCAAGAACACCAAGTTCTTTTTCCTGGCAACACACACAAGGAAACAACAATCTTCTTGATTGCAAAACAAATTATGATCAGTAAAGAATGCACCTAAATTATGCAGAAGTGATCAACCAATAGACGTTCAATGCTAGCCTTCAAGAATTCTTCAAAACCTTTGAATCTTGATTCTTGGAGCACTAGGCGTACCTGCAATCTCTTTTTAAAAGTCTCTTATAGCATATATGAAAATTCTCAAAATGATCAAGGTGTCAAAAGTTGTTAAAATAGTGTGAAACATGTTATTATATAGTTTTTCTCATATCAGACACACTTTAATCGATTACAAAAATAATGTAATCGATTACGCTTTATCAAAGTTATATCAAGATTACATTACAACATATTTAATTGATTAAGTATTTAATGTAATCGATTGCATGTTAACGGTAAGTCAAAACATTTGAAAATATGACCGTTATTACAGTTATGACTTAGCTTGAAAACAGTTTTCAAATAATACCAAACTTAATTGATTACGTAAACAATGTAATTGGTTAAGTCCTACACTTAAACAGTTTTGAAAACCTTTTCTTCAAAAACACATCACTTCACATTTCAAAAAAGGTGTTTGCAAAGACACGAATTTTAATCGATTTTACAATTTATGTAATTGATTGAAACTTGTGTAGTTTGCCACAATTTTTAAGCATAATCTATCTAATGAACTTAATTGATTACTAAACCAGTGTAATCTATTACTTCATTCAGATTTTCTTTATGCAAGTGGTTTTAACATATGAACACATAAGAATGCATACAATAGATGTAAACACATTTATGATCATAGTGAGTATGCAGAACAATTAGTTTAGCAACATATGTATAAAACATAAAGACATATTTTTGTTGTTGTCATAGTAACATATGTGTTGTGATCATCAAAAACCAAACACATGAAAATTGGGATTAGCATTCACATGGCTCTCCCTATCAACATATACATAAAATAATAAAAAAAACTATTTTATTTTATTTTATTAATTTTCATTATTTTTCTTCAATTTTTATATAAAATATTTTTATCAACTTTCTTTTATTAATACTTACAAATGTAATAAATATTTTGATTATCATGAAATTTTATTTGAAATAATTATATATTTATAATTTCTTTATAGATATTTAATATTAAAAAATAATTTCTTTTGACATTAAATATTTAACAATATTATATTTCATTTGCAAAATCTTTTTATTATTTTGTAAAAGTTAATTAATATTGAAAAATTCCATACCTATTATGTTCGAATATGAAGATGTGAATGAATTTTTTATTTGAAGATGGATATAAGATAACAAGACCCGTTCTTGCCCCCATTCCATTGCTATCCCTGGCAGGAAGCTTATTTAAGAGATACCCTCTATCAGTATTCCATTACAAAATTCAAATAAACATTAACCAATGCTCATATATGCACACCATAAATTCAAATAATTACATCAGTAATGAAAATAAGTAAAAGTCCTATATGTGTTAACAAAAATGACATTTGACAAGTCCCTTCTCTTTCCATAAACAACACTTCAACAGAACCAACCAACAACAGCTTTGCCTAACCTGTAATGTAACCACTCCATTGTACAGTATTTTTCAAAAGATGAAACTATCATATAAGTATGGTCATCCTATAAATACTTTATTCCTTCCTTTTTCTTTCTTTCATGTACAAATGCCACATCCAATGGACTTTGTATGAAACTCAACATTTATTAGTTTAACCAAACCTATACAATCCTTCAACTCCACTATGTTTTATGCAATAGACTTTGTATGAAACTCAACATTCATTAGAAATACAATGCTGCACCTCCACCATGTTTTGTGCAACCCTTTGCTTATTGTTAGGGCTTTTTATTTTCAGAATTGGAAACTTGAGATTGAGATTTGGAATTATCATCTTGCGGTTGAGAATTCCACTGACCATCTTGAGCCTGAGAATTAGACCTATGATAATAGTAATTCTTAGCATTCTGAATGGCTTGTCTTAGTTCAGTGTACATCTTGACAGAAGACCCGGCAAAATTACTTAAGTTAGCAACAAACTCAAGAAAGCTTGCCCGAAATCGATCGAAACCTGAATCCCAATCCTCTGGTGGGTCATCTCTCAGTAGATTATCTGATGATTCACTGCGGATATGAGCATTCCAATATTTCATGTGGGGATTCTTTGAACCTTTGCCCTGGTTCTTCTCTTGACGCGGCAAGAACCGGGCAGTTTCACCGGCCAAACTCTTCATGGAATCTAGAACATCTTGGATGGGTAATTCACCAAGTTTTTCCAACCAGATTTCACAGGTGACATATATTGGTGGAGGACCATAACTTAGGAGTGGTCGTTGAGGTCTCCTTTTCTTGCTTGTTTTTTGTTTAAGAGAGACACATTTGTAGAGCCATCCATTTATGGCCGCTAGATAGGACTTCTGAGCTCCAATCCACTTGCTAAAACTTGAGGATAGATACTGAAGCTCACCTTCAAGATAGGAAGTAATTTGTCTGCGTAATTCAGAATTAGTGACCATTCTGGCATGGCTGTTGTTATAGGCTGCAGACATTATCTGAAACTGAAGCTTGTGGCACTCAAACATCACTTCCCACATCCGAATTAACCTGCCACCACAGCAAAATATAAACATCATAAGCAAAAAGAAAACAAAAAGCAAGATGTTCATATCTATAGAAATACCTAGGAAAAACAAATCTTGATCCATTTTAGAAGGTTATTATACAAAATACAGTCACAACCCTATGAGCATAGAATAATAACAATCATTTAACAGAGGCCTAGGGATAACCAATTTAAACTCTATTCACTATAAGAAATAAATAAATAACAATTTGAAACTGTGTTTCAGTTGTCTGAGTGAGACCTAGAATGACAGTCACAATAAACAAACTTCTGATAATTAAAGGCACTCTAAACTGCTTTATCATCCCTACTGAAATATCATAATATAAAGCTAACACAAAAGAGCATAAAAAGTGGCCTTGGTAAAAACAAGAAGAATCTATAGAATCATACCCTTCAATCAACTCCTCAAGTTGAGGCTGGAGCTCGTTATCCCGCAATTCCTCAATCCTCTTTGATATAGAGTCTATCCTGAGAATCGCAACTCTAATTCTTGAATGCAGATCCTTGACTACAGCACGTGTTTTATCAATTTTATAAGTCTTTTCTCCTTTTGATTCCAGATGCTGTAAGACTTTACACTTCATGTCATATTCCCTTCTGATCATACCACTTGCCTGCAATTAGTAGAAATAGGTCGAAAATCTATTCAATATGATTAAAAACATAAAAGGAATCGGAACTGATAATCAGAGACAAATCTTTTGCAAGGATCCACATAATTGAGATTCAGATATTGTGACCTGAGCATAACCTGAACCATGTACACATATGCACAAATGATAAATTTATGCATTCAATAATATGAAGGATGAAAAAGTGATAAATTTAATTTGCTTTACAAATTTGTTAGTCAGTAGCTATTACAGATTCTAGGAAATTAGGGTCATTGATTTCTAATTATTAGGGTCATTGATTTCTAATTTGTTAGTCTTGATGGCATTATTGATTGACTCAAAACTTCCTTGGTAGCCAGAGGTTATACTTGGATATTGATATTGGACTATGGTGACACCTCCCTCATCACTAAGATGGCTTTCTATCAGATATTCATTGCCATGGCTGCTCTTCATCGTCTTCTTTATCATTTGGATGTCAAGAAGTTTTTCCTTCATGGTGATTTGTTGTAGGAAATTTATATGGAGCAACCTCTTGGTTTGCTTAATTAAGAGGAGTATTCCAGATTGGTATGTCATCTCCAAAATCTTCATATGGTCTCAAACAATCTCCTAGGGCATGGCTTGGTAGATTTAGTGAAGTGTTCCAACAATTTGGTATGACTCGATGCAAAGCTAATCATTCAGTGTTTTATTGTCCCACAATCATTGCATGTATCTACTTTGTAGTGTATGTTGATGACATTGTTCTTACAAGTAGTGATCATCATGGCATCTTACAAACCTGTGTCATCATTTCCAAAAGTATAGACAATTCAAATATTATTTGGAGATTTAGGTAGCACAATCAAACAATGGAATTGTCATTTCTCAAAGGAACAATAAATAGGATATTTGAGAGGAAATTGGACTAATGACTTCCAAGCCCATTGACTCACCCATGGGGGGCCACTTCCTAATCCTGATAAATACAGAAAACTTGTTGAAAAATTGAACTATCTCACAGTTACTCGTCCGACATTTTCTTTACAGTTAATGTGGTTAGTAAGTTTCTAAATCCTCCATGTCCAAGACATTCGGATGCAGTTATTCGCATTTTGAAGTAATTTAAAGGTGCTCCTAAAATAGGTTTGTTATATGGTCATAATAATCACACTAGTGTTATGGGTTATTCAGATGCAAATTGGGCTATACATCTGCTTCTGACTAGAGATCCACCTCCAGATAGTGTCTTTATTGGGGACAACTTTATCTCCTAGAAAAGCAAGATAGTAGCAAGATCAAATGCAAGAGATCTACCTCTAGATATTGTGTCTTTATTGGGAACAACTTGATATTCTAGAAAAGCGAGATGCAGACGGTAGTAGCAAGATCAAATGCAGAGGCAAAATATAGAGCTATGACCTCTACCACCTATGACCTTATTTGGCTCAGATAGTTGCTTGAACAATTCAGATTTGGGGAGTTCACACAAATGGGTCTTATTTATGATAACCAAGTTGCCCTACATATTTTTTAAAATTCAGTGAGGACTAAACCAATTGAGGTAGATTGTCACATTTTGTGAAGAATAAAAATTGCATATGGAAACATCACCACTCAATTTCTTTACTCTAAAAATTAGTTGGCAGATTCTCCACTAAGTCATTTTGGGGTCCTAGAATTGATTACATTTGTAACAAATTTGGTTTATATGATTTATATGCACCAACTTAAGGGGATGTTAAATGTAACTAAATATATGGGCCTTGCCTATCTCTTTATATTTCTTTGAATGAGACTGTTATATATACACATGTCTCTATGTTGCAACACACATAGAGTTTGTTTTTGTCTCTTCACCGTATATCTCAATAGTATCCACTATAGGGTATCAAGTGGACCATAAAGAATGAAATGCTACAAATCAGAATAATAATTGTCCCTACCTTGTATGTAAAATAAAAAGAACCTCTATCAAATTAATAAACTGTTTCACTGAGAAACAGTTGATATCCTTTCTAATATTGCATACACCTTATTGCTTAAATACTTGTTAAGAAAAGAACTTTTGAGCTTATTCTGACATCCAAACCATGACTTCTGCATATAAAAACATAACATGGCCAAAATAAAGAAAAGTCTAAATGGTGCTGAGAATTACACAGTATACAGTACCTTCACTTCATCATAGAGCTTCCTTTCCCATGCATATAATCTATCCAAGGTTGACGCGTGACTTCCAGAGATCATGCACAAACTATCAAAAAGATTATTCGTAAGGTCCTCTATGTCATCTTTTGAGTTTGGTCCCAAAGGGTTTCTGGATGAAGAGGATAAAGATGACATAGTCCTTTGCCAAGTTAAATACTTAACCGAGTTTTGAGCAGGTTCTAAGAAGATGTAGTGAAAAAAAGAAAAAAAAAATTAGATATAGGATTCCAGAAACAGCTTTCAACAAACAGCAGTCGGTCACTACAGATTGAGAGACTTCCAAAAGCTTGTAATATCAGCAAATTGGAGAGTCGTTAGACACCAATATAAGCACAAAAAAGGTTAGGATCATGAAAAATATTAACAATTTAATTAGACCAGATCTGCTCCTGCTGAAATTCATTATAAACTTCCAATAACATCATGCACAACTCCAACAATACAAACATTTAATACGAGGATATTATATTTCCTACTTATACACACAATATCTACAAAGTCCTAGTAATGTGAGAGATCAACAGAAAAGGAATATGAAATTACCTTCTGGAAGCTGACTTGGGTCTTCCCCACATGAGAAACATGCCTTTAAAAATGAGGGGGCAGCTGAACGACCTGTTATGATAATAATTCTCATGTTTAAGCTTCAAAGCCTTTAATCTTGAAGTGAATAATGTAAAGAAACTTTCAAAACCTCTTATAAATTGAATTTTTTTTAAACCCAAAGAAGAACAAGATATATTCTTCAAAGTATCATGATCTAGGTTATGGACATTTAAACAGAAGCTGCCTAGCCAAAGGGTAAACAATTCTATTGTTTTAGTCAAGGCATTGTTGTTGTCCATATCTTAAGTGACATATATATAACAAGGAAAAGTGCAGCATATCATAAAAGCATCATTTATTTATGTGAAAATGGTATTGTATTGAATGAAATGGTTCTCTTAGTTATTACATCCCTTCACTTAATCCTATACTTATAGGAGTAAGTGAGTGGTACACACCTCACACACACTCACATACAGCACACTCACAACTCACATCTAAATACAAATACAATAATTCTAACACTCCCCCTCAAGCTAGAGCATACATATTGTATGTACTAAGCTTGGAATAGATGAACTCGGTGTTGAACTAGATGATTTGTCTTCAAGAGTGTGAGGCAAACATAGATGGACAACAACAGCTTGTGAAACTTCAACTTCAAAAGTGGATGAAGGAAAGCATTGGTGGCCAATGACAAACTACAAGGACTGATTCTCCAATCAATGATGGATGAGTGACGGGATCAACAGTGGTAGCTGAAAGCTAAGAGCTACAAAACTGCAGGGACTACACTAAATCCTCATCAATGATGGCTGGGTGACGGGATCAACAGTAGTAGCTGAAATCTACAAAACTGTTAAAGGCTCCTAACATTAAAGCAGCCTCTTCCCCAGACTTCTTGTATTTCAACTCAAAGAAAAGAGAAAGTTGATCGATACACGACTGAGACATTCGGTCTAAAAATTTCAATCGATCAACAAAACTCATGAAGTGAGCAAACAAGAATTCATCATTGTCAGAATAGGGAATTTTCTTTGTTCCTAACCGCTGAACCTCACGCAATGGATCTGGAACGGAAAATGTATTACCGAACTCGTCAGAGAGTAAGAACTTCGAACAAATATATGGCACTGCAGGTTCCATCACCTTGGCTTCCATGTTAAAGAGAGTTGTGAATTTACTCGGATCACCAACAGGGGGAAGCACTGAAAATCCTAGAGAATCATCGCCTGAGAATAAAAGCTTTTCGAATTGGTCGGTATCGTAACACCGGTTTTGAATACCGGGAGCGGTCACAAGAGAGTAGGTACAACGAAGGAGGTCCTTACAGCAATTAAGAAACGTAATGCTGACGTTCCAGAGCTAGGTGATTCCGTTAATCTGTCCAGGTTGAGTAAGGCTGTGGCTGAGAGATTTTTCATTTCGTATATCAATGGTAACTCTCTGGCATCCAGTAATTTTGTCAATGTCGTTAGCAACTTCCACGATTACATGGAAAAATGGAAGTCTTCAGGTCTTTCGTATGACGATCTTCCAGATCTTCATGCTGAGAATTTGCAGTTTTATGATCACATGATAAAATCTGATGTGAAACCTGTTGTGAGCGACACACTCAATATTGACAGACCGGTTCCAGCTACTATAACGTATCATAAGAAGAGTATAACCTCCCAGCCTTACTCAACCTGGACAGATTAACGGAATCACCTAGCTCTGGAACGTCAGCATTACGTTTCTTAATTGCTGTAAGGACCTCCTTCGTTGTACCTACTCTCTTGTGACCGCTCCCGGTATTCAAAACCGGTGTTACGATACCGACCAATTCGAAAAGCTTTTATTCTCAGGCGATGATTCTCTAGGATTTTCAGTGCTTCCCCCTGTTGGTGATCCGAGTAAATTCACAACTCTCTTTAACATGGAAGCCAAGGTGATGGAACCTGCAGTGCCATATATTTGTTCGAAGTTCTTACTCTCTGACGAGTTCGGTAATACATTTTCCGTTCCAGATCCATTGCGTGAGGTTCAGCGGTTAGGAACAAAGAAAATTCCCTATTCTGACAATGATGAATTCTTGTTTGCTCACTTCATGAGTTTTGTTGATCGATTGAAATTTTTAGACCGAATGTCTCAGTCGTGTATCGATCAACTTTCTCTTTTCTTTGAGTTGAAATACAAGAAGTCTGGGGAAGAGGCTGCTTTAATGTTAGGAGCCTTTAAGAAATATACCGCTAATTTCCAGTCCTACAAAGAACTTTATTATTCAGATCGTCGTCAGTGCGAATTGATCAATTCGTTTTGTTGTACTGAGTTTAGGACTGAGCGTTCAAATTCTACTAAGCAACTGTGATATTCCACATTTCCGCCGTTCACACTAAGGGGGAGTACGTTTCCAAGACACTGCAAGTCACATGTATATGGGTGACGGGATCAACAGTAGTAGCTGAAATCTACAAAACTGCAGGGACTACACCCATATACATGTGACTTGCAGTGTCTTGGAAACGTACTCCCCCTTAGTGTGAACGGCGGAAATGTGGAATATCACAGTTGCTGGACCACTAAAACAAAACACAAGATTAAGCTACAATGCTGAAACAGAGGCATCAAAGATCCAAATTGAAGGTCCAAAATTCTTTGTTGGACAACTCCTAAGTGGTGATACGTTCCAGTGTATCACAAGAAGATCGGGCTAACTCTAGCACCGAACAACGGCTGTGCCGAACAGCAGCAAATAGTGCAAGAAGATCGGGCTAACTCTAGCCCCGAACAGTGGCAAACTGTGCTAACTCTAGCACCAAACAGCAGCAAACAGTGCTAACTCTAGCACTAAACAACGGCTGTGCCGAACAGCGGCAAACTTCGCTTGGACAACGGCAAAACGGTGCTGGACAGCGGAAACGGCGCCCGACAGTGGAAACGGCACCTGGACAGCGGCAGACGGCGCGGACAGAGGCAAACAGTGGCTGGACAGTGGAAAACGGTGCCCGGACAGCAGTCAATAGTGGCTGGACAGTGGTCAAAAGGGGCCTGGACAGCGACAAACGGTATCGGAAAGCAGCAAAACGGCGCGTGGACAGCGGCAGACCGCGTGGACAGCGGCAGACCGCGCGGACAGCGGAAACGGCACCTGGACACCAACGGCGGAGACGAAGATGGCAGCAATGGCTGCTCTGATGGTCGAAACAAAGAGAGGGAGCTCCGACGACGGCTATGGAGGTGTCGCGGGGAAACTCCGGCACCGGGAAGGCGGCGCGTGCAGAACACGCGGCCGAGACTGGCCGAGAAGAAGCGGCGCGTGACAGCTGGTGCGGAGGTTTCGGACGCCGGCACCGGTGGGGTTGGTCGTCGCGTGAAGAGGCGAGCCAGATCCAGTGGTCGCTGGTCGGAACGGTGACGGTGGCCGGCAACAAGGCGGCGCGTGGCTATACGCGTCCAAGATCTACCGGAAAGAGGAGCCGCGTGGAGGCGCGTTGAGAGGAATCTGGTGTTGTCTCTGGCGGGGTTGGCCGTCGCTCGAGGAGACGCTCCAGATCTGCTGGTCACCGGTCGAAACGGTGACGGCCGGCGGCGGACTGGCCGGAAAGAAGAGCTCCGTGGCGGCGCGTTCGGAGGATTCTGGTCCTGTCTCCGGTAGGGTTGGCCGTCGCTCAAGGAGACGGTCCAGATCCGATGGTCACCCGTCGAAACTGTGACGGTGGCCGGCGGCGGCGGCGGCAGCGGCGGCGGCGGTGGCGACGGAGTCAGCAGCGATGGCAGCGGAAAAGTGGCGGCGACAGCAGTGGCACACTCGGTCTGAACGGGTGCACAGAGAAGAAGAGAAAATGGAATTTGAGGGCTGTCACCGGAAACTGTAGGGGCTGCCGGCGGCCATGGCGGTCGGCCGCCGGCAGACAGTAGAGACCCTAGAGGTAGATCAGAGAACCTGCTCTGATACCATGTGAAAATGGTATTGTATTGAATGAAATGGTTCTCTTAGTTATTACATCCCTTCACTTAATCCTATACTTATAGGAGTAAGTGAGTGGTACACACCTCACACACACTCACATACAGCACACTCACAACTCACATCTAAATACAAATACAATAATTCTAACAATTTATTTGTCTCTTCTATGAATGGATTTGAATACTCTCATGTGACATTTTCACACGACTAAGAGTGACAAACAGAGACCCAGCTCAAGGCATGTCAATTTTGACAGTTCCGAGAATATTTGTCAATATTTCTATCCACATGGTCTTGTCAAATATCCTCCTAAAATTTCTAAAATTTAATATTATCAAAACTATAAGAAACTAACAAGGAAAGACATGGAAACTAGAGAGCTCGAAAAATTACTTTCTTTAGCTGGTATTAGAGGACGAAAGTGCAACTTATTTGCCTCAAGCATTCTTGGAACCTCTTTACCAGATTCGGAAGCTTTAATAAAGAGGAATTCAATATCTTTCATGCCAGAAAAGATATCCTTAGGAACAACTTTTTCACTGCGATTTTCATTCTCCGTCAATTTATTTGATTCGGTTGGAAGTTCAACTTCTGTAGAAGCTGTCTCTAATTGTGATACAACAGGAGAGTTCCCCTTCTCCACATTCACATGTTCAAATTCAGAAGCAGAATCCCCTTTCAGAGGTTTAATTGTGGCAGGTGCGTCATTGGCTCTAACATGATCATTAACTCTATTAAAATTTTCAAACCTTTGGACTAAGTTATCTGTGGCAGGCTCATCATCAAATTCATCTTCAGAGTCCGTAGAGTCTTCCCTACCATTAGAAGAAACCTTCTCATCATCTTCTAATTCAGGAATTCCTTCCTCCTCCATAAGTTGTGTTATATCATCAGCATTCCCCACCATATCTTGGTGCATGACCTTGCCTTCTTGAAAAGAAAATTGATGATCAATAGGATGAAAGAGACCAAAATAATCCCACGGTGGAGTTTCAACTGGAAGAGAATAATCTCCAGCAGATGCTGATGGATCAAACTTTTCAGGGGTTTGAGCAGCAGCATCGTGTGGAGTACCTGATGATGTTACTATTCCAACAACAGGAACAGGTAGTTTTTCTTCAACCTTTTTAGAAGAACTGGAGCTAAATTTCATATGATTTGCTTGGAACTTACTAGAACTAGGAGGAGAGGGAGTTGGAGAAAAGGTTTCAGTTGTATCAATGTGTTGAGAAACAGAGCGTGAAGAAAGTGAAAATTGGGACAGGGTTTTCTCAAATGGCTCCAGTGTGGCATTGGTAATTGGTGCTTCAGGTTCTGTGAATTTTCTCAAAGCTGTTCCTGTACTTTTCAGTGACTGGACATACGAAACATGAGCAGCCGCTAAAGAGCAGCGCCCATCAAGTGCTTGCCTAACAAATTTCTTCCTTTCACGGCACAGCTGGAGAGCCTTATCATCATCCATTTTGGAGCTCGAGGCCCCCATTATCACAAATCTAGTCTTACTTTTCGCTTTATGCAATTGTTGGTGTATAAATTCTATCTGCACATTAATTTAGCATCAAATTATTAGAGAAACAACAACTCATTATATACTAGTAGAAAATGATAATAAACACCATAAACAACACAAGTTACAGTTAAAAAGCACAAATCCAGATTATGAAACATAATAATTGTAACCAACCAGCATTCAAGTATAAACAAGTGGCAAAGATCTAACGAGTTATAAATACCAAATCTCTCCTTCAGACAAAAGGAATAATTATGACGAACACAACGACAACAAATCAAACTTAAAAGCAAAAAATTTAATAAAATCACCAATCCAATAAACAGCCTCCGCAGCTGCCAAAGGAAAACTGAACCATTCACTTTCCCAAGAAACAAATTTCCAACCAAGTTTGTTTGCATGTCAATAAGGAGCAAAGAAAACAAATTACATCCACAGACAACACTAACCTTGCACAATACACACTAAAACAGGTGATATTATTTTGACATCATAAAAACAAAAAATAAATAAATTAACCACCAAAGTTGGGGGCAAAGAGGCAAGAGAACCGCATGAATATTTCCACAGCCAAAGTTTCTCAATTTAGCAGACCAACTCACATGAACTATGCATAAACAACATCACACTCTCAATCCAGAACCCCTCAACTTTCCCACTAAAACTACGAAGCTGTTTAAATAATAAAGGGACAGTACAGAAAAGACAACGGAATACAGCATACCAATATAGCAATAAAGATACACAAACTTCACAATCCAATTCTAAACTACAGTGCTTGGAGATGCAGAAAGTAAAAAACTTCAACAGAAACAACTTTCACGGAAATAAGAGAAAACCCACCAGCAAAATATGAAAACTGAAAAAGGGTAATCTATAAAACCCAGAAAAGTTTCAATCAACCCGAATAGCACAGTGAACACACACAAAAAAAAAACAAAAAACAAAAAACGAGAGACGTTAAATAGAATTTCATAAGGTTGAGAAATTTGGGGTACCTAGAGTGTGCAGTGAAGCAGCGGTGCACGGCAAGAACTTGGATTTCAGCGAGAATTGTAAACAGAGAAGAACAGAACTTCTATTTTATTGTCTAGAGAGAGAAATAGAAAGAGAGTGGAGGACGAATCTCGATCGGCCCATTAGATGTTTCCATGCAAAAGGCATAAAAAAGGACAAACCATCTGAGTTTAGATGTGGGCCCCACTCATGTGAGTTTAGACCATTAAGTATCATGAAAATCGAAGAAAAAAACAATTGGTCTTACGTTGTCATGGAAACATATTTAAAATAAGTTTTCATCAAAAATTATTGTAAAAATGCATACAAAATATAACGAAGATATACTAGTTACATTTTTAAAATAAAAAAAAATTATTTATACCACTTATTTGTTAAATATGATAAATATTGATGTATTTTATATTTAGCATAATAAAAAAAGTTAATCTTTAGGTTAAAAACTTTAATTTCGAATTTTATTGATAGCTGATGTTAGAGTAAAATTTTCAAACGTTGAGCCACTTTTGCATGCACCTTTTCTCTCCACATTTCTGAATTTCTTCTCCTTCTCTTTACAATTCTCCTTCTTCTCTCTAAAAATCCTCACTTTCTCCTTCTTCTAATCATCATCTAGGATGTGTCTGAGTTCTTCCTTGGTGGCAAGAGTTTCTTTTCCATCAATCTAGTTATTGTGTGAAGTGGGTAAGTAAACTCATTCGTTCTTTTTAAGTTTCGGTAATTTCTGGTACATGCAAGCACTGTTTAGCTTGCATGTGTTCTTCATTTATCTGTTTTTGTCTTTGATCCTCTGGTTGGTCCCGTTTCACCGATCGGAATTGTAGTAGGTTGCTTTAGAAGTGGTTGTTGGTTAGTCAAAGTGGTGGAAGCTTAGGAAGTTCCTAGTTTATTCAAGGTAAGGGAAGTTAGTGATTTAATTATATTTTTCTATGTTTGAAATTGATGTGTGGAAGCTTGCAGGTATGAATAATGGTGTGTTTGATTGAATTGTATTCAAATTCTGTGTTTGGCCGAGACATGTGAACTGGACTGGGGTTTTCCTGTTGTAGAACGTTCGGTCATTTCTGGTTTGGGAATGAGAGCATGTGAAAATATGAGTAGTGAGCAGTGTGTAATAGGTTCAGTGGAATAGGTTTAAAATAACTTAGAAATCAAGTTTGGAAGGTTAGAAATTAAGAAAAATGCCTTGTTTTGGTATAAGAAGTGTTATTCAGAGTTTTGCTTTGATTGATTGTTCGGTCATGTTACGTACTCAGTCATTTACAAGTGTTCGGTCTATTAGAGGTATTATCTAAGTATGACCGTTCGGTCTAATCACAATTTTCTGATATTAAACTAGAGTTCGGTTTGAGTTATGAGTGTGCGGTGTAAGCTCTTCAGGACTGGATTAAGTTCCTAGTAGTCGGTTTCTATAGTGGTCGGTCAATAATAGCGTTCGGTTATTTTCTTTTGTTCTGTCTCTTATGAAGCATTCGGTTCTCTCAGTTGGGTAGTGGGAAAGTGTTTGGTCTCTAACGTTCACATGTTCTCTTTACTGTATGAATGAAAATGTAACTGATGAATGATAGATTATGTTAAATACGAGAATTGTGACCTTTAAATACTGTGGAATAGAATTCCAAGGCGGAATGTCTCGTGTATGGTTATTGAATTGTAAAGTATGAATATGGATATGTTAAGCTGGCGTTCATCCTGAAATTCTATGAGTATCATTCTCACATAGAGAGAGGTATTTCATTTGTGATAATAGCAGGAGGTCCTACCACCTCAGGGTGCCGAGGTAGGTATTATGGGATTAACCTTGGGTAGTAGCTTGATTGGTGTCAGCTGTTACACTACCACAAGTGCAAGGACGACTGTAGCTACATATTCATACAATCCGGATGGTCAAGTCATAGCGTTCGGTTTATATATATATATATATATATATATATATATATATATATATATATATATATATATATATATATATATATATATATATATATATATATGAATGGTGGTGTTCGGTTGGTATGTGATTAAATGTATTCAGTAATTATATAATGTATCGTTCGTCTTTGTACATATTGAACTTGCATGAATTGTATATATGTGTTTATAATTAAATTACATTACCTTACCCTACTTTCTTGTTTGTCTTGTTTTGTCTGTCCGATTATCTTTTCTTTTGCAATGATCATCCTGTGGATGTGAACAGAAGGTGATGAGTGTTCGGTGGAGCAAACATTGGAAGGCGAGGACCCTGTTACTTAAGTTAGGACCGCTCGGTCATCAGTGGTTTATAGTTTTAGAATGAATCGTTCGGTCAATAGGCTTAACCTATCTTTTGTAAACCGATCGATTTATACAGGGTGTTGTATCACCGTTCGGTTTATGTTTTTAATTTGTATCAGACTTATGTTGTTCCGTAATGTTTTTAGTTTTATGATTATTTTGGATAACTGTACTATTAAAATACTTTACAAACTCTTGGTGAACTGATCTATCATATTATTATATGTGATTAATCTATCATATAGTATTATGCTATATTTTGGGATGTTACAGTGGACATGTAAGATAATTAGCAAAATTAACCTCTCATCCTATGTGTAAGACCTGTGTAAAATAAAAATATACTTTTATTTTACTATATTTTGTGTTACTAAATAGTTAATTATGATATGTATTTGTGTAATGAAAATATTAAGAAAGTGAATAAAATAAATTAATTAGAACTAATTATATCTTAATTTTCGAAAATTGTTTGAAAGAATGGTTGAGTAATGTTTCCTAGTTGTTTTATTTTCATTGGTGGGGAGGTGTGGGTCTTATAGTGATAAAATAAAAAGAAAAATGGTGAGAAGGCATTGTTGGGTGGAGCACGTGAAGGTGTAAGAGGCTTGAAGGGAATTTTCTATGCTTTTGGCTTTTCATGTTTATGATAGGAGCGAGAACATAGATTTATACTTGTGCTTCCTCTTTTTGGCATGAATTGAGTTTCTGAAAGTGACAGTGTCGGCAGTAGGTGTTGAAATGTGTTTCCATAGCTTGGCTTCTTTTGTTTTGTAGGGATTTGGATAGATTATAGGGTTAAGTAGGAATCATATAGTTAAGCTACATGGTGCATATTAAAAACGTGAGTTGTGACTTAGATGAGAACCTACCATTTTTCTTATATAAACTCTAATCTATGTGAGAGAGGGGAGGAATATACATACTATGCTAAAACATAGGTTCGGAGTGTGGTTTTGAATTGTGGGAAGCACTGCTACGCAAGGAAAGAAAGTCATCTTTGGTCTTTGCTTTGAACCTCAAAGGATTGTGGAAACTCACTGGAACTAGAAGTAAGGGGGGAAACTAGGATTTATATAACTGTTTGCATGTTGGGGTAGTTAAAAGCTAGACTATATATGTATGTTTGATGGTGCATGTGTAACACCCTAATATTTTAAAGGGTATTACTGATAGTTAGAGACTAAATTAATTTGATATCTCATATAAACAATCAAACTTTATTTCAATTACTCCAAAGTACAATACCAAACTTACAAACTTTAAACAATATAGTCTTCACCATTGAAATTTCAACTTATAAGTTTTACACAACATAATCTTCCCAATACAAATTTATTCTTTTTACAAAAAATCCCTAAAAGTTTTTCCCCGCATCTCTCTCATCTCTAAGCTTTTTCAACCGCATCTGCAACATTATCTAATCACATATAACATGAGTTATATGATCATAGTACAAACAAATAAGGGTAAGCCAACCATATCATAAAATCATTAAACTTGTAATAAAAATATTATAATCATGTGTTTCTGCAATTGATAAAATATCATTATTCCGATGTCATTAATTCATCGTTATCAAAATCATCTTTCTCCTTTCCATAAATCTTACAAGTGTACCATGCTTACTCATGAAGCCTTATGGTCAGACCGCTCTCTGCCTGCTTCCTTAAGCCTCACTTATATACTATGTCTTACTTTCTGAAGCCTTATGGTCAGACCCCTCTCTGCCTGCTTCTATATAACTTACGAATCATATGTTTATGTCAAAGCCTTATGGTCAGACCACTTTCTGCCTGCTTTCATAAACCTCAGGTGTTACATTGCTCATACCAAACTCTCATGGTATAACTCGAACATACTACTCCCGGTAGTAAACATCATTTCATAAGTAATGATTTCTCATATCCACTCCAACATTTCATAAAACCAACAATTCATACCCTCTTATCCATCTAACTCAATCATGTTCATTCTTTAATCATGAATTCATAATAACCCGTTTTGGTATCAATAAATTAAACATATTGCCAGATATCATGCTTCATATTATAAACTCATTTTGCCCATAACGAGTATAACTCAACGTATTTTCACCAAACAAAGATCATGGATCAACCAAAATATATCAACATATCTTAGGAAATACATATTAAAGTCTGGGCTCAATGTAATAAAATATATATGAAATTTTTACCATGATAATATTATGCATCTACAATCAACTTGTTTTATTTTATTTTCATCCTAGTATGGATTTTTCTTTATTCCAGTTGGTCACCGGAGAGGACCCAGATGTCTGAACGCATCAAACTCACCTTCGACGCCAGCACATATGACTAGTCACAACTGACTAGACCAGGCTAGGGCTGCTCTATGATCAGGGATGTGCCAACTCAGGTTTTTAAGGTTCCTCTATCCTACCAACAAAGAAAGGCCCTCAATAATTAACAATTGATTTATTTAAATTATTTATCATGTTCTCTTATGCTCTAAATTTGAAATGCCAAATTCTAATGTGTTCACTTCCTCTCATAGCAACCTCAAACAATATCTGTACATCTATTTAATACCCATATATAAGCTATTTCAGAACCCTTACTTCAGATCTTCCAACAAGATCAATTTCAGCCAACAAACTCATTCAGAACAGATTAAATTCATCACAATAAACATCCATAATAGAATTCATACAAGATAATTATAAACAATTAACAATAATAAAATATTACTATAAATGGCCATACAAGAATACAATATTTGACAATCATAAAAATAATCTTAATATAAAATTTTATGGGGAAACAAGAAGTTGAATCCGGCAGAGCCGGTTAGACAACTTCTAATCCATCCAACAATACAATATAATTAAATAACAAGAACAATACATGTCTGGGGAAATAAGAAGTTGAATCTGGCAGAGCCGGTTAGACAACTTCTAATCCATCCAACAATACAATATAATTAAATAACAAGAACAATACATGTCTGGGGAAATAAGAAGTTGAATCTGGCAGAGCCGGTTAGACAACTTCTAATCCTTCCAAAAATTGCAATAAAATAAATAAGTAAAGCAATAAATAGTTTGGGGAAACAAGAAGTTGAATCTGGCAGAGCCGGTTAGACAACTTCTAATCCTTCCAAAAATGTAATAAAATAAGTAAGGAAAGAAATAAAAAAAATTGGGGAATCAAGAAATTGAATCTGGCAGAGCCGGTTAGACAATTTCCAATCCTTCCAAATTACAATAAAAATAAATAAGGAAAACAATAAAATGTTTGGGGAAACAAGAAATTGAATCTGGCAGAGCCGGTTAGACAATTTCTAATCCTTCCAAAATATAAAAATAAACAACTAATAACATACAAATGGCATAACATATTCAACATCACAATTTACAACTATCACACTTGGATATCAACACAAAAGCATACTCTCATTTAAATTCAAGATCATACAGAAACAAAATACTCTATATTCAAGATTTAAGATCAGACAAAAGCAAAATATAGCATATTCAAGACTCAAGATAATACAAAAGGAAATACTCAAAGTTAGCTCCCCTTAGCTCTATTCCAGACTTAGTTTCCTCTTCTCAAATCGTTCTCCGGAAACTTTCAGAATTTCCCCTCTTCAACTAGAATTTACTCCAACTCTCTTCTCTCACAATTTCTCTAGAATTTTGGTGTAAATTTCCAGCCTCCCCCCCTTGGCTATTTATAGTAAAAAAATTTACTATTCATTTTTACTATTCATTTTTACTATTCATTTTTTTTATTCATTTTACTATTACAAAAATTATTTTTTATTTGCAAATTGGTGAATTCTGATCTCAAAGCTACGTGTAACACTTATCCTTTCCAAAAATAATTTTTTTTTTACTATTTACTTTTTACTATTCACAATTTACTATTCACTAATTTTTTTTTCTAGTATCTAACAAATATTTTCAAGGATCTTACAGCATGTATATTGTATGATGGGTAGAAGGTAAGGGGAGTTTGATTTATTTCATTGATTGTTGAGATGTTATGGGTTTGCTGCAAATCTGGGTAAAATCTGGATAAAAAAGGAGTTTCTGGGTTCTTTCTGAAAACTGGTGCGATTCTGCAGAATTCTGCAGAACGCGCGTACGTCCAATTTTGGTGAGTCAAAATTGGACGTTCGTCCAAATTGCTCAGATAAGCGTTCGGTTTTGACGAACGTCCGAGTTCGTCCGTAAAGATAGTAATATATTAGACGCTCGTTCAAATCGTATTTAAATAGTGAATTAATGACTTTAGGCGTTCATCCTTAACTTAGTATTCTAGTGAAGTAATCTCAAGCGTTCGGTCTTGGTAGATTAATGATGGTGAGCGTTCGTTCTCAATTTGGTATTCTTAGGTTTGGATACCGAACGTTCGGCCTTGGTCTCAAGACGAACATCCATAGGTTGTAAAGAGCGTTCGGTCTTATGTTCCTTGTTCTCAGATAGTGAACGTCCATAGATTGTAAGCGTTCGGTCATACTCTGGGTTAACGAACGTTCAATTTTGATGATATTTATTCTAAGTTAGCGATCGTTCATAGCGAACGTTCGGCTCCGATGACGTTTGTATTCAGATAGTACTCGCCATAGGCAGCGTTCGTTCTTTGAGGATGTTTGATCTTTAAGCGCTCGTCCAATCAGTGATGAATTCAATATGGTGTCCAATGGTTTAGCGTTCGGCCTAGGTAATTGATCTTAGCGTTCGACTCAGTAGTGTTGAATCCAACCTGGTGTTCGTTCTTGAGCGTTCGATCTTGGTATGTTTGTGATGTGAGCGTTCGACCTTGGTATTGTTGTAATTATGAGCGTTCGGCCTTGAGTTAGTATTCTTAGGTTTCAATCGTTGAGCGTTCGTCCAAACAGTAGTCGATTCATTATGACTTTCGGTTTTAGCGCTCGGCTTGATAGTGTTGAATTCAATATGGTGCTCGGTTTGTAGCGTTCGGCCGAATAGTGTTTAATGACGGTCGGTTTTGGCGTTCGGTCAAATAGTGTTCGGTTGGGTGATTTGAAAACAGCGTTCGTTCATTAACGTTGGTGATTTGAAAATAGTGTTTGATGAATAGTTCTCGTCCAAATAGCGTTTCGGCGAATATGTATGAATCCGTAATTTCTTTGGTAGTATTTTAAAACAATTATTGAGAATTGTTGGTTATTTTCTTGATCTAATATTGGTTTATTTATACATATTATTGAGAATATGTATGAATTCGTGATTGAGCACGTTTATTCTGTTGGAGGTGGTACATACACTATGTTATTTACTTGTAACTTTGTTTGTCTTTTAAGCATTTTTGCTAGTCTCACGCGTGAGACTGAGATTCGAGTGTCACCTTCTTCTGCGCGAGGAGGTGAATGTCTCGCCTAATGACTTCGGCTCGTGTTGAGTATAGTGCATCGTTACGCGTAGTATCGATGTTTTTACTCGTTAGTCCTTGAGGAGTCGGGGAGAGAGGTCTGAAGTCGCGATGGAAGACGGCTCGGGTCGCCTGTTATTGAGAGCAGGTTATGACGACGAATTACAAGTAAACGACATTGTTTATGAAAGACTAGTCTGCAATATCATGTGTGTCGATTTATATTAAATCATGGAAATTATATAATTTATATGTAATGTGTTTATGATGTGATATTTCTGGTTTCTCACCCTGAAATGTTGTGGTTGTGGTTTCCACCTACGATGATCGTACTTGTACGGGAGTAGATGGTATTGCAGATAAAGCTGGATTGGAATAGCTCTTCGAGAGAGAGACGGGAATAAAACTTATTGGGATTTTTATAATGTTTTCTTATTTATGTTCGTTTGATTTTGTTATTTTAAGAAACAATTAAGATCTGGTTTGTTGTAATGTATGAACTTATGATGTGTGTATGGTTTGTTTATGTGTGGTATAAAATAAATAAATAAATAAATAAACACTTTCATAAGATTCATGCTTCAAGGTTATTATTATTATTATTAATATATCCTATAAGGGGTGTTACACTATGCTCTTTAAGATGTTTAATGGTCTTTTACCTTTTGTTTTTTTCTTGTAAATTTAAAACTTTCAGGTTTTTTTATTTTATAAATTTAAAAAATAATTATTGATATTGGAGTATATCTGGATCTAAAAAAAATTGAGTAAGAATAATTACAATTCAAAACACTTATGACAAACATTTGTGTTTATATATAAACACACCAAAATTTGAGGGAGACACCTTGGTTGGTCAATATATAAATTTTTAATTCAATAAGAGAATATTATCTTAGTTCTTATCATAGAACTCTTATTCTTATCAAAGATGGAATTCTTTATTGTCAATCTTCATTGACTCATTAATTGCTAGATTGTGGCATCTTCCTATTCTGGTTATTATCAAAGATGAGATTTTTTATGGCGAATCTTCATTGATTCTTCAATATGCTAGATTGTAACATTCTCAATTCCGTCTTAATTTCAAATTCTTATTTTTTTTTTGTATCTTGAGGATTCAAATTCAGAAACGATCATACTTTTTCCTGAATAGGATCATATCATGTAACACCAGAGCATATCATCTAGTATCTAGATTGTATCATCTAGAATCTGGGTAAGGTTTTGATTTGAATTTCCTCTTCTATCATATAAAAACACTCCAAAAAAAAACTTGAATGTTTGTTTTCTTTACTTGTTTTGAAATTTTCTTCAATTCATTGTTCTCATAATTTTGTAAGGAGTAAAACCCCTAAGGTTTTATCATATTCCATTAAGTTTTTAATTTTTGGTGTTCTTTATTTAAATTGTGTACTTATACATTTGATTTGTGGAAATTATCTACTTTTGTGTTTTTTTATTAGTTGTAGTCCTAATTAATGATTTACTTTGATTTTGCATAAGTTTTGAGGATTTGAAGGATAATTTATTTAGTTTTCTTTGTTTGCATGTTGAATTGTAAAATTGAAAAGAAAAGAAAAAGTAATGGATTAAAGTCAAAAGGAAACAAATATAGATTAAAAGAAAAGAAAAAGAAAATGTAAGGATCCAAGAGCTAAAAAGAAGTACATTTTTGGAAGAAAAGAAAAAGAAAAAAGTTCAAGACAAAAGAAAATTGATAGTGAAGGAAGAAGGTGAACAATAGCAACACCATGTGAGGAGATCCTAGACCCATTGACCATGTTAATGAAAGGCAAATAGCCTAAAGTAGATAGAGATGAGAAAAAAAATACTTATTACCAATAATATGATATGTGGCACTTAAGGCAATAATATTTCCTTAAGCCTTAATTGATGGCTTTAGGAAACCTTCATTGGTGGGTTTTCTTTAGTGGCTCAAGCCATCAGGTGGCGCTCAAGTGTGGCAAAACAAATTCTTCCAAAATCAATGCAAATCTTCTTTTCAACCAAATACAGATTCAACTCCTTGAATTCATGTGTTTCTACAAAACAAATAAAATTGGGATAATTACCATAATTTTTATATATAATCAAAACAAGATAAGTGTTAATTGAGCATTGAAATTCACTAATATTTAGCACTTATCAGAATACTCGTCGATTTGAACCGTGGCTCTCTAATGGTGGTTGTGGCTCTGATGATGGTTGCAATTGCAATTACGACAAAAAAAAATTGTATATGGATTACTTGCAAACTCTAGCTCTAAATGTCATGTTGAATATAGTAAAAAATAGATAAAGGATTAATTCCCCTACTATGAAAAATACACATAAATCCATTTATAATGAAAAACAATACTGGAAAATATAACAAATACACATAAATATGGTAAATATAAAATATTGTGTATAACAATATCTAACAATGTTTAACCATCTTT